>NW_005054477.1:980918-1080816 GCF_000277835.1 Geospiza fortis | reverse complement strand
GCAGTCCAGGAGCAGTAATGTGGAGGAATGAGTGCAGTGTCTGAAAACAAACTGCTGCTTCTTCTCTCTCCCCTTCACTCTCTGCAACAAGTATTCAAGGGGCAAAACTTATAATTCAGCATAAACAGAACAAGGTGATTGGGGATAAAAGCATCATATAGTCAACCTAGGACAGAGTCCTTCTGCTGAGGAGGAAAGAGCAGCAGAAGCAACATGGGATGAACTGACTACAACACCCATTAATTACCTGTCCCCCTGTGACTCTGTAGGGGAAAACAGAGAAAGAATAATTAGTGAAGTTGAGCCCAGAGAGAGTGATGAGTGGGGGGAAGATGTTTATAGAATCTGGCTTTATTTCTCATTATTATACTCTGATTTGATTGATAATAAATTCAGTTAATTTCCCTGAGTTTGTTCTGCCCATGAGAATAACAGGCTAGTGATCTCTCCCTGTTTTTATCTCAATATACAAGCCTTATATTTTCTCTCCCAGTTCAGCTGAGGAGTAAAGTGATAGAATAGTTCCTGGCATCCAGCCAGGGTCAACCCACTAAAGGGATGAAAAAAGAAAAAAATTAGTATGTACAGCAAGAGAAAAAACCCAACTTAAGTTTTCTTAGTCTATGACAAGGTTTCCTAGGAGAAGCAACTGATGAGCCATTCCTCTGAAACAACTACAAATATACAATAGCAACAGCCTGAGATAAAAAATCGAGAAATTAAAGGATCTTTGTATCTCCAATTTACAGAAAATTACATACAATTTACAGAATGTTATGCTTGAGTAGTCAAATGCTGACATTAATATTAGCAGTGCAACCTTCTCTATAGCCTTTTGCATATGAATTGTGATATGTGCCCCCTTTGGGTCTGTTGGAATCCCCAGACGCTCTCCTTTCTCTCATTTCCCGAATGCAGAATCAGATTATTCCTTGGGGGCTGGGGGGCAGCGGTGGGGAGGAACAGTTCCTCAATGTCTGAGGAATTTCTGATTCACCTGGGATGGAACATGCTCAGCGTGGATATGCTGTTCTGCAAAACTGCACAGGAAGAAATCTTCAGATTCTCAGATATAGGGAAAATCTCTCATGATGCTAAAACATTTCTAAAGCAAGGAGAAATGCTCTGTCAAGTATTTTGTTTCTTTCCCAGATGGTGGAGGTACTTGAACCCTCAAAGATTTGTCTGCTTCTTGGTCTGAACAAAACCAATATATTTCCTTGTTTGCAGAAAGACTTGGCTGTTTGTATAGAGATATTCACTCCAAAATTTAATCTGGTAGACAAAAAGAATGAAAAGTTTTGGAATGATTGCATAGTGGCTAGCTAAGTTTTAAACAACTAAAGCCAGTGTATTTGTTTTACAGTCACACTTCTATATCTGCATCCATTTCACATTATGATTAAATAGTGCTTCTGTGGTTTGGAAGGAACAATCTGTGGTGGTGCATTTCTCCCCACACCCTTTCCAGGCTGCAGTGTTATCTGAGAAATATTTGTTAGGCTTCAGCCTTGAAAAACAGCACCTGGGCTTAGCTCTTCCTGAGATTATCAGAAATACTGTCTGCCCTCAGGAATTGCTAACGAGCTCCTGTTTTCTGTATAAACAGCCTTGGAAAATACTTATCTTCCCTGAACAACACAACATCCCTGTTCTTACAGTGGAAGAAGACAACCCCAGCTGTGGCCAGGATGAAACATTTTTATGATTAAAGCCCACTGCCTTAAGACCCCATGACAGTGGTCCCAAATGAGACCCTTGGAGCTCTCCTGGGCTGCAGCAGGCTGTGACCAGCAACCTTCCTCTGAGTGGGGCCTCTCAGAGCCAGGGATCTCCCATTTTGCTGGGCTTGGAGGATCACTGAGTGATGGTGACTCCCTAGGCTGATACCCTTGCTCCAAAGTGAGTATTTTGCTGACCTCTGGGGGGAATTTTTCACCAGCACCATGCTTGCACTGACTCTTTATGTCTGGATGCATAAACTTGTGCATATGCTTGAGCAAATCTGGGAGAAATGCTGATTTATTAGATGTTTAAGTACCTTAGATGTCTAAGTAAGTTAGGCCTGTAAGCTTGTGACTTATGACTTAATTTTACTTAAATGTTGTTCTTTTGCTAAGTTACCAAATATTACTTTGAAGTTAGGCTAAATGCTGTTAAGTGTTATTTCTCTGTTAAATTTCTAAGTTATACATTAAGGTTAATTTAAGTTAGATATAAGTATTGCTCCTTTGTTAAATTGTTAGATTTGAGGTACTACCTATGTTACAGTTATATCTTATATTATACCTTATGTTATACCTTTACCTTTATGTTAAAGTACTGTTAAGTTTGAGTGCTGATAAACTTTTAAGCTGTATTCCTTTTTATCCTTGCCCTTATCCTTTTGTCACGCATACCTAAACACACACACACAAACACACACATATATACACACCCTAAATAGTTCCCTGTTCATTTCTGTTTTGATTGCTTGGATTTTGTTTGGTTTTTTGTTGCTTGTTTTTCCTTGGTGTGCCTTAACTGTCGTGTAAGTAGTCAAGTGAATTTTGCGAAGACTTTCTTGTGTTGTTGCTTAATATTAAATCTGGCTTTTGCTGATAGCCTTGCTGATGATTTTTTAAGATATCCAACACTCATTCATAACAGACACAGTGCTGGGAAATAACAGGGTATCAAAAATATGATATTGGCTTTAATATGGCTAGTCTATAAGGAAAAGAACAGAGGGGAAATGTAAAACTTTATACTTTTATATTGACTTATTTCACAGTTTCAACTTCTGTGTAAAGCATTATGGAACCCTTGTTTATTGTACCAGTGTTATACCAGGTTCTATTTTGTTGGCAGGAATATGTCTAATTGTTTTAAGGAAGAACAAATGATAATTTTTGATGTTAACAAAATTCTTCAGCATTTAGTTTGGTATTTTTCTGTGTTTTTTCCATTTTTTTTCCTGGATTTATATATACAAGGGAGAGGATTCCTAATTCATATAAACAAGACTTTTTTCTGTAAATAAGTTTTCAGTTGTTTTTTCTCTTGCTCCCAGCCTGCAGCTGGTCCATCTATGAAATAAATCCTGATGGGAAAGAGAGGATAGTGCACATGTTTGTGCATATTATATAGACATTACAAATGCAACCATTAGGAGCTGATTTTGTATGCTCATTTACAGAGGCTGGGGTGGCACACAGTATCCTGGTGGTTGCAACCCTAGAGAATGAATAAAACATGCATTTTTCATTTGGCAAGCTGAGACACTGGCATCAGGGAATGGGTAGCATGCCTTCAAGTTTAAGGGATGTGAGAAACATGTGGAGTTAAGGAGGAACACAGGAAAAGTGAGGAAGATATATAATCCTGAGCATGTGTGTTATCCTTCATAAATCCTGCGGTTCTGGCACTGCTCATGGCATTAACCATAAACCACTTGTGATAATGGCAACATTTGCCATGACATTTAGATATGCCTGCTCTTTATAAAATGTTTTGCCAAGCAGGAGTTTCTGTGTACAATTTGATTAGTCATTTATTCAAGGAAATTCTATGTCAGTTGCCAGGAGACAGGACTAAAGTGCTTGGCTCTGGGAAAGTTCTCTTCCCATCATGTATATTTGAAGGGACTCCCAGGCAGATTGAGCCTAACCTTTTCTGCTCCCAATAGCATATGACAGGGGGGCTCCTGGATATGCTCTAATCCATGAAAAAAAGCTGAAATCAGCTTTATAGCTGATGAAGGTTTATGGTCAGATCTTCAGCTCTTTCCATTTCATATGTTCTGAGTGTTTCAGGGAAAGGAGTAGTGGCAAAACAGCTGATGAGTTTGATATTTGGGTTTAGGTATCCACTGATGCATTACAAACTTTAATTAAAATTATCAGAGCAATGTGTCTTCCTTGTGCCAATTTTTGCTTCAGAGAGAATCTAGTAAACAAAGGCAGAATAAACTGTGCATCTCAAATGTGTACTCATCTCTCCGTAATAATGCTACCACATTTCCAGTTAATTCTACCAAATATTACCTACCACAGGATTTTTGGGAAGATCTGTCTTCTTTCTATAGGTCATAGCATGAGCCTGAGCATTTTCCTTTAGTCTGCAATGCTGAAAATTTCATAAATTTAGATTTTTAGATTTTTTTTTAGCATCTACACATATCTCAGAATAAGAAACAATTTGGTTGCTGTTTCTTGTCTTGGTTGGTTGTGATGTGGTTTGTTAGGGATTTTTTTCTTTTGCTTTGGGTTTTTTGGGAGGGTATTTTTTTTGGTTTTTGGGGTTTTTTTTGAGGAGTTTTGGTTGGTTTGTTGTTTGGGGTTTTTTTTTTGTTTTCTTTCATTAGCATTTTTGCTGGGTATTGTTTGTTTGTTTGTTTGCTTGCATGTTTTCATTGAAAATTTGGGCTGAGAACTGTTCTGAGTCTATAAAAACTGATAATTCTGTCTCCCTTGGATTTGTCTCAGGAGTCCTTTGACATTACCATGACTGTGGCTGGGGATCGAGTGTTGGCTGTGGAGGGATGGCATGAGAAATTGAATGGGTGAATGGCTCTTCTTGTTATTTTTAGCTGTCTATAGGCTTTAAAATTTGGATGGGCACAAAATTATAGAGTTGTTTTGGTAAGGGAATGATTTTCCCAGGAAAAGGGGATGACATTTCCCTAAGGTGTGAAGCACAAGTAGAATTATACCATTGAATATACTCATTGTCTGGGGTGGATTTGCATAATCTTAGTCATGTAGAGGTGAGTAACTATGTGAGTAATTCCATTGACTTCTGCAAATTTAGTCAATGGTTGAGTAGGAGAATTGGATTATTTTCTGACTGTGGTATCACGAGCAGCTGCTCACAGTTTTCCCTACCTTTCCTTATTCTAACACAAAATCTTAAAAACTGTTTTTCTGGAATAATTTATCCTCCTCTTGTTTAGTTTTCATGAGACTTCACAGTAGAAGTCTTTCCAATAAAGATTGTATGAAATATAACCATTTTATCTGAGAAGATTTTCCTGTATTTAAGCTACATTAAATAGTTTATGTCATTTTAGAAAAACCTCTGAGGGAGCTGCCACTGACTTACCATGTTCTGAATAACATTCTCATCACAGAAGCATAAAATGTTTAGATTGGGGAATCCTCAAGTGTTTCTTGCCCTTCCTTATTGCCTTGCTTTTTTACCTTACCTAAGTACATCCAAAACTTTGTTCATTTTAGAAGAGTAGTACCTCTTGCAAGCATGGATGATTTCTTGGCTTGCCAGGAGAGAACATCCTACAAGTAGTTCAGGAATATTTGTAATAACAGGATCATTGCCTAGCTGGCCAACCATAAAGCAAAGCAGTGCAGCCAGAATCAATATTCAGCATCTGGGTTAAGACTGATTTCCTTTGATTCCAGCTAATCCTAATGAAAGTTCAACTAAATCCCGACTAAGAGAACTTCAAATTGCCTAGTAAATATTTCTTTCTCATGCAAGGCATTTGAAATCACACGTAGATGGTTACAGATTTCCTCCTGTGTTTAATTTCTGGATGCTTAGTGCATTCCTGCATTTGCTTGATGGTTTGAGAACACATTGTAAGAAGGACTTATCAAAAAAAGACTCACCAATTTTCATTCCTTTGTCTAGTTTCTGGCTTTTCCTTATATCCTTAGTGTATTGTAACAATCTTCTGAATCCTGCCTTTGGCCCATTCTAGTACCTAGGGCGATAGTTACCTACCTATTAGTAAATATCCTTATACTAGACCCTTGAAGCCAGCAGCCCATCCTGAGAGCTACAAAAAGGACTCTTCTATGAGAAAACATGAGCTTTTCCTATTCCTGAGTACTTTTCTTCCTAGCTTTGGAGATATTTCTCTCTTTTTCTGTGGGTACTATCTGTCTCTTGTTATTCTGCAGTTCAATTCTCCTGTGTAGGGAGCTGCAGACTTCTGTGCTGTCAAGCCTAAATCTTTAAATGAGTTTATCTTCTGCAAAATAAGCAAAGTAAGAGGAATTAATTTTCTCAGAAATCTGTGACCTATGAGCACAGCTGAAGCAGAAATGAAATATCAGTTCTCCAGTGCTACCTTCTGTTACAGAAATGTACATTCAGACAACTTGAATGGAATTCATTGTTTCCATCTTAAGCATCCAAGAAGTGTATGTTTAAAGTTCAGCTTGCTGCTTTAAACTATTTTAGCAATCACCAAAGAGAACATGCTCTGGAGTGGATGTCTTGTGACCTCCAAGGAAAGCATTTTAAATAGGTAATGACCTGCTATCAGAAGAATTAAATCCTAGAGGTGCAAAGAGGACATCAGACCTAAACGTTATTTTTGTGAGTAGGAATTACTAGATTAAAGTAAGAGGGCATGAGTTACTTTGTTCTGGTTATAAGCTGTGATTTTGGCTACTATATGAGATTGTATCACAGGAAAGAAAGGCACATACAATCTGTATGCAATCTATTTAAAAGGACCATGCAGAGTTGAGACAATGTTTGGGAAATTGGGACTGACTGGAGAGTAATTGCATTGAAAATCCAAGAGGTAACCTGGTCTTTATGTGGTGGACAAAGATATGTGAAGAACATGTAGCAGCTAAACAGCAGGAATCTTCTCAGAGAAGAGAGAGTGCAGTTACCAGTGCAGTGCCAGTAACATGCGACTCCCTTTTCCTTCATGATAAAGGTAGAAAAAAATTTTACCTTGACTTTTTTTTTTCAATTTAGAACATTTTGGTGTGACATATTTTAGAGGCCCATGTAAAATGGGAAGAATCCTAAAGTTGCCACTTAGAGAAATGAATAAAACATACAGTGTTATTAATATTTATAACTGGTAGCAGGCTAATTAATGCTCAGTGGTGTGAAAAGGTCTGTGTGTTATCCCCCGTTGGACAGCAGTCAGGGAGGCTGGATTCTGAGCTGATGTCCCTCAGATGTCATGATGTTTACCTCTGTGATTCTGGCTCATTTCCCACATGTGAGATATACCCTTGGTGTAGGTTTTCAGAAGGTCTTTTCTTTTCCCAGATCATAGCTGTCCTGTGATGTTTTGAGAAGGTGTGTTGGAACCATCAAGCTGTGCTAATATAAACACTCAAGCATACTTGCTCAGTGAATTTTTTGTTACTTGTTTGAAATAATTATCATCTTTTAAGTGTTTTTTGAAGAACTGTGACAGAGCCTATGAAAATCTGTACTTCAATTTAATTTGAAATCATTCTGTAGATAGAAGTATTCGGTGAAGACAAGCATGCTTTTAAAAATTATGTAGACCAAGGAAATATCTTGTTATTCCTTGCAAGTTTAAAATAATTAGGGGAATACAAAGCTTCCAGGATATAGGCAGCAAAATTAACCTAGATAATGATATTTTACATTACAGTTATTGAATTTATCCAGTTGTAGAACTCAGAGGACAAACATCTTAAAAACACTGTGATTAGTAAAGTGCTCTGTCTGTAACTGACATTTAAAGAGGTAAAGACACCAGAAAATATACAAAAGACAATACAAATTATAACCAGTAGTCTCCTTTCTTAGCAAAAATATCTGTTTGCCTATAGTGTGAGGAAATAAGATCAGAGCCATGAGACATACTTAGGGAAAAGAAACCATAAGAATGTGTAGCTAACACCCTTTTTCCTATTATTAAATCTGTCCTTTGTCTTTTTTTTCCCTGCTCCTTGGCATATAAACTGCTCTCACTCAACCTCCCACATTCATCATAAGGCAGATCTGAGTAGGCTTAAGGGAATAATTTAAAATATGTTTCTAAAGATTCTTGAAAGTATTTTTATGGCCATTCTGGAATAAAGCAGTAAGGATTCAATTTGCCATGGAAATGGGGATCTGTTTGTATTTTACACTTCATTTCCTTAAACCCCAATTTCAAATATGTGTAATTTATTAGGACATATTTCTAGGTAGGAAAGAATGAGCTGGCATATATTTTATGTTCAATTTATGTTTCTTTATGCTCATCAAAGTGTGAGGTGTAAAGCATCTTGCTGAAGTGACAGAAAGTTCTGCCCCTGGAAGTTCTGCTTCCCCATGATACAATTACTCTTCTGAAGAAGATGTGATGTGTTTCAATGCGAGGAAATCGAGTGGAAATCAGGAATCTGGAGTTCTTTCAGAACCCTGCCACTAGCCAAGTCTGTCATCTTGATTATATTATCCTGAAATAAAAATTTTACATAAGAATAAAGTGGAATTGAGATGTTTTTATCCCAGTTTTATAGTCTTGTAAATGCTTTGTTTATACCTTTGCCCCTCCTACCACATTTGCCACGTCTTTAGCTAGAAAGTGGAGTTCTGCTTCTTCACATTGTAACTCTCAATTTGTTCAAAGCAATATGCTTAAATATATCTACAGTGCTTAAATATATCTACAGCCTTCAGTTTATGTAAAATACCCAGAACAGACAATAGCCTGATGGTTACTCAAATTTCACAGCATCAAAGTTGGTTTTTTGTAGCTTAAAATGTAAGAAAATTAAAATTTAGATAATATTGAATATTTTGGTAAAATAGTAAGTATGACAGGTCCAGGGAAGATTTTGAGGTCTGTTTCAACACTTGAATCATTTTTAAGGTAACCTTACATTTTCTCTAGCATCAGTCTTTCTATTTATCTATATACATCCTGTACACAAATATGCTAAAGTTCAAATTAGACTTTCAAGTCCCTGTATAATGTTGGCAAAACTGGGTTTTTTCTTGTGGAGCTCTACTTATTTCCTTGAGATCTCTTTCAAGCTAGACCAATATGATTCTATGATTGATTCTGATTGACTTTTATATGGATTTATTCATACACCCTAGTGCAAATATGTATCTTAGTTTTTCTTTTGATGAGGGGATTTGGTGTCTGCCTAATAGGAAAGTTTAATATTCAACAGGAACACAACCAACAAAAATTAAATGAACTGTTTTTCTACTGTATTCTTTGGATAATTTGAAAGTTTTTTCCCTTTCTACTTTTACACTTGCCTCTGGATATTTATAACTGTCAATGACATTCATTAGGTTTCATGAGCAAAGAATATGATAATAAGGCCTGAGTTGTTGTGTTACTTCTGCTATTTCCTTTCTCACTTTTTAATATAATGGAGAAAATAAAACCTTAATCACTAACAATCACTGGTAAACTAGCATCACAACTCAGTCCCATGGGGATGATTTGCTCATACCTTGCATACCATATATAGCATTAGAAGCTTTAAAAAACTTATTGCTTGCCATCAATTTTAATAAAAACACCTCACATCTGCCATTTTAACTTTAATGAAAAGAAAATTTCATTTTTGTGTGTGTGTCAATGGAAATTAGGAATTAAGTTTTTCAGCACACACATTATCAAGGGGGATTAACTCAATGATTTATTCATTTTTTTTAAGTGTTTCATTAGAATTCATATTCTTTCTAGAGAGGACTGAAAATTATTAGGGTTGGCAAAGGTGGCAAAACTTTGCATTTAGGAACTGATCTAAAGAAGAATGTACAGATTTGTGGTATTTATTACACTGCACTTTTCAGTATTCAACTGAGGGCCCTTGCACTTCCTTTTATTCCTGATGTAAAATGGAAATAGATTTGTTAGCAAGGTGGTACCCATAATAAATCTCCAGGATGGACATCAAAATGTGTGTCTCTTATCTTATGTGGACTGTACCGTCTCTCCTCTATATCTCATACTTTTGTCCTGTTTTCTGTTAGAATAATCTATATGCTTCATGGAATTAGTTACATTTCTATGGCATGAGGGGTTTTCATTCAATAGGAAATATTATCAGGTACATCAGGTTTGACATGGTATGAGTCCTTAGTGTTATCTTAGGTTATATCAGTGTTATGAATTGTTTAAAATTGTTGTACAACATTTGAGGGGTGTAAGCATTAAGGCAAAAAACATCACTTGATAAAATTAAAGGTAGACTGAACATATCTGAACTAGACTGCGCAAGGAATATATAAATTCACACAAATACAAGCAGTATGCAATTAATCTTCAATTTGTAACTGGTTTTAATTTACCTTTCCTGCAGGAGATTTGTCTATTTGATCTGGTATAATTGCTTTATTTTAAGCCCATGGTCATTTTATACAGGATGCTTAACTTTTTAAACTTTTCTTGAGAGACAGAACAAATAGTATAATATTCACAATGTAAACTCAGTCAATTTTCTTTTTTGCAATGTTTTCCTTCTAAAGTGTTATTTTATAAAGGAATAATGCTTCTATTTTCCCTCATTATTAGCAGAGATACTAGGCCAGTGCATACACTGTGCTCATGAATGCAGGGATGAGCATATACAGTTTCTAAAAGGGGTTAAACTGGTTGGTGGCAATGATAGTCCTAGAAGTCTACACAGGATTCATAGCATCTGTTAATCTGTGATAAATAATAAAGTATTGGCACACAAAGAAGCTGTTTAATTTCTATATTTATCACAAGACTTATTCAATAATATGGTCAAGCCAGGATCTTGGCAGAAAATATTCCCATTTCTTTTTAAAATTCTGGCGCCTTCAAGCAACAGGACCTTGATAAATGACAAGTAGATTATTTTTATAATTCAGAAATGTGAACCATGGCTGGTTAAATTACTAAATTTTAAAACATACTTTCCACAATTTTTTAGATTCAATTAAGATGCCCTCCACTCAGTTACCCAGATATTCCTCATTCTTATCTGGACTAGTGCACACTGTGCTACATAGATGCTGCCCAGGGCACTCAAATGGAGAGCTAATACATTTATTAACAGTCAGCTTTTCCAGTGTTTAGGTGGAAAAACAGAAAAGGAAAACTTCTAACTCAGCCTTCCCTCTTCCAGACATACTGTAGAGAGTACATGGGTACCAAGAGCTGGAAACACTGGCAAAATCACTGAAGACAGAGAGGGGACCATGTGCTAAGATGGAGGAAGTAAAGAGCTATTCATCTGGGAAGGAATTATCAATGAAAGAATGATTGTTAGCCAGGCAGGTGATGTGAAAACAGGCATGGAAGGACTTCTGCACTACAGGTAGATGCTGGGTCAGAGAGATCAAGTCTGGATGGAAAAAAAAAATGTATATTCAAGACTCTACAGTAGTGATAAAACAGAGACTCACACAATCAGAGAATCATCATGTTTGGAAGAGGTCTTCAAGTTCATCTAGTCCAACCATCAATCCAGCCCCACCATAATCACCCCTAAAACATATCCCCAAGTGCCACACTCAGACACCTCTTGAACCTTCCCAGAGATGGTGACTTCATCACCTCCCTGGACAACTGACTCCAGTGCCTAACCACTCCTTCAGTGAATTTTTTCCCTAACATCTAATCTGAACCTCCCCATATACAACTTAAGGCCATTTCCTCTCATCCTTTCACTTGAGACATGACAATGAGATCTCCCCTGAGCCTCCTTTTCTCCAGCCTAGACAACCCAAATTCCCTCTTCCATTCCTCATAGGACTTATTTTCTAGACCATTCACTAGCTCCATTGCCCTTCTCTGGACATGTTCCAGAACTTCAATATCTTTTTGTAGTGAACAACCCAAAACAATGCAGGATTTAAGGTGTGGCCTCACCAGTGCTGAGTAGAGGGACAATCAGAGGAACAATTCCTCAGTCCTGCTGGTCACTCTATTCTTGATGCAGGCCAGGATGCCATTGGCCTTTTTGGCCACCTGGGCACATTGCTGGCTCATGTTCAGCCAGGACCCACAATCCCTTTCTGCAGGGCATTTCCAGACACTGTTCCCAGCCTGTAGAGCTGCCTGGGATTGTTGTGACTGGGGAGCAGGACCCAGCACTTCACCTTATTGAATCTCATACAGGTTTCCTCAGCCCACCAATCCAGCCTCTCCAGATCCTTCTGCTGAGCGTTCCTACCCTCCAGCAGATCAACATTCCCATCTAACTTGGTGTCAGCTGCAAACTTACTGAATTTTCGTCCAAATCATCAATAAAGACGTTAAACAGGACTGGCCCCAATATAGAGCCCTGGGGAATATCATTAGTGGCCTACCACCAAGGTTTTTTAACCTGGGCACATTGCTGGCTCATGTTCAGCCAGGACCCACAATCCCTTTCTGCAGGGCATTTCCAGACACTGTTCCCAGCCTGTAGAGCTGCCTGGGATTGTTGTGACTGGGGAGCAGGACCCAGCACTTCACCTTATTGAATCTCATACAGGTTTCCTCAGCCCACCAATCCAGCCTCTCCAGATCCTTCTGCTGAGCGTTCCTACCCTCCAGCAGATCAACATTCCCATCTAACTTGGTGTCAGCTGCAAACTTACTGAATTTTCGTCCAAATCATCAATAAAGACGTTAAACAGGACTGGCCCCAATATAGAGCCCTGGGGAATATCATTAGTGGCCTACCACCAAGGTTTTTTAACTCTACTCACCACCACTCTCTGGTCTCATTCTTCCATCAAGTTTTTCACCCAGGAAACAGTGCATCTACCCAAATAATGAACAGCTAGTTTCTACATCATAGTGGATGTAGCAAAATTATTAGGCTATCTTATCCTTACTGATGATTTTGAAAGTAGTTTGTGATTATTTAATTTCGATTATTGCAGCGTCTACTAGTCACAGCTAAAATCTGGCTCTGTTCTCCTAAGTAACAACTTGGAGACAATACTCCCCAAAGGCCACCAAAGCAGTAACGTGTGTTTGATTGAACACCTTCTTAGATCAATGCCTTGCAAGCACTGGTTTTGCCTTAATTAAAAGCTCAGGCTGCTTAGATAGGGTTATTAATTAGATAGGGTCCTTGCAAGTTAGTGGGAAAAGCTTAGGTATGATGAGCCATGTTAAATAGAACAACATCTGGTGTTAGCAACATTCTCAGTATTGGGTGCTAATTACAGTCTGTCTTAAGGATACATATTTCATATTTGGCACTTTTAAATCCATTCAGCAAGCCAGATTTCTGAGTCATATATTTTATTTCGTTCTTTATTCCATACCTATGTATTGAAGTGTCTGTATAGGAGCACACGGCATTTATTTGAAAGAGAAAATCAAAGTTTAAAATATTTTTAATGGTCTTTTATGAAAGGATCACATTTTTTAATGGTTCTTTATGAAAGGATCACAGGCTGATTTTCTCTGTTGTCTTCTCAGTGATGTAATTGTGTCTTGTTTAGCTGGTGAAAAAACAGCTGACCTAATTTTGAGATTGATTAGTTGGTCATGGCAACTGTCAGCAGCAGATTTTTGGCTGCTACTGGTAGGATTTGTTGATAAGTTGCTGTTATCTCCTAACATCCCCCAAGAATACAAGCCTGAAAGGAGAGATGTGAGATGTGTGTGAATGTGGCAGAACATCTTACAGCCTGAGGCACCCATAACCACTGAAGCCTAAAACATTTCAAATTCAGTGGGTAGAGATGACTACTCCTAAACCATCTCATAATCTTGGCTGAAATTTCTGTCTCAACAGCAGGTTAATATAGAAGATAATTTTATAATCCTTCATAGTGTGGCTCTTTCTTTGTCTTTAAAAAAATAAATCTTGAACAACTTTTTCTAACAAAAAATTATGCATCCATAATAAACCCTGGAGTAGACAATTCAATGAAAAGAATACATTTGCATCAGGAATTCATTCAATATTTTTGATTTCCCTTGGTTCTTTTAGATTTTCCTTCAAGCTTTAAACTCCTATAACAAAATTCTTCCCAAATGTATGCTGAGTTCCCTGCAGTCAATGGAGGTATGTTGCCAGTGTGTTTGAAGCTCAGAAGGATTCTGTATTTAGTTATAATAAGTAAATACTGAAGCACTGATGGAAACTTCCTCTTAAGTCTTTAAAGAATGATGGTGTGCCTCACTTTAGTGTCAAATACAGAGTATTCTGTGTTTATCCAGCTCTATGCTGTACATTTTATTCAAAAGGATACTATGGGAGAAATTATGAAAAGCTTTACTGAAATCCAAAACTGTTACATTAACTGACTTCCTGTGATCAGCTAGGGGGGTTACCTTGTCATAAAAGGAAATCAGGTTTGATAAGCTGGACTTTTGTCTCATGAAGCTGTGCTGGCTGTGGCCAATGACAGCATTTTTCTCCATGTGTTTTTCAATATATCTCTTGATAATTTTCTCCATAGTTTTGCCAGGCACTGAAGTGAGACAGACAGGCCTGTAGTTTCTACGCTTCTCCTTCTTGTCCTTCTTGAAAATCAGGACAATGTTTGCCAGCTTCCAGTCATCTGGGACCTCTCCAGATTCCTAAGACTTCTCAAAAATCATTGAAAGAGCTTTTGCAATGACATCAGCCAGCCCCTTGAAGATTCTAGGATGAATCCCATCAGATTCCACAGATTTGTAGGGATCCAGCTGGAGCAGCAGATCCCACACAAGCTCAGGTCACCTGGGAGTTGATCATTGCCAGTCATGGTCCTCCAGCTCACCCCCCTTGGTCTGTCATCTGTGTTGAAGAGGCAAAGAATGCATTAAAAATCTCTGCCTCATCTCTGTCCCTATTTATGAGGTGACCATCCTCATCCAGAAACAGGACAATGTTATTTCTACACAGCCTTTTGTGATTAATGAATTTTGAAAAACTCTTTTTATTGTCCCCCATATTTCAAGGCAGCTTCAATTCCAATTGAGCTTCAGCTGTACAAATTTTCTCCCTGCAGTGGCAAGAAGCATCCCGGTCCCGGTATTCTTCCCCTGATGTTGCTCCCACTGGGCCTACACCTTCCTTTTTGCCTTATTTCCAAGAGAAGATCCCCCTATTCAGCCAACCCCAAGCTTCACCTACTTGGCTTTAGACATTTTGGAGTTGCTGCTCCTGTGCTCTTATGTGTTGATGCTTAAAAAGCAACCCACACTGATGGACCCCAGCACCTGCAAAAGAATTTTTCAAAGGGTTGTTAATCACTAGTTCTCTGAGCAGCCTGAATCTGTTGTATTTATGTCCAGAATTGAGTTTTTCCTCCTGTCAACAGAGGCTTTAAACTTAATCACTATGTGGTTGCTGTGTCCACTCAGTGAACAAGCAGCAGATCAAGGACACCTTTCTCAGTTGGTTTCCTAAGCACCTGTTCCATAAGGTTTTAATTTAGATTTTTTAGGAGTTTTCTGGCTGGGTTGTGTCAGCTGTACAAGGGCCCTTGACTCAGAAATGTCCCTCAGTTCCTCAAGGAATAATTAATTGTTATGATTTTCCTAGCTAGGAAGTCTACAGTAGGCTCCTGTGACGACATCCACATAGTTTGTTTGTCCCTTGAGTCTTACCCAGAGGCTCTCAACTGTGCCACTGACAATTGGGCGCTCCATACATTCTAACCCTTCCATAAAATACAGTGCTCAAACTCAGGAGATGCTGGAAATCTCCGGATGAATTCTCTGAGGTAGATCTGAAATATGAATTTGCCATTGCTGATGGCTTTGCAAGGTTTAAAGTTTATCATGGTCCTGCATGATGCTGCAGTCACAATGAGTAACAAATAGTCAAATATTTGGTGGCTTCCGTTCACAAAGGCTTGTGAAAAGCTTGTAAACTTTTCTGGTTTGGTGGTTTGTACTCCCAAATGAATCTGAAAGCAATGTACAACTCCAAATAATTCCCTCAATAAAAGAACAGGAGAAAAAAACACTATTAAAATTCAAACTTAATGAGAAAAGAAGAATAATTCAGCACACAGAGTCCCATTGGTTTTATATTTAGAAATCATAAGGGGTATTGCAGTGTAAGGGGAACAAGAGTTTTCTCCCAAAGCTGCAAGATTTCCTTTAGAATGTTTTCCACTTCATCACTTTGAATCACAATTATTTCTGTGGAAAATCTTGTCTGCCTTTTTTATTTTATTTTTTTTTAGTTACAGCAGGTTAATCATCCATAATGAAGCATTAGTTATTTTTGGACTCTAATTTTAATATAAGAAACAGCTTCTAAAATTGCCCCAGAGAAGAGAATGGAATTCCCACTGTTGCAGCTTTTTGATAAATTTGTACCTTGAAAAATAACCTGCCTCATTATACAAGTGGATGCTCAGAGGGCTTCCTCTTTTCAGTCAGGAATGGATATCTGTCTTGAGAGATACAGAGATGTCAAGTAAGGGAATAGTACCCCATTTTATAGTGAAAGGCCTGTGGCACAAGAAAAGTATGTGACTTTAATCAACTTTATTAAAGTAAAAAGCAACTGGTGTGAGTGTGAATTTATCTCCAAGGAGTCCAAATCCAGGGCACTGACATCTAGGTTAGGCTTTTCAAGTACTCCTTGCTCCCCAGGAAAGGCAAAACATATGAGATAACAGGCTGAAAAGCATGCACTGCACAGGACACTGCTCTGACACGCTGGCACTGTATCTGGCATTTCCATTTACTTGTCTTTCCAAAAGGTGGTCCATGTTGAAGCTGCCTCACCTCTGTGTGTGTCTTTTGTCCAGACTAACTCCTGAAGTATTCCAGCAGATATTTCAGAAAGGGTTTCACATGGCATGGTCCAAAACCACATCTAGCCTAAAACTTTACCAGTGTGTAACAGGAAGCATTTATATCTTGTTTAATTTATAAACGTAGGATTGGAGTTTTGATTCTACCAGCCTTGTAGATAAGCACAATGAAACCAAATCACCACATTTCCCATTAGAAAGAAAGTATGGTTCTTTCAGAAAGTAACCACAATTTGAAATTGATAAATAATCTCTGTAAGCAGGACCATACACTTTCTGCTTAGTCCCAACATAGAATATATGTATGTATTCATATATTATGGATAGAGAATAATGGATCAGCTTTAATATTTTATAGGGTTCCATAACCTTACATATATATAGCCTTATGTGGAAGACAATACATTTTAATAGTCAGACAAAAAAGTGCTGGAAATGTTTTTGCAGACCCATTATGGCTTCTCCATTTGCTGAGACTCGTAAAAGGCTACAACACATGAAGACCTCATACAAAAATCTAATATATATTTCTAATTTCTTTTTTGTATGAGGATGGGTTGCCTTTATTGGACCAATTGACTCTGTCTTATTTTCTATAAACACAGCAATTATGTAAAACAGGCCATTGCCAGCTGTAGAGCAGTAATGTCCCCAGTTATAATGCCTGACTCGTTGGAATAGGAGCCATCGTACCTCACCTAAATGCCTTAACTTAACCAGACCAAATCTATCTTTAAACCCTTCAGAAATACCTCTCCCTCCCTTCTCCTCCCTCCCTTCCTCTTTCTCCCTCTCTCCCTCTCTCTCCCTCTCTTTCTCTCTCTCCAACTTATTTAAGAGGACTGCTTCTAATCTTAAGAATCAGGCATTTAGGATGACTAAATGAGATTAACTAGAGTCCCACAATTCCTTTCTGTCATTTTAGCCTTATTTTAACATAAATTTCAGGTTAAGATATTATGATTCATAAAATCAAAACTTGCAGAGCTAACCAGAAGTCAGGCATGCTGTGTTTTTAGTCTCAAAATAGCTCACATTTACTACAGATCTTATTACAGCTATGAAATTTGTGTAGGGCAGTAATGAAACTGTCATGCTAAGCATAATATGAGCTGTTTTGCTTTGTTGCTAACTGCTTCTTTGTTTATATTATATTTCATAAGTGTACTGTATCATCATAAATATGATGGAATACAATAATATCTTTAGGGGAACTGCTACAACTACTTTGTTTTTTGAAAGGTAATATTTTATTTTATTACCATTTGTATTGAAACTTGTGCTGGCTGTGAATATTGATAAAATTAGGAGGTTTTTAGAAAGGGAAGGAATTGTTTAAATTAAATAATGACAATAATTTTAAAAAACCCTAGAACTATTCTGAATGGTATAAACGTTTTTTACACAGATATGTAACCTGACTTTGAAATACAAAATTAAGCAAATAAGTAAAATTCTAGCCTTATTTTCTAAAGCTGGTAAACAGACAATATCTCATGGATTTCATTAGAAACTACCAGACATTCAGTGTTTGCAAAAACAAGGAAATGAGTAAAGACCTCTTCACCTGCAAAGAAATGCATCAAGTAAGCATGTTAATACAGGTAAAGTACTCCAGACCTTGCGAATTGCTTTCCTGGAATAAATAAGATTATAAAATTTGGGGGGTTTGAACAAATATGGTAATGAGAAACGCTGTCATAGAGTTAGATGTTAAGTAAAAATCACACTCTAACTCAGATAAATTAATTTCTGTAAAATTATTACACCTCTGTATCAATGAGAGCTTCTTGTGAATTCAGGATTTGACTTAATGTAAACATTTCTTTAAAGGCTTGTCTAAGTCCCTCCCTACACACCAGTCTCTGACTTAGAAAACCCTGGTCATTTTAATGTTTTAGTAAAGAAGGTTTGGAGACCTTACAGCACCTTCTGATACCTAAGGGGTGTCATAGGAGTGCTGGAGAAGGACTTGTGACAAGGGCATGAAGTGGCAGGACAAGGAGGAATGGCTTCAAACTGAAAGAGGAAAGGCTTGAATTGGATATTAGGGAGAAACTGTATACTGTGAGGTTGGTGAGGCATTGAAACAGGCTGCTCAAGAAATTGTGGTCTCTCCATCCCTGGAAGTGTTCAAAGCCAGGTTGGATGGGGCTCTGAACAACCTGGTCTAGTGGAAAGTGTCTGGAAAGTGTACTGGAACTAAAGGATTTTTAAGGTCCCTTCCAGCCCAAATAATTCTATGATTTTATGAGTTATAGGAGGTAATTTTGCTATTTTCTGATAAACTACAGCTTCACCTGCGATGAATCTATAGAATCTTTGGTAACTGTGCTCACTTATCTAGTCTTTATGATTGCCTGGAATGTTAATCCTCTTGGTGGCCCATTGCCACAGCAAACACCCACTGCTGCTGGAACCCACTCATGAAGCTTCTGGCACCACTGGTGTTTGACACCTGCTTTTTCATATTTTCATTTCTCCCTTAATTTAAATTACTGGATTTATAAACAAAACATTTCCATTAACCCTATTATTAGATAAATAAGCCCTTAATCCCCTTATTTCCTGGATAAATTGTGGCTTATGTCTAAGTGTTGCATCCTGATCTATCCAATCTAAACTGCCATCTTGAAGGTCTTCTCCCCAGGCTTTCTCCGGGGCTTTTATGTATTAGCTAAGGGTCTCTAGAAAGTTAACTGTAGCTGTCCACATTAGATCAGCTGTGTCTGAGTCCAGGACACAGATGATTTCATTTCTGAGTATGAAACACAGAAGGTTTCAGTGACGCAGTTAGGTAAGATCTACATTAGTCCATTTGCCTGTGGGCAGAATTGTCTTCAGAACTGTGAAATTGAGACACTGTATGCAGACATAAGGGAAATAGAAGATCAGATGGAGAACTGGTGACTGAGAGCCCAATTCAAGCACTTGTGATTTGGTGCCACAAGTCTGCTCTTAGAGGAGAGAAGATGCTTTGAACCTGCCTCCCTGAAATGGGGTTTCATATCTTCATCAGATTAAATAAGTCACTACAGATCCTGGGAGCAGGGATCAAACACTTCCCCAACTCAGCTAGACATGCCAATGTCAGTATTAACCCCAGGATCCAATTTGCCTGCTCTTGTGGCTCCATAACCCTACTATGTTAAACCCCAGCACCATAATGCCATGTTCCTTCAGCAACAAAATTTAGACGACTCCAGGCTTGTGGAGGGATGGAATATAAGAAAATAGTGCAGAAGGTAGTCTCACACCTGAGGAGTTGCAGCTGTACCAATCACCAAAGATTAGGAGCAGGCCTGCGCTTAACAGGCCACAGCTGTGTCCAATAAGAAGATGAGCGCCACAAAAGAGTGGGGTAGCTGGGTGAGGAGAGAGTTGGAATTTGTTGGTTGTTTTGTGAAGAGGAAGGAGTTGATGCTGTGAGGAGCTGCCAGTGAGAAATCACTGAGAAGGTATGGAACTTTCACAATAAGATGACAACACAGGCTGATCAAAGGGTATGCCTTGTCCTGTTGATCTAGGAAAAGAGCTGGACATTTAACCACTACCCTAGTCCATCCATTGAATAGAATGTCAGAACTGGATGAATTCAAATGCCCCCCACAGATTTTTCCACAGGTATTTCTTTCACTCTGGCACTTTCATGTGAACTATGTGGGGTAACAGAAAGCTAAATTTTCATGAAGCAGGTAGCTTAAAAAAGTGGCCTGATAGTTTTCATTTCAGATGTGCAGATGATTCAGAGGGAAGATGAGGAAAAATAAAAATTCAGATTGAAAATAACATTTTATGTAACTGAACAGAGGAGCAGTTTAATAATGAAAAGATTGTCATCTCTGATTAGGTACCTATCTAGGTATGACATACACTAAGGTAAAGAGAAGCCATGATCTTAATGCAGAGAGAATGAGAAATTTTTCTCTCATATGGATTGCTTCTGAAGTACTATTCCTCTAACATTTTCCTTCATTTATCACACTCTGAGGTGGCTGTATCTGCAGGACTTGCACTTTGTGGTCCCCTAAATGGCCTGTTGATTAACTCCATGTGTACTCTGGGCAAAACATTAATGAAATTCCTTTAGAACACAAGTGCCCATTATAACTGGAAGCGAGCACTAAAAGCCAGGAGATAATCTAGAGTAACTAATGGGGTGGCTATTATGGACTGCAATGTAGCAGAAGGTATTATTTTCTTCTTAATTACCATGAAAGCTGTTTGAAATCTGTTTTTTTTTCTACTAGCAAGTACTAGCAATCTAAATCAAATCTACAGTCTCTTGAATTAAATTTTACTGTTTGTAGAATGAAAACTAGAGAGTTAGTATAGTATTCATGCTAATTACTCTTGTGAGGTTTTGAAAGCTTCATGGCAAAAGCCTGATTTCACTCATTGGAACATAATTAGTTTGTTTGTTGACAAGGAACAAAAATAATGTAAAGATTATGTTTCCACTGCTTCCAGTATGGTATGTTATTGCTACATGAATAGAAAATATGCTGAGATCTCACATCATATATGCAGGTAAAATATGCTAGCATAGTGCAAAAGTTAAAATGAGTCTCTCCTATTGCATATAGAAGGGCATCACAAAATAATAGTGGGGTAAAAACTCTCAGTCCACAAAACAGAGAAAATAAAATTGTTTTAACAGGACAGAAGAAATAAAATACAGTAAGAGTAGAACTGATATCAGTAGTTCTGTCTGGAAACACTTTACATATAGACAGAGAACCCTGCACTTAAACTCACTCCTTAACAGTAAAAAACTGGTGACTTCCTTGTAAAAAATTGATTTGGGATATTCAGCTTAGATTAAGGACACATCCTATTGAGAAAAGCTTTCTTCATAATAAAAAGCTAAAAGATTCCTCTGCTATTTGTGTGGACTATTGCTAAAAGAAAAGAGTGATTAACAACAACAAAATCTAGCAAAAGCTGTGACACCAAACTTGTGATAGCTACCTCATGAAATGTCAAATGAAGGTTCCCAATACATTTGCTCCTGGGTGACAAGAGTGATATTTTCAAAAACTCTTAAATTCAAGGAGACAGCAGATCAGATTTTCAGAAATATTTCATGAAAGGCTGATGAGAAACATTCATCATTCCAGCAAGTAATTAAAATCAAAATGGCGGGAACCTTGATCCAAGATACTTTTACAAAGGAATTTATATTTTCGCCATTTCTTCAGTGTTTCACAGAATTCTTACACCTATGCACTCCAGTCTAGATGATGTCTTGGATCCCATCTCAGTTTAGTGTAAAAAGGTTCAGACTTCATTGTGTCTGTTCTTAAAGTTATCTCCAACCTGGCTGATTGGAGCCTTTGCAGGCACAGGGAATGCAGTGGCTCTGATGACTGATGGTGGCTTAAGAGAGCACTTGAATCTCTGGGTGCCAGAGGTGCAGTGGCTGTCTGAAGGACCGCAGGACAGCCAAGAACACTGTTCGGATGTGATATCAACTCCTAAAACCCTGCCAGTGCCACGGCTGCTTGGTATTTTAGGTGGATAATTTTGCTGCTCTTATGTGACTTTTCATTATTCTTGAAAAATACAATGGAGATTTCGTCCTTATGTGACTATCACAGTTTGGGAGATAATAGGAACTGGTCTTGGCTGCATCCCCAGGCTTACTATGCTTGGAAAAGAACATGATTATGTATGAAAGCAGAAACACATAGTCCAAGCAGAAGGAAGAAGGAGCACAAGAAATGCTCCATTAACTCTGTGTGTTCTTTCTTTGTTCTAAATTATGTCCTGATCAGTTAGATTATAATCAAAGTAGAATTTTATAGTGAAATTAATAAATATTAAAACCTACCTATGATTTTCAGCTATCTTAAAAACTCTAAAAAAAAATTAAATCTCTGTTGTAACACTGTACTTGAGAAAACTGTGATATATAAAGATAATGATATTTTCCCAGAACATAATATTCATATCAAAGAACATAACAGTGTGGGGACTTCTGAAAGGAAGTCTCCTTTGGAGTTCAAGCCTTCCTTTTGCAGCTACACGGTTAAAAATGAAACAGTCCATGAAAATATTTTCTTCATACTTCCTTTATTTTTACATTTTTCCCATCTGGTGAGGCTCTAATTAGGACTTTGTTGCCTGAATTTTGGTGGGAATTCTGTCATTCGATATAATCTTAGAAGATTTTAAATTTTTCTTATTGCTATTTCATTGCATGATAATCTGGTGTAAACAAGACCTTTTCAATATTTCATTGTGCTACAAATAAAATTGCAAAGTAATAAATTCCTATTTTTGTCTTCAGCAATTCTATCAGTTCAAGGTAACATGAACTCAGCAATCATTTCACTAAGCCCTTTAAATTCTTTTCTGGACAGGGCACAGAATTGAGCATTAAGCACTGAGTGCCATGTAGTGCACACATTGTACTGCATGGACAAAAGCAAAAGAGAAGAATCTTCTGATTACAGTTTCCAGAAAAATAAAAAAGGGTGTGGAAGAAGTTGCTATGTCTGAAATATGGATCATTAAATTACAATGCATCATTAAAACAAAAATAATTAAGAACATATTTCAGACTAGAGGGAGAGATGTATGGACACAAAACTATTGGGTAGTCATGTATATTATTGTGTTGGTAGACTGAGCTCTTTAAACACACCAGGAATTCCTTGTATCCTTTATTCCACATATGATTTCCCAGTGTGCCACCTTCTCATCCCACTTTATGTCTTAGAACAGTCTAAGCCATTTACAACTTGTAATTTGCTAAATTACTAATGCTCTTTCCTTCTGGGAAAAAAAGGGAATCTTAACTGAGATGTTTGGCAGGGTTAAAAGCTATGCTATTTCTCCAGCTCTTTGCTCTGTAGGCAATTTTAATCCCATTAGGTGACAAATTGACTTATCAATTGCCATAGCTTTGTTGGTCCCACATTTCAT
Source organism: Geospiza fortis (assembly GCF_000277835.1). Taxonomy (NCBI): domain Eukaryota; kingdom Metazoa; phylum Chordata; class Aves; order Passeriformes; family Thraupidae; genus Geospiza; species Geospiza fortis. The sequence continues at coordinate 1,057,473 of NW_005054477.1, read as the reverse complement.
TCTCCAGTTTTCACCAAAATCAATAAGAACCTTCCCACTGACATCTGGCCCTATTTTCTGTATGATTGCACTGTGGCTTGGTAAACAATGCTTCCTCAGAAAAACTGTCACTAGTATGAATTAAGTCCTTGCTTCACTTTGGGGGGTACAGCCTGAATAATTCAAACATTTAAAGTATTTAACACTTTATCAAAACTTTTAAGGTGATGAATATCTGATAGCTGGTATGGTTTGAAATGGCAAAAAATGGAACTTCACAGACTAGTTGTATAATATAGTATCTCACAGGTGTTTTTCCAATGTAGCTCAATGTTTACAGTATCCTCATTTGCCTGAATTAATCCTCATTTTGTTTGCTAGATTTAGTATATATAATTTCACGTTACAGATCTAAAAATCTTACCTGTGGATGTGGTTAATGACCAGGTAGAGACACCAGTAGGAGCATTTCCATACTTAGCATCACTTCATGTAACTTTTAGTTTAATTTTCTTTAGAAATTTGCAAAGGTATGTATTTCTAGTTATCTCAAAAGCCTGGACCAGAATGAATGTTTTTAGAAGTTCCTAACATGTTTTTAATGAAAAAATCTTTTGAGTGTCGTTGTGTTAAAAGAAGAAAGTCAGAGCTCTAAAGAAAATGTACATAAAGTCACTGAGGTCTCCAAGCGTATTAACGAAATATGAAACTTGTTCTTTAGAAGAAGAATAACAGTTTTAAGGGATAAATGGTTCATGAAGTGCTTGCTAAGTGCTGTATACTGCATGCAGCTATGTGGATACAAAGGCACAGAGACAGAGAGAAGAGGCAACCTGCTGCTGTCAGTAGAGAAACTAATTACCCATGAAAGTGTTGCTGTTTGCATATCTGTGGTGAGAAGGGTAGAAAGGAGTAGCCTGAGGTGCATCAAGCACAGCATCACTGGGTGGTCAAGGGAGGGGATTGTCCCACTTTGCCCTGTACCAGTGCCATACAAGGAGAAGCTGAAGTCACCTGGTTTGCTCAGCCTGGAGAAGAGGAGGCTGAGCAAACCTGAGGGGAGACCTCACAGTCTACAACTTCCTCATGAGGAGAAGCACAGGGGCAGGCACTGATCTCTTGTCTCTGGTGACCAGTGACAGGACCTAAGGGAATGGACTGAAGTTGTGTCAGGGCAGATTTAAGTTGGATATGAGGAAAAGGTGCTTCACTCAAAGGTTGTTTGGGCACTGGAACAGGGTTCCCAGGACATCACACCAGGTGGTCACACCACCAAGCCTAACAGAGCTCAGGAAGTGTTTGGACAACATTCTCAGGCACACGATGTGGTTGTGGGAGTTGGACTTTCTTGGTCCTAGTGGGTCACTTCCAACTCTGGATATTCTGTGATTCTGTGAACTATTCCACCCAAGTTTGTTGACTCTGGGTTGCAGTACCAATGACCTTACTACATAGGGAAGCCAGAGGAGAAAACACAACCAACCACACACACCCCCAAAAACCTCCTTGAAATTCTGAATATACTTAACCTAGTTACACAGAAAAAGACAACACATTAGACATAAGGGCTGAGCTGCAGCAGTAAAATGTGATGAATGGCAGATAAAAGAAGTGAACTTTGTCTACCAGAAGAGGAGGACCTGCTCAGATACACAACAGCACTGCCCAGGTGCAACATCTGTACCTCGGGAAGAGGAGCTGGAGGAATCTTCTGCTTCTGACCCTGTTCTCGCAGGGGCTGTGCTCTTCCTTTATACCTTATTGTACTCCCCTTTGTTCTTTCATGCTTTTTGGAATGTCTTATATGTAATTAGTACACAATTCATATTGTCTGTGCTGTGCCTGTGTCAGATTCTGCCCCGCTCTTGGGACTGCACTGCTTTAGTGAGCAGTATAGAGGAGTCCAGATTTCTGCCATTCCCCAAGAACAAGTGGTCCTACCATATACTTGTCCCATCAGTTCCTCTGCTATTAACCTAGTCCTGGGATGATGGTATGGACGAGGTGAAGGACTGAAAGCTGATAAGCATCTACTGTTTTATACCAACAGATGTATTTGTCCATTGAAAGTATCTTTTGTTTGTTCTTGAGATGGATAAAAATTCCAAATTTAGAGATTTTCATCCTTGAAAGAGGTACAAGAATGAACTAAAAACCACAAGTGTTATAAATTAAGAAAAAAACAACTTTAGATTAATATTATATTCTAGACATTTTAATAACAGGCAGTTTTGAATACTTGTGTGTTTGAGGGACAACTTACTAGAAGTGGTGTAGTGCTAGAAACAGACTTTGCAGCCAAATGAAAATCAGCATGTAATGAATTTGGAGTGGAAAAGATTTACCATAGGCACATCTAAATACCAGGTGTGAATGACTCATGAACTCATCTAATCTCAGGTCTGAATCACGACTCAGTAAATACCATGTGCCTTCTTCACACAAACAAAACAGCAAGAATCCTTCAGTTTAGGACCCAAAGCAGAAAAATTTATAAACTCCTTTGATGAGATGTTAGTTTCCATAGAGAGATAAGTAATCCATCGAAAAAGCATTGCTGACATTTATTACCAAGCAAAAGCATTTTTTCAATGTGAAATAATATGTCTCATCAGAGTACTCAGCATAGCTGGAAAGAATTAAGCAAACTTTTGAGTGTCAAAAAGTTTCTTCAGGTTTAAGATAGGCTAGGTACATTTAAAGCTAAGTGGAAATTGAAAACACTTGTTCAGGCAGTCAGATATTGGTAAGGTCATCTCTGAGAGAAAAGGTGTTTGATTTCTGTGAATCAGATTGTATATTCTAAGAAGAAAAGGGCCAGGGAGTGGGGAAGGAGAGAGAAAGAAATAAATACCATAAGGCAGTTATCTTATGGATAATTTCTGTAACAATTTAGTAGAGGAGAAGAAAATAAGAGCATATCCTAACAGCAATACCAGTACTGAGTTTTCTTCTTCGTGTACCCAGTAGAATTATGACTCTCAGCTCCTAACATCACTGAAAAAAAATATGATTTGTCTTTTCCTTGTAAGAGAAAGTCTTAGAGATCAGAAATAAAGTAATTTAACTGTTTTAGAAATATTAATATTTGTTTTATAGCCTCTTACAGATGTTTTGGAGTGTTCATCCAAACCCGGAAAGAACTGTGATGTTGTAGACAATTTCCAGTACACACAAAATTGCATAGGCTCACACTGATACTGAGAGAACAGAGATGCTGTATCATGGAAGGAGAAATCCTATTCAAGCTTTTGCCACCAGACTTGAACATTTGAAATAATACATGGAGAACAGTGAGCAAAATAGTTTTGCCTCTGTCAGTCTGCAAGGTTTGGAAAGGAGCTGGACCTTCACCACTACAGCTTTGGCGAGGTGAGAGAACTTTAATGCCAGGAACAAAGGAGAGAAATCTAGATTCTTACTTGCACTTGAATCAAGCTTCAGAGGTGTAATCCCATGATTCATTCAGATGCAGACAGTGTTAAATTCAAAATTTTGTTTAGTGGCAAAGAAGAAGCATGCATTAGATTAATATAGAGCCAGGAAATTTTTGTTTGTGTAAACAAAATCTCAAAAGTTTAATTATTATTATAATAGAACCATTGAATCATTTCACTTTGATTTAAGTTACCAGTGGTGAGTTTGGGGATGCACAGAGGTGGTCTCAAAGGTAACAAGAGACAGAACTAGTCTCTTCATAGAATGGTTTGAGTTGAAAGGGGCCTTAAAGATCACCAGGTTCCAATCCCCTGCCATGAACAGGGACATCTTCCACTAGAGCAGATTGCTCGAAGCCCAATCTAACCTGGTCTTGAACACTTCCAGGGATGGGGCATCCGCAGATTCTTGGGACAGCATGTTCCAGTACCTCACCACTCTCTGAGTAAAGAACTTTTTCCCAACATCTAATCTAAATCACTACCCCTTTAGTTAAAGGGTTAGTTGAAAACTGTTCTTTCTTGTCCTATCGCCAGCTGTCCTTGTAAAAAGTCCCTCTTTTTTTTTAAGCCCACTTTCAGTACCAAAGCCTTCTCTTCTCCGCACTGAACAATGCCAACATCTCAGCAATGTCTGTCTTCACAGAAAGAGCTCCATCCCTCTGATCATCTTTGTGGGTTCTTCTGGATTCACTCCAACAGATCCACATCTTCCTTGTGCTGAGGACCCCACAGCTGAATGCTGTAGCTCAGGTGGGTTCTCAAGAGGGCAGAGAAAAGGAGCAGAATCACCTCCCTCAACCTGCTGGCCACGCTATTTGTGATGCAGCCCAGGATAAGATTGGCCTTCTGGACTGCAAGCACACACTGTTGGATCATGTCCAGCTTTTCATGCATGAGAATCCCTAGGTCCTTCTCCACAGGGCTCCTCTCTGGGAGTTCTTCTGCCAGTCTCATGCCTGAGACTGCCCAGCCCAGGTGCAGCACCTTGCGCTTGGACTTGTTGAACTTCATTAGGTGTTCATGGCTTGACTTCTCAAGTTTCTCCAGGTTCTCTTGGATGGCATCCCCTCCTTCTTTTGTGTCAACTGTACCACTCAGCTCCATGTCATTGCAAACCTGCTGAAAGGTCACTTGACGCGACTGTGTCATGGATAAAGATATCACAGAGAACCTGTTCCAAGACAGAGCCTCAGGGGCACCACTCACCACTGGCCTCCACCTAGGTATGGAGACATTGACCGAAATTCTCTGGCTGCATCCATCCAGACAAATCTATATCCACTGAATAGTCCACCCTAAAAATCCACATGTTCCCAGTTTGGAGATAAGGATGTGTGCAGCTTTATGGAAGTCTAAATAGATGACATTTGTCAATCTTTCCTTGTTAACTGTGTCAGCAACTCTTTCATAACCCAGATCTAATCGTAAAGACAAAGAGGAATACAGTCAGAACACTGAAAAAAGTCTCGGCAGTAGGAGTAAAAGTTAAAATTGCTATATATGTGCTTTGTTTCTACCCCTTTCCAGATGTGATGCTCATCCTTACCCTGCTCCTCTGGCTCCTGGGCCTGGCAGTTTCCTTTAGGGAGCAGAAGGCAGTGAGTTGCCAGCATCTGGAGTCCCTTGTCATGGAAATGGTTTCTTCTTCCTCATGTCAGGATCTCTGTAAGGCATACTGGGAGCCTTGTGTCAGACTTTGAGTTGGAGGAGATGATGACTTGGAGCAGACCATGTGTGGCACTGCCACCAACTTGGCCTTGCCTTTATCAGACACTACAGCAAGGAATTTCTCCTGAGAACATCTGTTAGGAACAGAGTTGTTTCCTCAGAAGAAAATTATATAACATCTCAGATGATCACAAGGGAAAGCATCCCTCAGTGGATGGGATTTGCTTCACTTTTTGCAGCACGCAGTGGGAAAACCCATGTGGGCTCCATCTGAAGCTGTACAGACACAGGCTGCCCAGCATCTGAAATCCAAAGGGATTTTCTCCCTGTCTGTAGTACTCTCCTTATTCTGCCTTATGAAAGCAGTCAGTTTATTAAGCCGTTTATTTTCAGGCCTTACTGAGGCTGTCACATCACCCACCAGGTGCAGAACATGGATCCACTACTAAATGTTTACTAACATCCATTTGCAACTTTCTGTCTTCATTGCTCTGCACTTCCACACTACACATGAATTTACCATGTGCTGTGATCTTTGTGTGTGTTAAACAAAAAAATACTAGATCTGTCTCTTCTTGTTACCTTTAAGACCATCTCTGTGCAGCTCCAAACTCACCACTGGTAACTTGAAACAAATTTTAGGTCAAGGCAAGTTAGGCAGACAAGACAGAGAAGCCTCAAATCTACACATTTTAAGCTCAGTAAAAAGTGTTAATAAGCTTTAATACTGCATTTAAGTATTTATAGCAATTTTTCATTATAAAAATAGACAATTATTTTTTGTTTACAAAATTTTTGCTGAAAAGTAGGCTTGTAAGGCATAAATATGGTTCTTTTCAGTTGTGAGAATATAATCATAATTATCACACATATGACAGAAAAAATGTTATATGTAAAAGAAGTCTGTGGATAGATATCTTCAAGACATCTGGAATTTTTTACCTCAAGTCTGTCAATACATTAGATTTCTGACTTGGGTCACTGGTTAAAAATTCTGAAAGAAGAAACCATGGTAGATGTAGAAAATGGCATAAAATGCAAAATAAATTTTGTAAAGATGGATAAATAATTTTGGGCTGATGCCACTAGAATTTTATGGGCTATAGTGGACAGTAGACCCTAGAGGACCATATGACAGATGAAAATATAAAACCTGGAATATGCTTTGAGTAAGATTTCATTCTAGTCAGCCATTTGAGTTCTGGTAGGGGAAGGAGGTTCTTGGTTGGTCTTTGAGTTTAGAAGTAGCCGAGACCATGAAGTAGTAGAAACCATGTTGTACCCAGTCTGGTGGTATCCTTATCCTTATCATCAAACATATGCTTGACAACCTGGGATTTGTCGTAAAAGGGTTTTCCTCTGGTACCTGCTAAAAGGGCAGCCAGAGTCTGCAAATAACCTGACCTCAGGTGGGATTCAGGTGATGGACATGAACATTTAGTAATTCATCCTTGCAGTGCTCCAGCTCCTCAGGACATTTATTCCCATGACTGAGCTGAAAGAAATTTTAATCTAGAGCTTGTTTAATCTTTGATTGAGCAAGATCCTTTCATGATCAAAATAATTTATCCTGGGAAATTCTCAGCTCTAAACAACAAACTGAAAATCAAAATTGAAAAAGTTTGGATGTTGGTTATGTGGAAAATATTTCCAATTCTGCTAGTTATGGAACTAGCAGAACTCATGTCAACTAAATGTGTCTCTTTCTTTCAAGTTTTGTAACATATAGGTAAGCAGGTTGTTTGGGTTTTTTTAAGGTTAAAATATTCCTGAATGAACAATAAAATGAAAGGTACAAGGAAAAGTACTGAGCATGTTCAATTCATACAGGCCATTCTGATTTGGTGCAAAATGCTGGCTTGAAGCATAGCTAGATTTACAGAAGAGGGAGTTCTGTAATGATCCAAAGAATCCCAAATCAGTTTTGTTTTCTCTTGGTATTTTCAAATTAATCCTGTAATCAAACATTTTTTTCTTTTATTTATCAATGCTAAATACCTGTCTGTTCTTTCACTAGCAGTTCATAACAGCTATCAGTATTTAGATGATCTCGCCATTGTAGTTTCAAATATTAATTAATTAATAAACTTCCACATTTACTGATGTAAACTAAGATAAAGAACAAACCAAGCCAAGGAAATCAAACTCTGGATTATGTACTGCATAATTACTCATGTGACTTCCTAAAGAGAAATCAAATAACAAGCAAGCAAACTCCACAAACAAGAGAAATTTAAGAAACATTCAAAACTGAAACAATTTTGGGGGTCAATACTACATGGTAGATTTTAAAATTCTGTATAGCAGTGTTAAAATTTTTATTTCTGCTTTCCTGTTGAAACCACACATCCACATTTTATGGAGTTATGTCACCATCTCCTGGCAAAAAGGAGTGCTTGCAAGTAACTTTTATAAATCCAATCAGACACAATCAAAAAATCAAAATGTGTGCTTCCCCTGAATTTCCCATCTCCAGCTCATTTCAATTACCAGAGCTCCCAATTGCCTGTGGTGCATTAATGAGGGCTGGAGGAGCAGAACTATACTATCTGCAGCTTTTTAATAATAAAAAAAATTAAATCAGAAATAGAAATATTAAAGAATTTGTGAAGAGTTTCAGGAACAATTACACTTTGTGGTCTGTGAGCAGAGCGACACATCCTCTTATTTGCAGTGTGTACAATGTTATGGTGGAATCCCTCAGTGAAAACAATCGGATTTTTTTCCCCTTTTGCTTCCATAGTCAAGCCTTCTCCTCTTCCTTCGTGACAGCATGGAAGACTCAAATCCACATCCAACAGCCAATGACTGGGTACAGAAAATCAGTTCTAAGGTTAGAAAGTGAGTGTCACAAAGATTTCTGGAGTACTTATTAGTCTGCTTCTTGCTTCAGTCTCCACAGTGCAAAGAACACAAGGCACAACCTTCTAAGGTCCCTTCTGGCAGAAATTTTCTTTTGATCCTATGGATCCTTCAACAATGTGATTCTACCAACTTTTATTAAATTAATTTCTGAAATAGTTTCATTGCTTATCGATCTGAGGAAAAATATTACAGGTGTACATAAACACAAAGAAACTGATGAGGGCCTGGTCTTGGGTTAATTTTTCAGACCTGGAGGTTGCTGGCAATGTTTTGTCACATCTCCACAGACACCAATGGTCTGTTATCATGTCATGATGATACTTGAATGCAAATATGCTGAAGGAATGTCTGAGGATTTCTTCTGCTCTTTATTTGGGGTTTGCCAGAAGAGAGTGAACAGCTGGTGTAAGCAATAAAACACACAGCAGGGTCAAGTATCTTCATGAAAACTATCAAAAATGCTTTTTCATTTGACTTGATTACGAGAGCACTAGCAAGCAGTTAATGTTGTAATAGTAATTTTTGAAAGATATTTCCCATTATTTCTAAAACCTCATTCAGTCCTTCCAAAAGTAACCCCTTCTGTGCAAATGAATGTTCATTCTTTTAGCAGGTTAGATTTTTAACCAGCAGGTTAGGGGTTTTTTGTTATTTTTGGCTGCACAGCCTAGGATTTCAAGAGGAGAGCCCTGCACTTTCCACAGGTCTGGAATTCTATAACATCACTGCTAAAAATTTTGGGCTGTCCACAACATGTCAAACTTGTATAATGAACATTATATGCTAACAAAGGACCTCAGAAATACATTAAAGAAACTTGTGTACTGATTCCATCTTATTTATGTTAAATCCTTGCCTCGAAGTTCTTGGTATAATGATTTTCTTGCTTATTTTAAAGACCAAAGTTTTAGTGAAAAAAGAAATAAATAGAGAGTTAGATACACTCACAGCCTTTGCTACTTTCTAAACCCAACATTTCCTCAGCACTGACATGGCTAAGAGAGCATTTGTAAATATATGTTTTCACATAACATTTTATGTTATGAAAAAATGATTTTTTATACTTCTGTTTAATTTTTTGCTTTAGAATTTAGGTTCAGACTAATTAGGATAGTGTCTCCCTCTGAAGTCCACTGCAAGCTCTAAAACTTTCTCTGGTCTGAGTGCTGGATGGGGAAACCTGAGAGCTGTGCTGATGGCACTGCTGCCATCTGCTGCTGGCTTTAAAATCCACAACATTTAAAAGTCAGGAGAAAAAAAATATGTGCAACTTAGGGTTAGGACTTCTGAATTTCACAAATCATAGTAAAAGTTGTAAGAACTGCAGCTTACAACTTTATTTTGCATAACATATTAAAATTACTTAACTGTTTTATTCTAACTAGTCACACCACTGTCATTAATATTTAAAATATGTGGAAATTAATAGAAGTGTCTGCACAAAGAAATTTACCATTAAATGGTTATTAATTTTTTTAATTTATAATTTTAGAAAAAAATTCTATTCCCTTTTTCCCCTAAATTTATCACCATATTTATATATTTAAAAGGTAATCCTACCGTCCTCACCTTCAACTGATGTTTTCTAAATAAAAATGATTGCACATATTTCTGAGGAATGCCCCAGATTAACGAAACCCCTGGGTTTTTTTCCTCAGAGAGTTTGCTCATTTGTTTATTCCTCATGCTTATATCTCTGGGCTCTTTCCTAGTCAGCATTCTTCATATTCTTTTGAAGTTTGAATCAATGTTTTCAAAGACTGGCTGAACTCTATTTGATACTGGAAATGGATCACAGACCCAAGACTACTATGATTAAAAATTAATATTAAAACCCAGAACACATGGGAACCTTGGAAATAATTAATCCCATTTTTTCCAAGCAAAAATAGGTATCTAATATAGTTATCATTATTGTTCAGGTTAACACAGAACTATGTCAGCAACTTCTACACAAAACCTGAACTTTCCATATGCTTGCTTACTTGATATGCTTTCACTGTCATCTATAGAGATGTGAAATAGTAAATTCTTCAAAAATTAGATTTTTTTTTACAGTAACGGTTAGCATTCAATTCTGACAAACCAAATTTGCAATGGTAAAGTTTTGAGACAGATTAGCTCCTCAGCTAGCCTGGATTTTGAGCCATGTTTTGAATTCCACAGGCCCTGCTGACCTGAGAAGTTTGAAATAGCTGCTGCCGTATGGGCACTGCCCCACTGGATTAATCCAACCCAGGCACTTCAGCCACTTTTCTTGGCTTCTGTCTTTAATCATCAAACTCAGAGGCTTGGTGAGCAGACTCTGCATGTTCAAGTCACCAAATTAGAAAATCCTATTTTTCAGACCCTCATGAGAAGCAAATAGGAAAGAGGTGCATGAACCATGACCCTTCACACTTCAGATGAGTGCCTCGTTGTTGTTGAATCAATGAAAATACCAACTTCACTTTTTCAGTCCACTGTAGTTGTCTAAGACCAGCGAAAGATTTTTAGCTTTTACTCTTGAAAAAGACAAACTGCCTCCCTCCAGCCTGGAGTTTAGTGCATTAATCTTTAAAATGTAGTAATTTCTTTGATAATCAAGAGATAGAGTTAAAAAAAAAGAAAAGAAATAATGGGGTTCTCTTTCTTTTGAATTTGAAAACATGCCACAGTTTTTTTCGAGGTTTTAAAATAATTCTTTATTTTATAGCTATTCATATTGATCCACACAGAACCTCACTGGGCTCTATGATTCTTTCTTGAATGCTTGTAGACAGACTTTGTATTACAGCCATTAAAATAAAGATTGAATTTTTGTGCAATTGGAAAATGGCATGAAACCGCTAAGGACTTGTAATTACTGACTACATTTATTCCAAGGAAAACAAGTCACTGGTGCTGTCTTTTTTTCCTGTCTATAAGCCGAGGCCTCAGGAGTACAAGGGTAGCGTGACACCAGGAGTCCTAAGGGCAGGAATCCAAATCCTCTCTGCTGTGCTGCTGCTCACTGAAGGGATGCAGCTCTGAGAGCTGGGCAGAACCTGGCTCAGACACAGCTGAGACAGAAACAAACACACTCACTGCATGAAAAGCCCCCCATAAAGCATGAAAGCACAGAGGGGATAACAAGAAGGCATAAAGGGCAGCCACAGCTCCTGCAGGAACAGAAAGCAGAAGATGAGGGGGAGCAGGATCACTGCACTCCTGTTTCTCTGGCTAAGGAGGCTGCCCCTGGGCAGTGCTGGTGGGTGGGTGCAGCAGCTCCTCCTCCTCCTCCTCCTCTTCCTTCTTCTCCTCTGGTAGAGAACAACTGTTTCTCTTTTATTTGCCATTCCCAATATTTTGCTGCTGTAACTCAGCAGTCATCTCCAATGCCTATGTAACTAGGTTAAAGATATCAGAATTTTAAGCAGGTGTGTGGGCATATGTGTGTGTGTGTGTTTTCTTCTTCAACCTCTCCACGCAGTGAGGTGACAGCACAGTGCTGAATCAGAGCAAACCTGGATACATCAGACCTTAAATGAAGTCAGACAGCGCTGTTAAAAATTCTGCCGCTTGATATTGTTACTTGGTGTTGCTCTAGCAGGAGGGTTTTCAAGAGCCTCAGAAAAATAGAAAATACTGGTGATTATTTTCACTTGCTGAAGTAGAGTCTGTCAGAGATATTAAAAACTGAAAGCATCAGTTTGAAATTTTCAACTCTTGATGTTCTTCTCCCAAATGCTAAGCACTTTTGCAAAAACAAAAATATATGTAACATGTTTTACAGAGACTATTTCTTCTATCTGGAACATGCACAAAGATGTGCCTACAATTTTTTTTCAAGATATTGAAGGGATAGAAGGAATCATTTATCCCACAGGCATCAGACTTTATAATATTGTTACATGGCTCCTTCATTAACACTATAATTAAAGATTCTTTCTGTTTCTCTTGACTCTTATGTTGACCTATATACTAACAATTACTTCACTGTTAATCTGATGATATTATGTGATTAAGCCTTGCCTTTGAGAGCTTATTATAATGACTAATATTGCCCTTTGGAGTTCTGTGTGGGCACATTGATTTATTATGCCCTCAAATATTTACTCTTTATGTTGATCATAACAAGATGCATAAAATAAGCTTAATTATAGTGATAAACCTAATTTCACCCTCACTGACACTTCTGAGAAGCCTCATGGCAATAAAGCAACATACATAGTCTGTAAAATTGTATTGAACTTAAAGACCTCAATAAGCATTGTGGTAGGAATGAGAAAATAGCGCTTGCACCAAACACTAGCTTTTAGTCAAGAAAATCTTATGTAGTTTTGAAGCCTGATTTCAATAAGCTTTTATTGTATAAAGGCTACTTTTTTCCCTTCTAACACACCATTAGGAAAGCACAGACTTGCTTTGATATTCTCATGTAAATTGGTATGCAAAAGCTGCTGTGATCCACATCACCAAACACTGCTCTTTCAGGGACTGAAATCACATTTCCTTGGCATGCATGCACTGCCTATTTTTTATAGGAAAGTAATTCAGCAATACAATTCTTTCTGGGAGCACTGATTCCAGGACTAGCAATATTCAGTAATTTAAAAATATATTTTTACTGTATATGAAAAAACATTAAAAGACATGGCCTGTTTGATATTTTGTGTGTGTGGTTCTGAGTTATTAGAGTTTACACTATACATGTCTTATGTCTTTTTACTATACTAGGTGGTCTGAAATATGCTCAGAATTATTGAAACCCCATAGACTTCCTTATCAGGGAAAGTCTGACCTTTCAGGAAAACATCAGAAAGAGATTAGTTTCAGATAGTTTTAAGTGTCAAGGCAATGCCCTGAATTGCTCAGATCAATCCTTTTTTTTTGTGATTGTGAGTGGTGGTGAGAAAAGTCAGTCTGTAGCTGTGGGGCTTTTTCCCTAAAGCAGCATCGTAGAGTATTGATTAGTCTGTCTGTCATGAACAGGGGATTTCAAACTATGTACAGGACCTATTTTCATTAAATCACATCACTCTTATGTGCTTTGCAGGCACTGTTATTCCTCCTAAAACTGCAAGCTCCTTGGCTTGAAATTTTGTGATGATAGTTACTTTTTTTTTTTTTTAACCTAAATTTAAATTCCTACAATGCAGGCCTCTAAGTCTGTGCTTCTCTTCTGTGATTAAATATGGAGTTAATCCAAGCTAAGGAGCTGAAGAACCACCATCATATGTTTGTGGGAGACAAGGAGTGAACTAGGTGAGGGGATCCTGTCTGTGTGATATACACCACACCTAGAAAAAAAAACTCTCTTGAGCAACAGAGCAGAAAGCGCCAATATTAGCTGAATAAAGATGACATCAAGTGAACTTTGGTAGAGAGAGGGAGAGCTGTTGAAAAGTTTGCATGCCTACATCCTTTTATGTATAATACAAAAAGGAAAAGAAGACAACAATACTGAATTCTACTGTGCCCTGAAGTCTTGCTAGATGAGACTGAGAACAGAATATAGTTCTAACAAAGTGAGTTTTAGCTTTCAGGAAGGTTTTTTTCCATATTACATCATCTGAATGCTGAGGATGAAGGAAAAATGAAGTGCCTCCAGGTTGCAAAGTCTCTGAATTCTCAAAGCCATTAATGAAAATGACCCTGGTATTACCACAGTGAGCTAGAGCAGAGATTGCAAGAGGCTCTGAGCAGTTGCCCAAATGTGTTCAGCCCAAATTTGCTTCAAAAACAACATGAAAGCTCCAGATGCTTACTGTCAAAACAACTGCTTAATGTCTTTTAGTTGTAGCTTCTGTTCTGACCTCCTCTCTTTAGATATACAAAATTATTCCAGGTTTTATTAATTTGATTTTCAGAACAGAGAGTTGAAATGCGATTTTCTTTTATTTGATTTCCTCTTAGAGGAAGAGACTAAATAAAGCCTATTATTTACAAAGGAGGGATGAGCAAGTCATGGTAACTTGAAAACCTTTGTAAAGAGGCTTGTAACTTCCTTCTGCTTTAGCTCCTCACCTTTAAAAAACAGGAATAGCATTTCCCTACCATCTGTAGGTTGAATTGATGAAATAGATGGTAAATTTTTAATAATAATTTTTATTGTTCTTGAAAATTGATAAAAGAGAACCTTCTGAGAAATTAGATTTTCCCTTGTGTTATCATAATGATACAGAAATTTCTTTGCATTATCAGGACTTACCAAATGGCCTCTGTCCATCACTATAAAAATGTCTAAAGGTATAACATTTTGATTCCTTTATATTTTAAAATGCCAGTCAAGAAAAATTAATTTAAGTTAGATATGGAAGATGCAATTGTGTATACAAGACATTAGAGCTCGTTCTTGCAGCATTTGCAGCGAATGTCTACAATAATCTGCAAAGCCCCAAATTCTCAATTTAATAGAATTTTTCATGGTAAACTGGAGATCTGAATTTTTAAGCAAAACCACTAGGAGTTTCATTAAGCATATGTACATACAATAATTTCAAAAAATAATTTAATAATGCATTGGAATTTTTTTTATAATAAGATATAAATTAATCAAGGACTTTCTTTGTATAAGAGCAGTTAGAATCACAACACAGTGAAAAGACCACTTTTAGAAAGCTTTGGAGAACTTTCAGTAGGTGTGCCATTGTGTCATTCCTTAAATATTGCACCTTCTCTCATAAAAAGAGGACTATAGGAGTTTTTTGCCCTGCATTAGTTCCATTACACTAAAGTTGCAGCTCTTCTTTGTCTTCTTGACTTTTTCATCCCACTCGTAGCTGACTGTCCTGCTGTCTGTTTATTTTTGGCTTAAAGTCTCCTTGAGCAGGAGAGGTGATGTAAGACTGTGCAGCAACTTGGATCTCTGTGCCTTTGCCCCACCAGAGCTGTTCCCTGAGGCCTGACCCTGTTTTGGCACACAGCTGGCCCCAGCCTGATACATCAGATTATTTAATCTCAGATGTAGGACTTCACATCTGTCTTTTTGGACTGCAGGAGTTTCCCATCATTTCTCCTGACTTTCAAGGCTCCTCTAGATAGCAAGGACCCTACCAACATTCTATTGATCCCAGCTCCCAGTATGCTATCAGTGTCTTCTATCTTTATTGTTGCTGTGGCTGCTGAACTGCAAACACCAAGAACTTTCTGAGATTTGACAGTCAGTGCTGAGAAAATTATTATATTTTCCTTTTTCGCCTGTGCTTTGATACTGTATCACCCAAAGGTCCCGATACAGTAATTGAAGGACACAGTAATAGAGATCCTTTGGAAAGGTAAAAGCAATGGCCACTTTATTGCAGCAAGATGACCAACCTGTTCAAATTAGAAGCTATCCTTCTGTCAGACCTACAGTGTCTGAGTCCTTGTCTGCAAACATACTATTTTAGCTGTGCAGATACAGATAAATCATCCGACTATTACTATGTGCTTGGGGTTTTTTCCCAGTTTAAAGTGATGCATGCTGGTATGATTTGGATAATTTGTTAATTTTTAACTGCTTTTTATTACATTATTTTGCTTATTTTTATTAAATTCATTAATACCCTTAACTGACAGACTGAAATTTGTGTCATGTGTATGCTTTTAAAGTAGGATTGGAAAAGAAGCACTATGTTCTTTCTGCATCAGGTGTGTCAAGAAAATCACCTTTAAAAAGTAAGAGGAGTTTCCTAATTTCCCTTTATATATACACATGAATTAAGAGTGGTCCTGGGGGCAAGGATTTGGGGGTCCTGGTGGTTAAAACCTGGAGGTGAGCTGGCAATATGCATTGCAACACAGAAAGTCAACTGTGTATTGGCTACATCACAAGAAGTGTGACCAGCAGGGAGGGAGTTGCTGCTCACCCTCTGCTGAGAGCCCCTGAGGAGCACTGTGTCCTGCTCTGGGTCCCAAATGTGATGTGTATCTGCTGGAGTGCATCCACAGGAGGCCATCACCATGGGCTCCCAGAGGCTGGAGCACAGCTTCTGGGAGGAAAGGCTGAGAGCTCATGGTGTTGCTGCTCAGCCTGGAGAACAGAAAGCTGTGAAAAGATATTACAGCAGCTTTTAAATACTTAAAGAAAGATGGGGACAGACTTTCTACTAGGGACTGTAGCTGTAGGATGAGGTGATATGGTTTCAAACTAAAAGAAACAGTAGGAGCCGTAATGAGGGATGTGGCTCTTCAAAATGCAGTTTATTCCATCCAAGATGTTACAGCAGTCCAGAGTCATGGGTGACAGAGCCTGTGCCTATGGCTGTCGGCTCCAGCTGCAGGCAGGCCTGGAGACCTTTAGTTTGGGTTACAAATGCATTTTATACTTTTCTTTGCTGAGCATCTTAATACAGTAGAACCAATCTATACCTTAACTATCATCTATAGCCTATCATAACTACTATAATGACCATATTCATGTTACTGTTCACTGATCACTAGAAGTTAGTACATTACAGCTTAAGCTAGAAGTTCTTTTTCAGTTTTCTTGCAGTGGAAAATTCTGAGACATTTTTTCTCCTTGTAACATTGGCAGGCTTGTTTGCCTGTGGTATCTTTTTACTTGGTAAAAACATCTTCTTGTTTGAGGTGGATTTATCCTTTGCTCTAAGTCATGAAAACCCCTTCTAACTAACATATCTTTTACCTTCTTAGTTATGCACTAAGACTGGCTCAGCAATTCTTTTCTTCTATATCAAAATTTGCTTTCATTTTTATTCCTTCTTCAGATTCTACATTCAAAAATCTTTCTGCCAAGGATACATACTTACGAGACTTTCCTGTTAAACTTTTATCTTTCCCAACAAGAAACCATTTAAACTAGGAAATAAAAGGATAGATAAAAGGAAGATTTTTTTTCCAGTAAGGGGGATGACACACTTAACAGTTTTCCCAGAGAGATGCTAGATGTTCCATCACTGGAAATATTGGAGGTCAGATTAGATGGGGCTCTGAGCAACTTTACATAGTCAAAAATGTCCCTGCTCATGCCTCTGTCCTGCAGGACCTTGAAAGGTTTCTTCCAATGAAAATTATCCTATGATTCCATGATTCTGTGAAAAGAATGAAGTTGAAGATATATGTTGAAGATATTCTTGCTGGAGTTCCAGAGAGACTTGTCCTCACAGCCAGAATGCTAAGCTGAATCTCTATGTATGATTTTCAGTAACTTTCTCTATGAATTTTAAGTCCACCCTATTTTAGAAAACATTCCATGAACTTCCCAATTCCCGGTTTTACATCATAACTTCTAAGTTAAACCCCACAAAGAGCAATGTGAGGAAATAGCTCATGCATACTTTACTGTGCTCTCTGACTAAATAAACATATTTTTGTTAAATATTTTAATTATTTAAAAATAACCATATTATTTAATCATTCTTTCTGTGTCTGCAAAGGGACACTGGGATTTTCTGTCTGTAAACTAGTTTCCCAGAGCTAGATTCAGATAAACCTACAGCTTCCACAGCAGCTAATTCCAGTCAGCTCTCCCTCCCTTAGCACTTCAGGAATGTTTTCTAACCAATTCCAGAGGGCCAGTATGCTGAGCAGGAGCTTCCTCACCAAAATGAAAGAGGATGCCAAAAAATTGGGCTGAGTTTGGGATGAAGTGTTTGTTGTGATCATAACTATTTTCTCAGAGGGAGGTACCCAAAGTGCCTTGAACTCATACCTCAGTGATTGAGGCAGGCACTGGGAAGTTGAGTTTCTTTCCTGATGGGCATTAACAAAAGTCAGCCTGTGTCAGTGCTGTAGTGTGAAAAAGGGCACCTCTGCTCTTGAGGCATCCTCAAAGTTCTTGTCTATTTCTCATTACATTATTTTCTGAGAAAAAGGTATCAACTCACAGAAAATAATTCTAGTCTATATGTTCAGGTGCTAGACTAAAACAACAATTTATTTCACTAGGGGAGCATGTTTGGGGTTTTTAAAATTATTTGTATCAAATAGGGAAATTATGCAAATATAATGAATATGACACGGCTCAAAAACACAGTCTCAATGGGAAAGCATTACAAATGTTATACTAGTCAGGTAAAATTCAGTACTAAAAAAATGATTGCGTAAAGAAAATGATTTCTTATTTATAATAACAAAGTCTAAACTATATTGTTCCTGGAAACCTTATTTCTGCTGGAGGAAAGAGCCAGAGAAAATCCTTCTAGGATTTATCATATTCTTTTCTTATTATGTCTCCATCAGGAACTTACAAGGATACAGAGTATACTTACATTTTTACTTAATCATTTCTTCACATTGAGGAGACAAACCCCTGGATATTCCTAAACTGTGCTGTGGTATGCACATATATTTGTTGCCTATATAGGATGCCAGAGCTGAAACTGTATGAAGATATAAACAAGCTGAATGTGATTCTGGTTCTGAGTTGTTTGGAAAAAAGCTCTGATGAACCAACCATTCTTTATTTCAGAATGAAGTGTGGGACATGAGTTATACCCTAGGAAGTTTGCTAATGCTGAAATAGTACAGGAGAGTATAGACAATGTGTACAGCAGCACCATAAACCACTGTGGTCAACAAATGAGAAGTATAAACCAGCACAATTGGTTTTCATGTTAATTAGGAAAAAGAAACCAAACCACATATTTTAAATATTTATTTGTCAGACTGGGATAACAGCCTTTATAGAGCACAATTTGCATAAGTTCTCAAGATACATCCTGTGTACAATCACAAAACCATGGCATGGATTTATACATAAAGTGAAAACTGGGACAGATTTACAAGCATTTTTATACAATCTCATACTGCTTTTTTTTCAGTTTTTACAACTTTTAGAACAAGTCTGTTTTGTTTTCATTTTTTCTTATGATTCTGGAAGCAAAATGAAAATAAAAAAAAATTCAAAACGAAATGAATATCAACAAACCACCACCTATGCATGCAACATTCACTGTGGAAACATTACATTTGCCCAAGGACTATTCTTCTTTTTTTGTTGTTTTTTTTGCAGGGGTTTTTTTTTGGTGTTTTTTGGATTTTTTTAAACATTGTGTCTGCTGTACATGTTGTCTGTAGCATGACAGCACACACTTTAGTCAGCCATTGTTGAGCACCTGAGCACATCACTGAACATCTATAAGATACAATCAAATAAGGACACACTCACATGCTTGGATGTCAAATGGAGTTAATAATTTAAACTCAGTTTGTTTTACAAAAATGTATATTTATTTACAGGGTAACAAATTAAGAAAATGAATCTCATCAAATCATCTAGTTTTAATTATGGATATCTATATATATTATAACTTTTGAGTTCATCAATATATTTGCTTATTAATTTTTTCAAAAGAATAAAACAGAACATATAGAAAACATTAAAATGTTTCTTATGGTTTAAAGAGAGAGTATCCGGTCACTTATTTTTCCTATTTTCCTTCTAAAGGCAATATGTATTTATAAAGAGCAATTCATCCTGCATGCCACGTGTACAGAAAATTCACAGGGCATGTAGGACTAGTGTTTAAATATAATGTAGGTGGATACTTATGCTAAATTTCCTCTCTGTTTAATTACCTTTATAAGTTACACTCACACAATTTTTCTCTGCTATTCACATAGGTATGTACATATCTAGATATATACTCAAATAATGAATCTGGGACATTCAGCATCGTAGCAATGAAAATAAACTAGTTAAAAATAGTGTCAGTTATGATTCAAATAATAATTTAAAAAAATACTATTAACATCTTTATGATATCTCCATGAAACTAAATCCTAATTAAATAATCTCTATTGGGCTCACACTAGCTTACAATATAATAGATGTCTTCTTTTTCTTCATCATCATTCTCAAAGTATGAATCAGTATCAGCTGGTTACCAGCTACCATATCCCACAATGTAGCCATGCAAACATCCAGCATCCAGAAAAATAACTCAAATATTTCCTAGGTCTTGATTTCAAGCCAGTTCAAGTCAGCAGATTGGTTGTGACTGACTTAAACTGGTTTTTGGTTCTTCCATACAGGATCCATGTAATGTAAAACTGTGGGTAATAATAAAGAAGCAGCACTCATTGCCCCTGGATACTATCCCTTTAAAGTGTAATGATAAAGAACTAGCTCAACATTCATCATAGAAACTCTCATGTCTCATTTTAAACTGGAAAAAAAAATAAATGGTTGTTTGCTGCTCATTTTATGCATACTAATAACAATGATAATGTTATAAATCCCTGTCATTTGTAAACACGCACACTGTGCTTTTGCTCATTTTTCAGCTTGTTTCCACTCTACAAGGCTTGAACTAAGAAGCAGCTTCAATTTCTGTTTTCTCAGAAGATTTATGAATCAAAAGAGTTAAATGCCTCTGCTATTGCCTCCCTGCAATATGTATCTTCAAAGCAATCATAGAAATATGTGAACTCATTAATAATCAATCACTCAGAAATGATAAAATCTGTTGCCACATCTAAGCACATTTGGCCAGATAAAATAAACAAAAATTAATGAGGAAAAAGAAAAAAATACTGAGATATATACAAAAACAGTAAAAAAATACTAATAGTCCTTGTTTGATTGGTTTTTTTTAAAAACATTGTCATGAGAGGTTTTCCTGACTTCATTCATCAAACAAACAAACAAACAAACAACAAAAAAAGAAACTATGCACTCAAATATGAACCTGTGTTGCATAGAGTGATTTCAGTACAACCTAGAAATTTGGTCAAAAAAAGGAACTTGGCACACTTTGGTGGCATTCTCTGACCTCTGCATGCTGCTGCCTCAGAAAGCCAAGTGTGTGTGCCCAGGCGTGACACACGCCCACCCCGAAGGAGCCCCATCCCTGCTGCAGCTGGCCAAGGCAGTGCCACGCTCCTCACAAACTCTACTCTTTGTGTTCCATGACAGAAGTCCAAAACTGCCATTTCAACATGCAGGAACATTTCTGGGTGTTGTTCAGAGAACCAAAGGTGCTTGAATGAAACCAGTGTCCGACAGCTGAATAGCCTCAAAGGCAGCTGTCCCCTACAGCCTCACTCAACAAAAGTATTCAATAAAATATTGGCCACATTGGTACGGGTGTGAGAGCAAAGCACGCCTGGCCACGTTCTCAGTCACAGATGATGATTACAGACTTCCAGTCAGGCAGCCACAGACTGCTCCTTCCTCTCAGAAATCTCCATAGCAACTACCAGTGCGACTTGCTGCCTTTGTAGCAAATCTTAGCAAGAGCAAAATCACCAGCAGTTTGCACAAAATTGCACACCTCGTGGCTTGCACTTCACACGGAATTTTTTTTTTTTTTGCAGATCTTTTTTTTCAAAGTACAAACACAGTATAGTCATCGGGAATGCAAGATAACCCACCAAGAGAGCAACACTTATGTCAAATGTATCCACACAGGATTTTTGTTTCAGTTGGGGATTTTTTCTTTGAAGTATTTTCTTATGAAACGAGATACAACATCAAAACATAGAATTTTTACAATAACTCCAGAGGACTGTTCTTAAAATATATGAGAGGTAGGGTATACATATACCGGTGAAAGCATAAAATTCAACATTAAAGCGCACACACCCTACTTCCACTGTCAGTGATGTGTTTTAAAGACAGCTAATAAGATTTTGGTGAGATTGCTCTGCTTGCAAGTTAAGCAGGCTACCAGCAGGTTATGAACAACAGGAGTTTCCTTGGTGTGTGTAGCATTAATATAATTTGTATGTTTTTTCTCATATTCCTGTTCCATGCTGATATTTTAAGTTGATAAACATAAACCAAAGTATGTGGGAAGTGTCACCAGATTAAATAGTGTAGCTTTTTTACAGTCAATCCAGTTGCTTAATAACCTAAGCTTTATTTTTCCTTTTTTTTTTTTAAACATATAATATTTTCCAGAAGAATATTTTCAGCTGGTCTTGCACAACCTGTGGACGTGTACTACATATATCCAGAAAATATAAGACAATGTACATCAAATAATATAATGAAAACTGGAAAGTCTTTTTTGGGCCAGAAAAATAAATGTCTGACAAGTAGAAATTTGTTCATTTTCTTTTTAAGTATGCAAAGGTCATGAGACCATAGTTCCAGGGAAGCTACTTTTTATTGAAGTTGTGAAATATTAAATGATTTCTCAGTAACATGGGAGTTAGTGCCATTAGTTCTTGGGTTTTAACAAACTTGTTATACTTTTAGGAACGAGAGAAAAAGCTCTCCTTTCTTCAAACATGGCACAAGGGAAAATACAGCAACTAGCCTAAGCCATGGCAGGCAGTATTTTCATCCCAAATGAGCGAACTGCTTGGCTTCAAACCCCTGAAAGTGGGACTTGATGCTTGGAAGTACTGACACAGACCTAAAAGTTGCAAGTTACCTTCCAATTTATTTCTTTCCTAACCAAGAAGCCATGCTGTTGAGTGGATTATGCTCAGACATTCACCTGAGATAGCAAGAGGATATTCTTCATTCTGATTCGGCAGCATCCAGTCAGGAACTGCCCTGCTGTCCCTTCCCCTTAGATTCCAAATGTGTCACTAGTGTTGATACAGAGCCCTGCATTGAGAGGGTCACTGTTGGCATGGTGGGGCTGCTGCTCCCAAGTGCCACAAAATAGCCTAAAATTCATCGTCTTTCTACAGTTTCAGAGCAAGACTGGTTGCTGAAAAACGTGAGGACTGGTTGAAATAACTGCATCAGTCCCAGTGCTTAAGTCCCTTCAATCTCAAACTGATTCAGACCTTCTGATTCAAAGGGTGGGGTGAAACACAGTGTCACTGACATTGAAACAGCATTTTATCTTTCTGATGTAGTGTAGTTTATAACCTGTCCTTTCTCTTTAAAACCACATCCCAAATTATAGACCATTTATATAATTTTATCCATCACATTCTAGGAGAGTGGTTTATATCCATTGTTAACACACAGAAACAAATGAAACAATCAGATCTGATTCTTCACAGCCTAGTTTTTGAAGGAAAAAAGAAAGAAGGCAAAAAGTAATGTAAAATAACATCACCACTCTTGCAAGCACCTTGCAGTTTGTGTCAAGTGGCGTAATCTCACTATAGCAAATTATCAGAGATCCTAAGGTGCAGAGGAGCAAGTTTTACACTTTCAATAAGTGAGATTTTGGAAAGTCAGTCACCCTAGGTGGTTTTGCATAAAATGATCTCCTTCTGGTTGCACAGAAAACCAGACTGCACTTCCCATCACACTCCTCCAGCTGCAGCCGAGCTCTGCGTTAGCGCCTGCCTCCAGCCTTCTTCATTTCCTTCACAGTTACTCTCTTCACAAGAGTCCAACAACATGGAGCCCTCTTATCAGTCTTCGTTTCAAACAGCCTCACTTTAACTTCTGGGCCCAGATTTTCTTCTCCTTTTGCTGTGTTTTGCAGCAAAAATAAGTGTACTAGCCCTCATTTAAGTGTGCTTTGTAGCCCAGGGACTGCTCTTTTCTACTTTGTAATCTGAAAGACTAGCTAAACACAATGATATCAAACTATATTCTTGAAGTGATTCTGTTTAGAGCAGACTCTGCATGTTTTGTGCCCTAAGCAGACAGCTCTGCTCAGTGTGTTTGTGTGGAGCTGACCAACAGTTTGTGCCAGTTTACTATTCTTTTCCTTAGATCCACTTTGTCAAGCCAGATATAAGCTTCCCCAATCAGTGTCTTTTTCATAAACTTCCCTCCATTGGAGACAAGCAGAATCTGTGAAAATAATAATGATCATCATCATCATCAATGTGCACAGTAACATAATACTAGCAAAACATGAAAATTCAAGATATTGAGGTCAAATATGCTATGCACAGGAAAGAAACATTGACCATCGCTTTTTAGAGTCACCTTTCCCTTCACAGAAAGCCCTGTGAAAACTGAATCTTCTCCTGCTTCTCTTTCCTTATCATGGGACATAGCAATTAGAATGACAATCTTTAATGTTAATGAGCAATTTGTTTACCTGCTGGTTACCAAATATGAGCATAAGTTCTAGTTTTAAGTTACAAGATAAAGCTTTGTACAAGTGAAGTAGCAGCTCCTGTTAAGTCTGTGGAAATGCAGACTGGATACAAGGCTTTCTGTGAAATGTCATCCAAGTGCATATTTTCCAGCCAAAGAGGCTTGTGCCATGCAAACAATACACTTTTCTGAAGGGCTTGTCTCCTTCTGTGAATCTATAGGTTCATTATACATGTTTCTAAGAAAATGCATTTGATAATATGTATAATTCATGGCATGAATTATAGTTACATATTCAGAAAAAAATTAGCATTTCTTAATTCTTAAGTAACTGAATTAACAGGCACCGTGTGGGGGATTTTTTAAATTTCCTAAGCTTTTCAAAAAAAAAAAGAAATAATGAAGATTTGTATATCTATGGCAGCATTAGCAGCAGGTCTGTAATATTCAGTTACTGAGCAGACCTCAACAAGCAACAAGCAAGGGAAGTTACTGATAACAGGAGGAGGCTGTCACTCTCCATGTGAACCAGCAAGAGAGAAAAATGAGCATTTTGTTGCTTGGTTTCAAAGATCTATGCTAGAAGAAAAATGACAGAACACAGGGGTTTTGTACTCTGCTGAAACCACATGGTAGTAAAAATGTAACAGGTCTGTAGAAGAACTAGAATTTCCTGTAATCAAGAACTTAACAATTTCTGAAAATTTTCCATTCTGATTTGGAAAGCAACATAAAAAATGCAAACTTTACATTACAAATAGTTTAAAATAAATTTCAGAAGGGAAGAAATTTGCAAATGTTTTTCTGAGTAGGCTTCCTACTTCCTTGTTCAGTTTTGATATCAATTGGCAACCTGGACAGTTTAGAAACCTAATGGCTACTAGTCAAAAGGTTTGAGAAGGGAAAACTCTTAGGCACTGAACTAATAGGAAATTCCGTTCATCAGAAAACGTGTCCTTGAGGAACATAGGCAGCCTTCTCCACTGCTGAAGGCTTTCTTGGTCCCTAGTTTTGGTGTTTGCTGAAGAAGGGACTGCCCAGAAGCTGGAAAGCCAAACCAGAACATCTGTGAAATTTGTTCTTCTGGGTTTTTCTGATTATCCTCGCATAGGACATTATGTATTTCTAATTGCAGTGAGCCAGGAGCCAGAAGCTTAGTGCTTTCCAGAAGGGTCCCAGGTGAGTTGCCAAGGAACAGGGAAATCAGAGAAGCGAGGAAAAAACTGCCAGGGGCTGAGGAAAGTGCCTGTCTGAAAATTGTCAAAATGTTTTCCACAGAATGTTTTCATTCTGAGACAACTAACAGTTTTGGGACAGAAAAAATGTTATCCAATTTTTCATTAGTTCTGTCCTTGATGCTTCTCCCTGCTCCTCCCAGATGGAACCCCTGGATCTATCTTCTCTAGCTTGTCTGTCTCTCATCCTTTGTTCTGCTGTGTTCTAAGCCTTACATTCCAGTCTTGTTATCCTGGATCAGCTAGTCTTAGCTTTTAAACCCCAGGGTTTTTTTTCTTATTTATTCCCAATACTCAATATCTGACAATTCAAACTCTTCCTAAATCTTTTTCGTTTTTCTTTTTCCTCAACAGCCCATGGATTCATTTTTATGGTGAACACTCAGAGCTCTTGATGCTGATGTTCAAATTGTAGTACCCTGTCTTAATTTCTGCCTCTGGTTGGTTCTCATCACTCTTTACATTGTACCTTTCATTATTATCATGTTTAATCTCATCTTACTCCCTCTCTCTTATTTTCTCCCATCATCTTCCAGTTCCATTTTTGTTCTATAAATTCTAGGTTGTTTAATTTCTGTTTCCCCTAAATCTCTTTGGACTGTGTCCATCTCTTTGGTCCTAAATGATCACTCAAATTCAGCATTCAAATCATCCAGGTTCATGCTTTGCCATGGGAACAAATAGACTGTTGAGCTTGAAGAGCACATAAAAACAGATGCACTGAGTCAGATTAAAGCTCTCTCCAGAAAAAATATTTTGCTTGCAAAAGTGCAGAGGGTACTGTATAAGACAGAATATAAGGACAAAGCAATTAAGTAGTTATACTCACTCAAAATACCTACTAAGGTCTACAGACCATCCTGACTCACAGGCAGTAAGTTTGTATTTAACAGAATTTGATGTCTTTCATCTGTAAATTTCTCCTATAATTTTCTCCAGGTACTTTTATCTGAAATTATTTATCTCTTACAATATATAAAGGCAATACATTTTACAGCTCAAACTCCAATTCTCATGAAGCAGAAACATTTTTTCTTTGTTTTAAACATTTTCCTTGATACTTTTACAGGATATTTTTATGGCCTTCATTCTCTTAGTTCTGGTATGCAGCATCAGCACATATCATAAAATCATAGAATTTTAGAATATGCTGAGTTTAAAGACATCAATCAGGATCATTGAGTCAAACTCCTGACCCTGTGCAGGGCACCCCAATAATTGCACCATGTGCCTGAGAGTGTTGTCCAAATGTTTCTTGAACTCTCTCAGGCTTGGTGCTCTGACCATTTCCCTGGTAATCCATTCCAGTGCCCAGCCACCCTCTGGGTGAAAACCTTTTTCCTCATGTACAACATAAACCTCCCTGACTGTTTCAGGCTGTTCCCTTGAGTCCTGCCACGGGTGACAGCAGTGAACAGATCAGTGCCCGCCCTTCTGCTTCCCCTCAGGAGCGTGTTGAAGAACAAAACAAGGTCTCCCCTCAGTCCCCTCTTGTCCTTATGTCACAGAGTTCCAGAGGAAATGTTGTCAAGTCTCATGCTAACTGTTCTTATGGATGTGTCACTCACTATCTCCCTCCTTATAACCTCATGGATTATTTTTCCATAGGACTCTGTGAATTCTTTACTGGCCTATCCTATATGGTTTCCTCTTCAAACCACCACTGGAAGCAAATTTTTTATGGGAGCTCTTAAACTTTGGCAAGACTTTATTGATCATTTTATCTTTTCCCAGAAAATATCAATTCTTAAACAGCCTTTTCTTTAGTCTGTTGAAACAATAAGATGTTAGGACATTTTAACACAGGAAAAACAGTAGCTGTTTTTTAGGGGGGTCTTGTTTTGTAAGTAGCATCCATTTGTAATGTTAAAGATACAATCAATAAGCATAATGTTGGCACTTAGATAATCCAGACTAACTTTAGTCACCACAGTGTAGCTGTCTTATTCAGGTTGGTCTGACAGATTTAAAGGTTCATTAACTGGAGGCTGATATGCCCAACAATGTCTTCCACTGACTTTAAGGTTGGCATGCAGACACCCCTTGAATTGCTCATCCCCCTCCATCGACTAGAGGAAGTCCGAATATATGGCTTATACTTGTTATCTCCTAATGTGAAAATAAAGGAAGGTAGAGGAACTGAATCCACCCTGTCTAAATAAAACCAAGTCTGGCCATATGGCCAAATCTGTCTAAGCATCTAAAACACAGGAGAGGAACTATTCTTGAACCAATTCCATGGATGATTTGATGTGTCATAGGCTGACAAAAAGTAATCTCCATTATAAATGTAACAGAGAATATCTGGCTGGGCATAATCATTAATTTTTAGCATCTGAGATTATGACTATTGTGTCAAATTCTAGGTACTGCAACTTTTAAAGAAGTTGGATAAATTGAGAGAATGATAAAATGATTAAGCATTTAGGCAAAAGGACATAGCAAAGAAATTTGGTTGACTCAGCCTGGAAAAGTAGAGAGGATAGGCAAGATAACAGCCTTCCACTGGAAACCCTATTTTATTTTTTAATTAAAAAGAAGGCAAATCAGTTTTCCTCTGTACTTTGTGAGGATACTTAAGGATAAGTGAGCTTAAATTAAAAGTATGACATATTTGATTTTGATATTGCACTAAAATTTCTAAATACATAGAAAGATATTCTTGGAAGGCATGTATAACTCCCTTCTCGGGGGGATTTTAAGAACAGATCCAGCCTAAAATTTTCAGGCCTGATCTATAAATACCCTTCCTCAGTGTGGTGTGATGGAGTAATCCATCTTTTAATGTCTCCTCTAGCCTGATATTTTCATTATTACATAACTGTGTTAATTTATTTGTAGTTTTCTCTTTTCAGCAAACAACTAAGGTAGTAGATTGAGCTCAAATGCCCATAGCACTACACAGACAACATCAAAATTAGGATTTAATAAAATGCAGAATTACCTGAAGAGAATGCCCAGCAGGACTCAAGCTAAATCTAAATGTTTCATTGAACGAAGGCTCTCGGTCATGCCTGCATACCCTGGTTTTCTTCTTAATTACTCTCTTTTGGGTAGAGATATTGACAACATACAGCTTCACATACAGGTCTGGGGAAAAATAGTTCAATGAGTTAAATACAGAAGCATTTGAAGCTTTTAAATCATCTTTGTTTTTAATGATTTCAGCAGAGGGGGATTTTTGTGAAAAAATTATATTCGACAAAGTCATATTCTGTTCTCACTCACATGGTGTAAAATGTGAATCCCACATCACATCCCACTAAATCCAAAGGAATTACTTTGAGTTTATAATACAGTCATTGAAGGGAAAAGTATCTTGATATCTTTATCTTTGTATGAAAATATCATTATGAACATGAGATTTTTGTTTTTAAAAAGCGTTTCCACAAAAATACAATCCTCTACTAGTTATACCTGTTCTTTTATAACCTAAGGATTCATAATTTTTACTAAAGTTAAAAATTGATTAATTTTTAAAAATAAAAAGTAAACTAAAAAGAGGATTAACTTTTGAGAGTTAATTTGCTTCTACAAAATGTTTTTACTTTCATTAAAATTGCTCATAGGAGAAAATAAGTACTTCAAAAAGAACCCTGTACAATATGTCACCCTGGCTAAGAAGCAATTTTTTTTTCCATTTTAGTGATGATGTTCAATGACTTAAGGTACAATCTACTTAATGTTTTCAAAGTATCACGAAGCTGTTTTCTTAGTGATACCTGGCAGATGATCTGGAGATTTAAATTTGTATGTGATATTCCTGCACTGAAGGATTTCTACTATCAGTTGTTCTCCATCTGTCTTCATTTCCTTCTTTAACGCAATCTTGATTTCACCCATAACCTGTGTTTTACCTGGAAAAGCAGAAAAAGCAACTCTCGTTAATGTGAAAGGAAACCAAATGTATCATCCTAACTTGGAGAGAAGTAAAATTTTATGGGTTTTCTTCTGTTTTGTTTTGGGTTTTGTTTGTTTGTGTTTGTTTTGGTTTGGTTTGGTTTTGCTTACTTTAGTTTTGGTTTTGGTGTGTTTGGGGTTTTTTCCTTATAATTTTTATAGCTATACTTATAGCTCATAGTTTTCAGTCAGGAATGTAAGGAAAATGTATAGCTTGAATGAGCAAATGGAGGGCACATGCCATACACTTGTATAACTAGATTATATGCTTCAGAATGTATTTGCCTCAGTGGAGCTTTTTTCCCAAGAATAGAAATTTCTCTAGGAGTTATTATAAGTCACATAATGGTCACTGCAATTCACCTTTTCAGAAACATTTACTACAAGACTCTGAAGTTATGTCGTTTAAAAAAAGAAAAAAAAAGCAAGAAAAGAAGAAAGAGAACTTTCAATAGAGTGTTAAAAGTAAGATATTCAAAGGCCATGAAGTAAGGGTTGTGAAGTCAGCATTTTATTTCACCTTCCTATATACATGGAGCAATATCATTCACACAGTTTAAAGGGAAGGGCTTAGAGTGACCTTTAAAATTAAAGGCAATTTCTCTGCTTATGTGGGTAGAAATACAGGGCCATTATTTCTGCATTTTATGAATTTCTCTCTTAATCAGTTCAGAGATGGAGAGAAGGCACAGAAGAAAATGTAGACAAAGCTCTTTTGCCTTTCCTCTGCCTGTCCTCCCACAAGCCTTTACAGAAGCCAGGCAGAGAGGAGCAGGGCTGTATCTCCTAAATATGTTGGGGCGTGGGAGCAGAGCATCCTCAGCTCAATTCTCTCCATACTAACATCATCTCAGTGTGGGGGTTGTGCTTCTAAATCTATTGTCCTGCTACTGAAAATATTATTTCACCTTTCTCTTCACTTTAGACATTAGTTCAAAAGAAATCAAACCATAAAGCAGCTGGGATTCTTTGTCACATAGTGTCTGGTGTCTGCAGGATTTAACACTTTACTGGACATTCTAGATGCTTGTGCCAAGATGATGTAAGGTGCAAAGCAACTCTGCAGAATGTAAACAATTATGATATATGTGAAGAAGGTTCTCAATTAAAGAGTGTTAAGTTGCCAAGTGGCATGTAAAGATTACTTCTTGTATCACAAATGTATAATCAAATTTAAATTACACCCTCTAAAATGACAGCTTCTTTTTCACAGATGTAAATTCTACTTTTTTACTACTTAAAATAGTTTGAGGGATCATGAGTAAAAGTGTAATAAGAACTAATCACAGCTACAAACTGGCCCCCAACTCCGTCACCAACTGAAGGTAGAATTTAATTTAGTTACAGTCCCTAATAAATTTGTAATTCAGCTTCAGCTGAGCCAGCACTTCTATTATTTCTAAGGTGTGAGAGGACACTTTATGAGGCAAGTGATTCTTTCACAATATTTAATAATCACAAAACCATTCCTATAGGTTTGAATATGCAATAATAGCATTTTTTCATGCTACATGGTTGTGCAAAGATAATGAAGTCTTCATTTTGTGATGCCAACAGAAAAGATCATTTATAGCTGGGATCAAAGGAGGAATGGCCAACAACGCCCCTGTTATTGTTCATTATATCCCAGTTGTTATAATAACCTTTCCCTGAAGAGTTTCCACTGGGCCCATCTTGGTTAAATTATGGATTTTGAATGACTTGAAAGAGATAGAAGACAAAATTATAAAGCTTCCTTGTCTCTGGAGATAAAATTCTCGAACCACGGATGAAGACATGACACACCTGAAAGGTGTTGTTTAAATCTGAGTTTGTGATCAGTATTGGTTCTAGCGCTGACTCCCAGAAACATGAAAAAAACCCCAGCATGGAAAGTTGTAGGACAAACCTAATATTAGTTTCAGGCAATTTTTAGTGAATCACAGGCTTTTCTGGAAAATGTACTTGGCTTATTTTCTTGATTCCCTCTCTGTCCTTTAAGCTCTATTTGCATCAGTTGTTAGGACCTCATCTTGATTGCCTCAGTGCCTCCTTTTTCATTTAGGTGTGCATTAAGCTTAAGATGAGATGAGGTGGTTTGGATGCCACTTGTGATGTTGTGAGCCAGAAAAAAAAGATATATTCTTCCAGCAAGTTATATTTAAATATTCCAACGTTATTTCTCAGCATCTGGGAATTTTCCATGGACTATTCTATACTGCCAGATACTCTTTAGGACAAGCAATCCTGCTTCACCATTTAAATATCATTGTAGGGAAAACAATTATTTACAGCTGCAAACACATGAAGCATAATAGCTTCATTGTACTTCCATACTAATTTTCATTTCTCCCACAGCATGAGTGAAGGAGCCTTAACACCAGGCTTATGAAACATTGCACTAAAACAA
The DNA here is from genome assembly GCF_000277835.1 of Geospiza fortis. Lineage (NCBI taxonomy): Eukaryota > Metazoa > Chordata > Aves > Passeriformes > Thraupidae > Geospiza > Geospiza fortis. The sequence continues at coordinate 1,026,123 of NW_005054477.1, read as the reverse complement.
ATAAACTTTAGAACCCACCAGAGTTTTGTAGACTCAGAAGGGATTCCTATTCCTTCTATTGCTAAGCTTTTTCTCCTTCTCATATATAAGTTCCATACATCTTTCCTTTGATGGATGTGCAAAAATAGAGCATATTTGCCTTGTTTTGTGGAGTTGATTCTTTAAATGAAAATGAGAGATACAGTGATGGAGGGAATAGTTAATAATGAACCATCGTAGAGCTGATGAGAGTTCACAGTGGGCTGAGCTGGACATGAATGTGTCATGAATGTCATGTTTGGTGTGACAGAAATAAACTTCCTCAGACTGTCAGATATCCAATACGGGATTGGATAACCTCAAGGGTTGCATTGGTGGGAATAAATCAAAATATACAGCGCCCAATCACAATATTTTGCCTTCTTATATAGGTTTAGAAAACATCAATCATAAGTGATGTGAGAATGGAACTGATTGCAGGTGTTTTGATACATTGGATGATGATAAATGCCACAATTCAACTCTGAAAAAGAGTGCATATTATTTTAGGGAAGTACTAATATGGCTTCCCAAAGAAGTGAAAAACAATTTTTAGCTTGAGTAGTAACATTTCCCTCAATCAAAATTATTTTCAGATGAAAGAGGTGCAAACCAGGATTGTCACAGTGGCAAGGAACCATATAGTAAAGCACTAAAAAATTACTGTCTAATTTAGCTTAGGAAACAAGGAGTGAAAAGGAGTTGTTCTACAACCATATGCTAGAGTAAAAATTGAAAAGGATGAGAGATATTCAAGCTGAATTAGTGTGATATTTTACCTGTTTCATATGTATCAAGCCCACAGGTACTGATATACCACAAGAGCAGCACGGTCATGCACACCATCATTGTGTTCACTTTTGCAACATGCCACCTGTAGGCAACCATTTCTTAAATATATCTATATCTATACAAAGGATTAAAACATTCATGCTTAGTTTTTTTTTAATGACTGCACACCTCTTTTTAGGGGACCATATTTCTTAATAATTTATTAACAATTAAAAGGAGGTGGTTATTAACTAAATTGCTGCAAGGTATTTTAGAAGTCAAGGAGTTTAAATTTGCTGTAGTGATGGCAACGCCAAAGCTGTTGTTCTAGTAGAACTGTCACACTCTGCATTGTGAAAGGTTAATTAGTTTTGCTATTAGTTTTAATTGACTGCTGTTGTAAATCACAGGATGTGTCATCTGCACTGTTGTTGTCAATTCCAGAGATTGATAAGTATGGATTGTCCTACCATTCGTTTTTAATCAAATGCCTGCTGTCAAACAGAATTACCCAAGACAGAAGTAAGTAGCTGCCTCCCATCATTCTGTGTTATCAAGGCTAATTCAGCAATGCATTAAATGAGCAAGTAAATCTGACTGCAGAATGGCAGGAATTTTATTCAGTTCAATTGTCCAAATGTAAAGTTCTGAGAAAATTTGAACTTTTATCTTAAAATAAGTTGAATGGCTTCCTGATGTTGACTATGTATTTTCACATAGATTTTCACATAGATGGATAATGTATGAGTAGGTTAAACTTGGAAATTTAAATATGAGATGCCTAAATGCTGCTACTTGATAAACATCATACTTGAGTAATTTCCTGAGTGGATGCCAGATGGCCAGAAAACAGAATCAGGAAAATACATAAACTGACTTTTCTTTTCATAATTGTGTATAAATTGGTATGGGCTCTCCTGTTCCAGAAGAGTGACTGGGGGGTGCTACAGCAGGGGAATTAAACATAAAATACAAGGGAAAAAAATAACAAATATTTCCCAGCATGTTTCTTTTCAAATGAGGCTTATAGATTAAATTACTGTTTACAAAATATATAGGAAATGCTCTTCTGGAGCTTCAGGAATCAGAATTTATGGTAAAAGATTTTAAATCAGAGGAAGATCTTTCTAAACATATCTCAGTGATAATGGCCTACATAATCTCCTTAGGTCCTTATCTGTTTTGATACACTGAGAGATTAAATTAGTGTACCTCTGAGGGCTCTGTATAGTATTTATTGATAGAATAAAGTAATTTTTTTGGTATACTTAACTACTGTTTGTCTCATTGGTATTTAATGACTTGGACTTGGATAGTTATTTCTAACAGAGTGCAATGAGAAATAATATATTCCAGAATAAAACAAATAAAATACTCCTATGTATCTGTATTTCTTAAATAAACAAAATCTTGAATTCAGCTATGTTAGGATATGTTTGCAATATTTAGAGAGTTAGAACATATAGCAGCATGTCATAAAATCTAAGTAACCTGACATTCCAATCCATGTCTCGAAAACTTGAATTAAAAATGGACAAAATTACAGCTTTAAAATATGGGACATGATTAAAGACAACGAAAAAAAGATGGGTTCTGTCACAAGACCAATGTTCCTCAGTAGCTTTCTGATCTCAGATTTCACCTCCCAGAGATGGAGTTAGTAACGTCTCTTAGAGTTGTTTGGGTTCAGTAACTGAGACTGGGTTTTCTGTGAAGAGAGAGACTTTGATCGTGTAAACATAGACAGGACTTTGGAGTGTGATCCCAGGGGAAAGCACAAAGTCTTAGGAAGGCTGATGAGGACCTTGTCACTATCAAGAATGTCTCCACAGTAACCCATGAAGATTGTACAGACATAATTTTCTGTCTAACACACTGCTGTTGTACCAAGAAACATGTTTCTGCTGGATTCCTTTAACACTATTTTAAGAATCAGGTGTTCATCCTCCAGCAGACAGCTGTGCTTCAGAAAAACAAGATAACAAGATCTTATTGCAATAAATAATTCAGTATCACTGCCACTAGTAGGCTACATATAGATATATATAGTATGTACATTTCAGTATTACAGCTAAACAACTCCAGCTGAAGGTAAAGCAAAAGTATTCAGTATAATTTTAAACATACGTATATCAAGAAGTTAAAATGCCAGCCAAAACCTTCCATTCTTTTTTCAAGCAAACCTTTCTCTCTCTCCTTTTTTTTTTTTTTTTTTACCATCACACAAGTTACTTGCAGTACCAGCTGTTTGTATTCATGCCTTTCATCATCTTGCTGGGGCATGAGCTACTAGCAAAGCTGCTTCAAAATAATGATTAATAACCTTTATAAACAGTACTTCTCAATGTTTACAGGCTCCAACGTTTTCTGTCTATATCTTTTTTTTTCTTGTTTTTGTCTTTTACCTTTTGCACATATATTTCTTTCTCTATGAAAATTGCCACAGCTTTTTTTTTTTTCTTTTCAGTGAGAAAAATCAGACATCTAATACAGTTTTAACAACCACTTCCTCCTGTCTCACAGTGCTTTAAATACATGTTGGGATTACTACCATGGGTTTTTCTCAATAAATATGAGCTTGAATATGTTCTGAAATTTGTTGCTCCTCTCACAACTGGATACTCAGTTTGCTCTTCACAGTACAATCAACAGCTCATGGGACAAACCGAAGTTCAGAGAAAGGTTGTATTTATCTACCTCTGCTCTGAAGAGGAGCTCCAGCTGCTAAGGGTCCCTAATAAATGTTCAGAGTCTTCTCTAATCTGCTATGTACTCTTATTAAAGGCTATGTGCTGTTACAAAAGAAGGGCTGGGTGTTATTATGATTTATTTTGTCCCTTACCAGGCACAGGCAGGGACACTGTGTGCAGGCAGCCATTCTCCTCTGAGATGGCAAACTCAGTTCCACTCCTGATAAACGGCTCCCTCTGGGAACAGGGATGCTCTGTGGTGGGAGCAGACAGGAGCCCAAGGAGCTTCTCTCTTTTCTCCTTCCCCTTCCTTACCTTGCACTGCGCACTGCTGAGGACAGGCTGTGTATTATGAGATGAGCATGGATGGTCTGTCATTAATTATCTCCCAGTGCCCTGGGATGTGATGCACGTGTGATTGTGTAATGGGGGAGAGGAGCAGAACTCAGCAACTTTGCTTGCAGCAAACACAATTTACAATTTAGTGGGCACTGAGGGTGGCTGAATTTGAGGCTCAGGCATATGAACAAGCTGACAGCTTTACATTGTGACTCTCAGACCTAGCAGGCTCACTGCCGAGAGAAATGTAAATATGCTTCTGCAGAAATTTAGCCTGTATGCCCCAAATCCTTATTTTAAGTAAAAAAAAAACCCTGTTGTACAAAATATATTTTGAAAACAGAGAAAGTATTTTGCCTGTTGAGATGTGGAATATTTCCCAGAAAAAAATCAAAGTTCTGTTCTATTTATTGGCCATTCTCTGTGTGCCCCTATTTCGTAGGTTTTATTCATTATTTTGAAAGAAAAAAGTAAAACAAAACAAAAAAATAAACGAAACCAAAACTCACTTCTGACTACACATTGATACCATATGTAAAAATTCTTGATCTGAAGTAATGTGATGTGTGGGAAAATCACACTGATACTTCACAATATGCTCAAATATGAAAAATAAAGATGTACCAATCTACTTTCAACAAGTTTTATTTCTGTTGTGAGACTTTCCAAAATGTTGTAGGAAAAGTAAGGTGGTGGGAAGAATATAATGAAGGAATAATGTTAGAGGAGGTGAATCTGATTAAAGAGTTTCACTAGTATCAGAAGCTGCCCAAGCCAGTAACCTAAACGAACCTAAATCTTACTGGAGAAGCCTCTGGTCCCCTGTACTGAGGACAGTGTAGGGGATCAGAGCCTTCTCCAATAAGATTTTTTTTCCAGTAATCTAGCCAGACTTGTCCCTGTACCCTAGAGATATTTGGAATAAATGGTGGGAAAATAACGAGACCTGTAAATATCAAATTTAGGTGATCAGAGATTACTCCACGGGTTGATTTCAACAATGAAGATGAACACAGGATACCTGTGTGCATTTGACTGGTAGTAGCTAGAGAGAGAAAGAAAACGAAGCAAGGGAAGTCAAGATATGTACACAACTCATAGTACATCCTACTAAATTATCTCTTATTTATATGTTCCACTTCTGTGGAAGAGAATTCTTGTGTTCTAAACTGATAATTCTATCAACATGCTCTCTGCACTTCCTTCAAATACCAGATTTCCCCAAAATTTATCTCTGATTTATAATTACAAACTACTGACAGGGTTATTCATAAGGAAATGTTTATGTCTAAGGCAATCTCTCAGAATTTTGTAGGCAGTAGGGATAATACCTTTTTAAGCTTTTGTTTTTTGGATGGATGAACGCCTTTGGAGGTAATGCCTGCATTTTTTAAAGTGTTAGTAGAGAGGAAAATTAATGGCTTTCATTTAGAAAACAGATTTTTAGCCAATGAAACTAGGCTAAAAGTATCAAAATTAAAATATACAGCTCCATAATTTTCCATAACTTCAGAGAAAGCTAAAACTTGAGAGAAAGCTGAAATGATGGTTGAAATTATTCTTGTGGTTTTAACTGAACTTCAAAGATGGGTGCAGCCTGAATCTGAAAGGGGAAACTGTGCAATCTCAGAAGGAAAAACTCTTTTCAACCACCTTTGTTCCCTTTCATCCTCACCATAAATCACTGCCCAAGTCTAAATATCTATTCATAGTCTTCACAATTTTAGCATCTTACATAATGAGACATATCAGAGGCTGCAGATTCAGTTGCATAAAAGATGGCTTGCCACAGCACATCTGAAATTTTGATGATGAAAAGCACACTTTGCCCTGGCTTTTTGTATAAAAAAACTTCATACAGGGAGAAGAAGAAAACTAATGCTGTACATACAGAGCAACCTGAACCTTGACTATATAAGCTTATTCTACTGCAGCTTTAGCAAGGAGAAAATGTGTTTCTAAAGGGAGAAAAAAAATTGCAAACTGCCTGCAAAAGTCTGAATTTGACATAACAACAGTTCAGTTAAGTATTTGCACAATATTACAATAATCTTTGTGTAACACAGCATAAATATGTTATTAAAGTAGGATGACTGAGTCTGCACTTTTTTCCTATGTCAGTATGGGAACAGAAAATGGTCTCAGCTATACAAAACCAGGGAGGATTTTGCTAGATTTGCATAGGTTCTCAATAAAAAATGACAGGTTTTAAGCTACTTTCTCTCTCTCACGGTAAAGACATTTTTTATCTTTTTTTTAGTTTTGATATGCAAGATTTTGAGAGTTCAACAACATAGTCTGAAAACTCTTTTGAGACAGCCTTCACTTCTATGTCAAAATAATGAAAAATTTTACACCTTAACACTCTGAATATACATATGAAGATTTAATATCACAACAGATTTATTTATTCATTTTGTCCACTTGATTTTGAGAAATTAGACATTCTGGCTTGAAATACTGGAAATCCTAAGAAATGGATTTAAGTCCATTTGTCTTAACAATGGAATTATAATAGAAATAATATAAGCACTTTAAGGGGAGAAAAATTAGTTACGTGGATGGTAGCAAGAAATAATGGAAAATGTCCCTAAATATATAATAAAGAGGATCAAATAATTACAAATACAATTCAGAAGTCTTATGTAGCATAATATCAGGAGAAGAAAGACTAGATTACCAAGTGAGTTTTGCATTTATTGTATTCACTTTTGGGAATCCAAAGAGAGACAAATCATTTGAACAGAATATTTTTTTTACTTGGGATGAAAAGAAATGTTCACCAACGTAAAGTAAAATACACAGAGTGATTAGAAGATGCTGTAAGAATAATGTATTTCCTAAATAAAATCGGCTAAAACTGGAAATAACTAAAAGAAAAGGCTTGCAGGTTGCATTTGCAAAAAGTTGTTTTCTGTTAGGAAACCTGCTGACCACTCAGAAGTGGGAAGAATGACATGAAAACAAAGTTTATTTATATAATGTCTGCTGAACTTCTGGGTCAGGCAGAAGCAAAAACAGTCATGTTGCAATTGAATGTAAACCCAAGAACATGTTGCATAACAGGAATACCTAGGAAATTCCCTATTTGCTTTGGCAGAGGGCTGTTTGAGTAGTGATTTTTCATTCCTTGTAGTGTTTTGGACATATAGTCTAACGAAAACAACAACAACAACAAAAAACTTCAAAGGCAGATGGATAAAATTAGATGCATGTCTTAAGAGAATTTATTTCATTAGAAAAAATAAATAGAAAACTAGTTCAAAGGTAAAATTCTAACTTCAGAAGTACACATTACCTAAACATCTAATGCAGACTTAGTTTTATGAGACGTGCTGAAGTTTTTAAAAGTGGTAATCAACCTGAAAAAAAAAACCAAACCACAGTTTTCTGACTTAAAAGTGCAAACAATAGTATATTTTGATATTTTCTCTTTGTCTAAGGCTGTCCTATCACAAGGATGCATACACAGTGAAAAGGACTTGGTGTAAGAAGCACATATGATGTGGCTTCGTTTGGAGAGTGACTCATCGAACATTTACTGCACAGACAATAAGCACTGAGCCTGCAGTGTTAGTGCAGTGGAACAAGCTGTTTCATTTCACAGCTTGGCCAAGTCATTTATAGCCCACAAAAAAATTACTTAACACATGGTGGCATATGTAACTTAATAAGGCTTTCTTTGAGAAGGAGGTGGAAGATGGCATTTGTATACACAAATACATCCATACACATACCAAACCTAACACAATATGTTAGCACTCTTTTGTGCTATAAACCTAGTAGGCACACTATCATGATAGCTGGAGATGAAAATTTTTGGTAAGAACAAGCCTATTCACTCCTCACATCATGATTTCCAGATTCCCCCTCAGATTTATACTGCAGCTCTGAGGCACTTTCAGTGAAATATGCTTAAAGTCTTGCTCATACCTCCCTGGAGCTACACACTGGAGAGCACAGCCGTGTGTGCTGCACAGCTTGGGCACCAGAGCAAAAGCTTCTGCACTGACTGTTCATGTGGAAGACAGGTATGCTCTTATATTAATAGATTTCCTTTTGCATACTTACATTTCCTGGTGCAGTGGTAGCAGCTCACTGTTGAGATGCTCTTTGTTTTGCATTAAATAAAAATGATTACTGAAATTATTGTTGCTAATAGGACTACTAAGTGTAAGAGATGTTGCCTATTCTGTGTGACAGTAAGAGCTGTGATAATTCTAACAAAGCTCATTGTGACTAACATAGGAGAGAAAACCAAATCTGTCTTCCAGGACCATCAGAGCATTTTGGGGCTGGCTGTAGAGAACCTAGGAAATTTTAGCATGAGAATGAATACTTGTAATCTCTACTGGGATTCTACTACCTGCATAATCTGCCCAACAGAGCAATGGAAGATGATCCTTTCCATTAATCAGGATAAAAATGGAATCAGCTCAGTCAAGACTGAAAAAAAACTGTTAACCCAAATTTTGCTCAGGAGGGATGAACAGAAATGGTCTGCAGAGCACTCCATAGTATTATTCAGAGTTCTATAGTCTGTGGAGGACTGATGCTTGAAAGCATTTTACAGTAATATGGGCAGAGTTCCTAAAGTTGCCAGTCTGGACAAATATCAATTTACCTTTTGGCTCTTGCCTGAAGTTTTCTATTAAATGCCTTTTTTTTTTTTTTTTTTTTTTAGTTTTTAACCTTCCACCAGAAATCTTTACAGACTAATGTACCTGCATTTTGTTAGAATGCATGCTTTACTTTTTCCCTCTCATTCAGCACTCAGCAGTGCCATTATTCTTTATTTCATGCAATGCTGGTTCCCTCAAGCTGCTCTAACAGACATCCTAAAGTTGGTATTTCATTGCACTGCTGAACTGATGTGTATGGCTAAGCTCCACAGATATATGTTTGAATAAAAAATATTATATAAAAACCTAGAGTGGAAGAAAAAGTACAGGGACAGTACAGCACTTATGCAAATCCACTCAGATTTGTGATGAAGACTGAAATGATGGAAAGAAAATGAAAAAGGGAAAATGTGTTTCTATTTAGAGTGTTCATGAAGTGGAAAGAAACCAGTTCACAGTTAATTCCAGTTAACTGGAATTAAATGTAATGTAAAAAGCAATGGCAAAAGTCAGCATTTTAAGTCCTCGTTCCAGGTGGCAAAATGAAGCTACAGAAGAGGTCACAATATTCTGTAGAGGTGAAAATGCCACAAATGTTTCTGACTTTCAGAACTTCCATGGGAAATGGGAGAGACAGTTGAAGTCCTCTCATAAAGAAAGGTGACCTGGGAATCCTGTATTTTAGTAAAATAAAACGTCCTAATATTCAGTCATGGGAGAATATGATAGATTTGTAGCAGAGATGATTTATAGTGCAAGACTGAAAATTTTCAATATGATCACCTAAAATATTTTTTCAGGACTTTTTAGAGAAATAAAAAGTCAGAGACTGATTTCTCTCAGATGCTGGGATCTTTCCCTGGCACCACACAGAAAAGAGGTAATCCCATCTTGGAATCTGAGGATGTCCCAAATGAGGGGGTTTGAGGCAATGATTTCTTGGCCTTCACCTGGATTTTATATCAATTCCACCTGCAACTGGAAAACTTTTCTGATGAAATTTTTCTCAAAATGATGTGCACCAGAAAAGGTGAATAAGAAAACACACATAGGTCGGTGTTTATATCTATCTGGCTTAAAAACTCTCCATTTTCTGAAGTCACCGAAGCATACACCATCTATCTGTAGATAAACAGAAACTCAACTATTTTGTAACTAATTGAAAATCCTTTTCTGCTCTGGGCACTATGCATGCAGTGGAACTTCTATAATTAGCTGAATCTTTGCAATAATGAATACAAAGGAGTATCTCATAATGAACTAATGCTCTGACATCTGTAGATTTACTTTCTGGCAACTGAAAAAGCTTAGTCTCTTGTTTTGAGAGTTAATACTTCATAGACTTTATGCACTGAGGCCAACCCTCATGATTTTGTCAAGAATCTTTGAGATTTAATACTGCTCTTTTGAAGATGAGTATTTAAGTCTTGCTCATAATTTACATTTAAAAATTAAATCTGTGCACATGGGAATTGAAAGTGGGGTTTTGCAAGACTTCCCAAACAGAAAGTGCAGCATAGATTCTTTGCATCATATTTAAAAATTGTCTGGTGAATTTTGAAATGTAAAATACCTGGTACATGGAAAAGAACCCAAGCTATTACTGTTATGCATTCATTATTAATTTGCAATAAAGTATAGCACTGCCTTTGCAATCATCATCCATGAATGTAATGCCAATACCTGAAGAAATTGCACAGCCTTTGTTTACAATTTCAGTGAATTTAGTTTAAACTAAAAACAAAGACAGATTTAGGAAACCAGAACATATATTTTCCTGGATTTTTAGCTTATTCAGAAAGAATTTCATACTACAAGAGAGAAGATTGAATAAAAATCAGATATACAGATTTATCAAACCTCCAGTTTAGGTGCACATGAACTGAAGAAAGATACTTTCCTCCTAAGAGCCACCACAAGAGGAATCTTGATGAAGTAAAGAATATTTAAAACTCTACAGCATTGCCTTTTTAGATACCCTAAAGAGACACAATATGACTACTGAATATCTGCTTGGAATTGGCTCAAACCCAAGAAAACACTGTCCCTTGCGGTAATATTCATGAAGAATGACTTGCCAAGCTGGTGCCTGCCCATGGTTAGATACCACACCAGCTGAGACACTCAGCACCACCAGAGAGAGCCTTGCAAGGAACAGTAAAGCACCAGATCACACTCCTCCTTTATCATCACATAGAAGAACCAGTGTCAGGTTGCAATTTCAGTGCTATTTGTGAGCAATCTTGCCCGACAAATTGTTTCTGCATCTGTCACAAAAAACAGTCTGTGATGTATATTTTCTCAGAGAATATGTCTCTTAATTCTAGGTCAGAAAAAATATCACCAACTGTATAATATCTCAGAAATAATTTTAACTGATTAGAGGACATGCAAAATATTAAATGATTGAAGACTGAGAAAAAAAAAGGATTCAAAGACCGATTCAGTAGTTCTCATTAGCATTTGACAGTATTTAGTGACTTGAACAGATTTTTACTGAGTTCCCAATGAAAGTAAGAAATCACTGAGTACATAAGCATAAAAATAAAGGCAGAAATATTTAAATATGCAAATATTGAGGTAGCGATATAGATTAGCTGAGGAACATTAATAAAATCACTAAAGATCAATTCAGATTATGATCCACTGTAGGAAGGAAATGTTTTGCTAAAATCTATGAGCCAATTTTCTCAAATGCAAAGTATGATATCTGGATTCATCATGTAAAACTGACCTATGTTTTCTTCCCTGAGAGCAGGATCAAGTTGTCCATCTGATTTGGAAAATATGACATGTTCATACTTACATGAATTTAAACGGACCTGCTGATTGGTGGTAGTGCTAATTATTTCTCTTTTGTGATTATCATTGTGAAATACAGGATTCCATGGCCAAAGAAGCTGAAGACCATGCTTTATCTTTGAACTTATTCTATCTTTATTTGTTTTATCTTTGATGCCAAATTTTACCCTTTCCTGACCATGTGTACCACAAGTCCCCTTGCATGAGGTTTCAGAAGCAAAACTTTGTGGTTCCATTGCTGAACCACAAGTCTCTGAGTGCTGTTGGACTCATGTTCCACTCAGTGTTGAAGTCACAAGGTCTCTCTGTTGGTAGCTCTTCCAAAGAGAGAGAAGGTTTATTTACCAGTCAAATCTATACATTTTACTATCTTCTTGTCTGAAATTTGAGCATATGTATACATTTTAATTCGGGTGAACACCAATTTAACTTCTCTGGACATTTTCATTCCTCCTTCCCAACACAGTTTGGCTGCAGGAAAGAATGCAGACTTTCAAGTCCATGATTATGATCAAGGACCATCATACTGGTGTGGAGACTGTAAACTTGCTGCTGAAATGGCTCACAGGGCTCTAATTATCCTGTGCAAAGCACTCAATTTCCAATTTTGAAATAAAATCCATACAATACAATTCAATAGCACAACAAAAACAACCTCTACATTAAATAGAGCTTAGCCTGAGATATCCATCATACTATAAGCTAATAGTCACAACTTCCATCAAAAAAAACCCCAAAATTTCTATCTCAGACCTTTTGTGCTAAATGCTTTCAGCAGTTTGCACTACTTCTTCTTTGTAAAATTTTTGGGTTTATCTCTTAATAATAATAATGCTAGTGGCAGTTAGCAAACCCCTAAATTTTAGAAAGGATAGTGGTCTGCATTATATATTTAAAATCATTGTTTTCATAAAAATATAAGTAATTTTATGTAGTACTTCCAATCAGAAAGGTGAGGCAACTACAGTTAAAGAGAGTAATGGCAACTAAATGTACATTGGTAATCTTCATTATTTTGTAAACTACCTCAGAGAAGCCTATAGGGGCAACAAGATAACAAGCTTTCAATTCATGCTGAATTTACTGCCTTTTTCCATGTGACATATAAGCTCCAGCAAAGGAGTATTTTTTTATCAAGAATGCTTCAAGAAACATAAGGCAAGTCTGCTACCCCGCTGAGTACTGTGCTTTCTGATTTTGAAAGCTGTTTGTTATGCTTTGAAAACAGGCACTGGTAAAGGTAGAATTAACTCCTCTGCTGTCAAAAGACAAAACTGGTGTAACTGGCATTGACCAAAAAAAAAAAAAAAAATTACTGAGCTTTCCTCAGTGATTTACCATAAAACCATTATCCTTTCAGAAAAAGAATATGCAAAATAAACAACCTGGCTTGGATTTTTTTCTGTTATTTAACAATTTTGGTTTTTTTAATAACCTCTTATTTACAAAGCCTGTGTTCAGATATTCCAGGTCTTGTTGTCATTAGGAAAAGAAAAGAGTACATTAATTGTAGGCAGTTGCAGCAGGGAACATCTAGCAATTACCCGGGAGGAATTCAACCAGCTCAGTGGTTATGAAAAACACTATGGAGTTTTTTATAAACAGTTGAAGTAGATTGAGATGAGTAGTAGATGAGATGTACCCCTAAAGAAAATTATACCATCCTCAGCACCAGTCTAGCTGAAAAGATTGTAACCTGTAACTGATCACCAAGTCTTAAAAAGTCATAAACAGGCACTGGTGCTGAAAGAGCTCTCTCCAAATTCCCTCTTATTGCTTCCCACACAGTGTCCCTGACTTTATCTCCTGTAGCCATAAAGTTTGTACAGCTGCCTAATGAGCTCGTTGGCAGAAAGGATCCTGCCCACTGTAACCTCACCCCCTTCCTGCCCCACCCCAGTGTCTTGATTTTGGGTTAGTCACCTAACCTGAATCAGCACACGCCTTATGTCACCATGAAGGGAGAGATGAGGTTCAGGGAAAGGAAAAATGGCATTTTACAGACATAATGCTGGTTTAAAATGTGCTTTATGGAACAATTGTAAACTGATAGAATGATTCACAGAGCAAAGGACTGCTGGAGCACCCCAGTCCAACCACACTCACAGGGTTAACTTCCACATTAGATGAGGCTGAACAGAATGTTTCTGTAGAGTTTTGTAGAGAAAAACTTTATTTTATCTGTTTTTGTTGGGTTTGTTGGTTTAGCTTGCTTTTTATTTTCCCTTTATTCAGTTAGAATTTCCTTTTCTTCAGCTTGTGAATGTTATCTATTTCTTATTTCTGGCTGCTGAGGTCTGAGAAGAGTCTGGCTTCATCTTCAACATACTAACGAGCACCCAGTGGAAGGGAAGGATCCTTTCCTATGACCCGCTCCCTGCATAGTTAATATTACAGCCCATATTTAATATTACAGTAATAGTGATCACTAAGACATTTTCTAAATTAAAATTGTTTCAAGAAAAATCGTTGCTTTCATTGTACAAGTGACCTTCTTGGAAAAAAATCTGATTTGAAGAGTGTTTTATTCTCTGTTTGGAGCAGAACAGAGTGGACACTGCACACTTTGCTAAGAGACCATGAAAAAAAATCTGTTGCTTTGTGGGAAAAAGACATTGTCTCCAATGCCAGGACTTTAAGTATTTTTAAAATTGCTTTGGGCACCAATTGTATATTTTCAGTTTTGCTCATTTTAAAGAACTCTAAAGAATATTGAATCTGTTCTGTGGTCCTTGCATTATTTCCCAACTGTTTGAAAACAAAAAATCTCTTTTTATAGCACATCTATTTTACTGTCAACAATAAAGAAAATCTGCCTCAGGAAAAGAGCTTTAAATATAGCTGTGGTGCTATCAACAAGCTAGCACTTCTGCATGAAAGCAAGTCCAGTTCATTCCAGAGTTTTGCTGCAGGAGATAGAAGTCAGCAGTGCCATAGCAAGCCGAGCTCTTCATTGCTCCTTTTTTGCTGGAGGGAGCTGGAGAGCTCAGATGCTTTGGATACATCTTTCTGTCTGATAATATGTGGCTGGGTGTGCTCTATATAAATTGAATGTTGGTGGTGAATTCCAAAGTTTTATAATGCTGAGAATGAGTGTTCATGGAGTGTGCTGGACTCAGCTGGATGTGGAGTTTATCCAAAGAAAGCTTAGTTCTAAGAAGTGAGCAGGTCGGCTTTTCTCTTTGGCCCAACTCTTAGGCAAAAATTAAGAGAAGGAATGTAACAGCCTGGGAACACCTCAGAGCTCAAGGACACTTTAGTCCCTTCTTACTCTTTACTAGAAAAATCTGAAGAATTAAATTTATGCTTTTTCTCACTCGTGCTTTGACAGACATATGCCAGATTTCCTCATGGGCTGCCCACTCCCCAAAATTTCAGTCTGTGCTTCCAAAAAGGCCCATGGTATGGAACATACAAATTATTGTATGCCCTCTGACAAGTTCCCACATCACCTTTGCCCCTTATTCTCCAGTTTCATGTTTGTTCCTCTAGGAGCTCCCAGAATTTGTTAACTTCCACCTTCCCAGCTGGTGAAAGTTCCTTTTCTTCCTTCCATTAACCAACAGTGAGTTGAAAGTCTAAATGCTAAATACAGTGGGTTTTAAGCCCTGAAGAAATCACTGGAGTATTTAAGAGTAAACTTTCCTAAACTGTTGATATTATTTCTATGCCTCTCCTAAAGCCTATTTCTAAATTTATATGATATATATATATAGTTCAAATCTGAGAAAGATTGAACTGTCAGTGATGATAAATGTTAGTGACACTGTCTAAAAAATAGAGGAAGTTACTTATTGTATGTGTTCTGTTTTAATATTATCTACTTGTGTTGTGATTTTTTCCTCGAGATTGTAACAGATTTTAGCTCTGCCTGCTATGATTCTTGGTGAGCTACAGTGAAGTGAGCAGGGACAGACCCACTATCTCCACAGAGGTACAGGACTCAGAGAAGAGCTCATCTGATCTCTTTAGGCACCCAGAGCTTCTTGCCAGGCTTGTCACAGGTCAACAAGGGAACCTGCAATCTGCTAATGTCTCTTGTGGGTGAAATTCTTTCAGCAAATACAACCAACTCCTCTGAGAGACAAAAAAAACTAGGATGCATTCAGTAACTGTAGATCTACAGATCTCAAGATTCAGTGAATCAGGAATGTTCCTACTTCTTTCTAATGAGTTTTGTGTTAATAAATGAATCTATGGAAGAATTCTATAGGATATAATCTCTACAGTGCTGGGTTCATTTTTTTTTTTTAATTTTTCTAGGGAGATTTGAAAGGTGGAAAGAAGAGAGGACTAGTGTGGGGTTTTCCTCAAGACGAACCAAAAGAGAAACTTATTGCTAAATTGATCACTAATTCTGGCAAAATTCCTTTTGCCTTGTTAAAAAACCAACCAACCAACCAACCAACACAAACGAACAAACAAACCAACCCCGACCAATCAATAAAATAAACAAACAAATAAACAAAAAACCCCAAACAAAACAAAAGCAGCCCCATGAAACTGGTTAGAAACACTGAATTCTATGAACTGAAAATAATAAATTATATAAATGCAATTAAAATAGAATTAGTACTTGCTATCTACAGATGCACAAAATTGGTAGATTTTTGACCTGCTTCAGTGATCATCCTGGTTCTCTATAACAATTATATGTCTATGATTTCAAAATGGTTATGTTGTATCTGAGTAAATTGTTAACCCAAAACTTCTCCCCTATTCTATTTTTCATGCCTTAATTAGAGCCTTTTCTAACAAATAAAACAAAAAAAAAACCAAATTGACACCATCTCGTTGTTCTTGTTAGTTCAAGATAAATATGGAACTTAACACTCCAAATGGTAATTGCACTTAGTGTTGAGCACAGCATTCATTTTAGAACTTCAGACCAAATCAAATATGCATTTTTTTCAAATGAAGTTAAATGTGCTTAAAAGTTACTTCTTGATGCATTTAGAATAATATTTTACAGTGACTGTCACCTAACATCTGTTGGACATTAGGTAACCCTGCAGCTAGGATTCATCTGTCTGAGCATCAGTGTCTTCTGAGGGATTGCTCATCTAGAATATAGTTGGTTTTACTTGCAAATAGAGTTCTAAAATAGGTCAGATCAATTGTATCGTCAGATTGGTTATTTCATTCCACTGATTAGAAATTTTTTATTTAAGTGGCTGATCCTCCTATAAATCCCATGATGAAATTTCTCATTGTATTACCTATTTCAGAGGTCCCAGCTGTAAAAAGATATTGAATTAGGGTTTTTTTTATGTAGAGTAGACAAAACTCTAAGTTTTTAATTAGGTAATTAACATAGAAACAGAATGAGTAAGAGACTGAAATAAAACTTTTTTATTCAGCCAAATGCCCAAACTACTTAAGCAGGTCCTGCTTGCAAAATATTAAATATCAGATCATAATTTTCCTTATCCTCTATTTAAGATTCTAAAGAAATTTCCAGTGAAATCACTAATCATCAAATTATTTTAAATGTTTATAATAAGGAAGACCATTACAACTAACAGGTAAAAGTCAATTGTAAAACTGAATATTAATAGAATTTGTTACCTTTTTATATCAGAGCCACTCTGCAACACAGGTCTAATCTTTTTTATTATCCATTGCAGTTAAAAACAGTGATGTTCATTCTCCAGATAATAAAAGTTAATGAAACAAAAGCAGAATTTTGAATTATGAAGAACCCCACAGACACAGATGAAGCATTTCATTCAGAACCCAGGCTTGTTTTTTATTTCCAAAGAGGTATGTCAAAAATATTAATTTATAATATTTGTGTGTCCATACGTATGTATATATCTATGTGAGATTCAATAACTTGTATATGTGTACGTATATTTATAAATACATGCACACATGTTGTCAGGACTTAGTGCAGTGAAACACCTCAAGACTGTCAGGGAAGGAAGTTCCCATAAGATAAAGCACCGCAAGAGGCACAGGTGGCAACAAGGAAGGCATTAATTCCAGGCCTAAACTGAGGTGAAGGTTTGGAATTAGCTCACTGGACAAAACCCCACTGTGATGTAGGAATTTGCAATAAGTGCAGAAGGCAACAATAGGAAGATGCCAGGCTAGGGCAGGTGTGGGTAACCTAGATGGAGAAAAAAATCCCACCATGGCAAACTGTGAGACAGGAAGCAAGTCCTTATACACATGCCAGCCCAAGCTGTGGGAACAGCATCTACATTCTGTGGACAGATGGGAGTTAGATTTTTTAAAAGTGATACCTCCAGAAGAATATGCTAAGGACCCCCACCAGAAAGAAGACCAGAGGAAGAAGGGCAGGAAGAATGCCACATCTATCCATGTGGTGGTGACTGCATTTCTACTTAATATTTCTCTCTGCCCTCTCTACCACACATCCCCTCTTCAATAAAATTCATACTCCTGACATTGGCATATGGTCTCATTTGCACTTTAATATGGGCAGAAGCATGTTTTGATCAGGTTCTAACACATGTATATGAATATATGTTCCTTTGTTCAAATGTAAGCATATATATCATTGAAGTAGACTTAATCCTAGGAATCTGCCTTGCCTCAGCACAAAGCATTTGCTTGTTGAACCAATCAAGCATAAATATCTGGGCTCAAATTTAAGTTTATGAAGTTAGACTTATGTAAGTTAATTTCAAATTTCTGGTAACGGTTTTGATCCTACCATGTAGTATTATATAAATTTTCCACTTGAAATGGTTCATGCATCCTACCTTCCCTTTCACTATTTACTGCAATAAAAAAGGGAAAAAAAGGACACAAAAGAATGCCACTAGCATCAGTACAGAAACCAACTAGAGAAGCAAAAAAATTACATGGTTTGGATATTTCTCTGAAGACAAGACAGGCTATCTGACATCCAAAAAGTTTGTGTCACAAGGGATTCCCTACATTTATGTAAGCACCTTTCTGAAATATAGCTCTGCTTATTTAAAGTAAATACATTACAGTGAATCAGCCCTGTGATAACCTGGGGAGTTAAAGATCACCTATAGAGTTGGACAAAAATGTTGCTACTCTAACTAATAGAGTAAAAGCTGTTGAGTCTCAGCTCAGGTTTGCTCAGTGGACAGATTTCCCACTTTCAGGAATCATTTGCAGAACTTTAGTTGCTCAGTCATCTAAATGCTTCAAATGTAATTTTTCTGCATTCTCCAGCACCACTCCTGTATTTTTCACATATTGAAGGTTTCTCATTGTGTGATCCCTCTTCTCTCATGTCTATATTAGGTTGCTGAAATTTCCATGACTTTCATGATGTACACCCCGACCTAAACTGTTAAACATTATTCATCCAGGCCACTACACATATTTGGCTGTGTTATGTCATCCATGTGCATCATGGCCATGTATAAATATTATATAATTCATACAGAAGTGAAGCAATGTTTCCTACACAATGCAATGAAATATATTAATTTATTTCAGAACTTATTGCAGTACTCAAATTTTACTGAATTCCACCAGTAAAACTTCCCTTAATTCACTGAAGGCAGTCTCTCCTGTCATGAACATCACTTGAATTCCAAAACCTGTCTGGATAGATGAGGGGAGAGAAGTGGAATCTTGTTTACCAGACTTCAGTAAGGCTTTTGATGCTATCTCGCATGATATCCTCACAGACAAAGTAATTAAGTGAAGGCTGGACAAGGGGATGGTGATATAGACAGAGAACTGGCTGAACAGCAGAGCTCAGGGGGTTTTGATCTGTGGCACAGAGACCTGGATGACAACCTGCAAACAAGCGATGTCCCACAAGAGTTTTGATACTAGGTCCAATCTTGTTCAACTTATAACTTAGATGAAGGAGTAGATACTTCCCAGCAGGTTTGCTGATGACACAAGGCTGGGAGGAGTGGCCAATACCCCAGAGGCCTGTGCAGCCCTTCAGATGGACCTCAGCAGGATGGAGAGTTGGGCAGAGAAGAACCTTCTGGAATTCAATGAAGGCAAATGCAGGGTCCTGCACCTGGGGAGGAGCAGAGATTGCACCTGCTGGAAGGCAGCTCTACAGAGAAGGATCTGGGAGTCCTGGGGACAATCAGCTTTGCATGTGTGCCCTGGTGCCAAGAAAGCCAATGGAAGAGCATTGCCAGCAGGCTGAGGAAGGTGATCCTGCCCATCTGCTCAGCCCTTGTGAGGCCACATATGCTGTGCTGTGTCTAGTTCTTGGCTCCTCAGTACAAGAGGGACATGGAGATCCTGGAGCAGTTCATCAAAGGGCTATAAAAATGATTTCCTCTCATGAGGAAAAGCTGTGAGAATTGGGCCTATGCAGCTTTGAGAAAAGGCAACCGAGAGAAGCCATCACCAATGTCTATCAGTATCTGAAGGGATGGTGATAAGAGGCTGGACTGAGCTCTGTTCAGTGGTGCTGAGCAAAAGGACAAGAGCAGTGGGCAGAAATTCATGTACAGCAAGTTCCACCTGAACATGAGGAAGTACTTTATTTTGTGGGTGACCAAGCAGTGGAACAGATTGCCCAGAGAGAGAATGGAATCTCCTTCACTGGAGATATTTAAAGGCCATCAGAACAGATGGAAGGAAAGAATGCCCAGTGTGCATTATCTAAAGTTTCCAGACAGAATTTCTGTCTTTCCGCTTACACTGATTTCAAATGATGTGGAAACCTTGAAGTTCCTCTGCCAACCATGAAAGGTAACTTGGTACCATAAAACAAGTGTTCATACAAGGCTTAAAACACTTCAGTCAGTTGAGAATGTATTGGAAATCTCATTTTGCCATTACAAGGGACTGCATTATAAAGATCAGGTTATTAATTCAAATGATTCATTAGGAAGCTAAGGAAGATGTCAATTTTATTCATCCCTTCTGGAAATTTGTTGGGATTTTTTTTATTAAACAGTTAAAACTTCATCAAAACTTGTAATTTCTTTAGTCAATCTGCTCAGATAATTTTTTAGGAACTTTTTTATGAAAAAATCTGCTATGGTGTAATTTGGATTATTAACATAAAATAATAATGTAGATAAATTCACAAAATGGATCCAAAAGATCTGATTTCTTTTTTTACTTTAATACATGATCATAACAGACATAGTATCCTCAAGAAAGAACTTTCTGCTCAAAATTACAGCAGAAATCGGAATAATTATTACCTTTGGTCAGTGCTTTAAATATGTATCCACATATTCAGTTGATCCCAGAGAGGGGCAGAGAAAAAAAGGATGTGTTTGTTGTTTGTGTGGGTGTTCTTTCTTTCAGGATTTGCATCACTTCCTATTATATCAATTTTTCAAGCTGTCTTCAATTTAGAATCCTTAGCCAGTGGCAGAAAATTGTACTTGAAATAAATTAGTCAGCTTTGTTCAACAAGAAAACAGCAATATTTAATTTTGGAATTTTATTCAGAACAACTAACCTGAGGGCAGTAGATGCTGCCAATAAAGAGGGAACTGATTTGTCATATTATAGTTGGATGTAGCTATGATATCAGAGTGTTTTTTCCTTATAATGTAAGAAGGCACATATCCAAAATAATGAGACATTTATGGAAAGATTATGGCCTCTTTACCTTTCCTCCTTGATAGAGCTGTACCTGCATACAAGAAGGTAGATTCAACAAGACAATTTCAAGAGTCTGGGGAAAAAAAGCAGTGTACAATGACACATTAGTTGCTGGTTTTTTTTTTTCCAGAGAATGAGAAATGTTGGTAGAAAAACTGGCTTTGCCTCACTCATGCTGCTTTTCTGGTTGCTGTTGGAAAACAGAATGTTTTGGCATTATCTCCAATACTGAAGATAAATTGTAAAAATCTATTTCTCATGCGGCAGGATTTTTCCAAGTATACCCATTTTCTGAAGGTGACTGTCTTCAACATATAATTTTCTTTCTATAATTTTGCATATCTGGAGTAGATCCTTTAATCAGTGGAACAACATCTAGGTAAGGTGTGGTTGCTAGGAGAGGTGAAGAGCATCTCCTAGGATCTGCTTCCTAAATTCTATTTAACTATTGCTATGAAAGCTCTTTTTTGTGTCCAAAATGTTCACCAACAGGAAAAAAAATCTCATGTTATTTTTCTTTTATTCTTTTTCTAACACTGTTTAAATTCCTTTCTTTGTAAACGGAAGCTTTCATGTATAGATTTATCATGGGCTTTAAAAACCTATTGGTACACTGATAATTTCTGAATCATAATAATCTGTATTACAATTTTTCATTTTACAGAAATGTAGATAACTTTGCTTTGTGGATGTGTTTGAAAAGGATGCACCAAGTAGGAAGGAAGATACTCAGCATAGGTATTGTGTAGACTTCACTTTTTCAAACATAAAAATGATGGGAAAAATATGTCTCTATAAAGTCAGAGACTTGCATACTGCTTTAAAATATAAACGAAACCCAAAATAGCCTTAAAATTAACATATAAACAAGGAGATAAGGTGTCTTTTTTGTTAGTCCCACAAATGTCCAGAGACAGGGTGGAAAGATCCCCTTTTCTCTCTTTTACTTGCCAAGAAAAAGGAACTTTTCAGACAATCAGACTAGTCAGGAGGGCACAGCTTATAGAAAAGGCAAATAATTGCATACAGATCAGTGGGAATCCGATTCCTTCAAGAATATAACAGAGTGTTCCATGAATTTGAATGTGTTTCTAAGAAGCTAAACACTCAGCCAGGCACAGCCAAGGCAACCAGGAGGCTGGTGAATAATGCTATAGATATTGGATGAGCAGCAGGAGGAAACAGCAAGAATCCAAAGCACACTCAGCAGGCACTGATGCAAGTTACACATGGGACTAGTAAATCACCCAAACTAACTTATTATTGTAGGCAGCATCTTAGCAGGCTTCCGAAAAGGATGTGGACTTGTAGGTACTACAGCAGTGTGAAACATGAAGGCAGGTGTATGTATCAGATGTTTGACCCAGCTGATCTCCAGAAGATTTGTGCATTTTCCAAGGCATGCAAATTCAGTCATGTTGTTATCACATCAGAATTAGTCAGAGTGCAAAGCCAATATGGCAGAAAAAAAAAATCTAAAGAAATATTAAAAAAGGAAGGTATGACAGAAAGAAAGCATACCAAAGGGTGTTCTCAGAAAATAAAGACTTCTGCAATGGATGGCGTTACCACACATGCAAACCCAGACCATTTGGAGCACTAATCTCATCTGATTTGGCCCACTTAAACATTAGATGAAGGAAGCTAAAATAAATGCTTTAAATTTTCATTATAATCTTTTGCCTCCTAACCAAAGGAAGAGGACTGGCTGATCTGGAATGGCAGATTTGATTAGGAATCTATAGGATAGGATACCCGTAACTTTCTGAAATAGTAACTGGTTTGAAGCAGAAAAATAGAGTATTTCAAACACCAGAATACACCTATGCTTGAAGACCCTTTGTGGATAAGGATAAATGAACATTTGTGTCAACTTCAACACACAGAGTACATTACTTTTCACTGGATTTGTCTAGTCTTCTGTCCATTTGATTCCCTCCCAGTCATAGCCTGGTAACGTCAGAATAAATAATGCACAAAAGGCAAGACCAACATATAAGAGCCTAAAGTAATTACAAATGCCTTTACAGGACAAACTGTTAGGAATTCTTTATGAGAAATACACACCAAATCTTTGCCTTAACAGACAAACCATTATTCACATACTGCAGCAGTGGATAACACATTTCCTTAGAGCTGCAAGACTGTAAGACTGCTATCATAGGATGCAATAATGAACATTATGGAAAGCAAATTCATCTGAAAATTAAGTGGGGACAAAGCAAGGGTTTCTAGCTATAGACATGAAAGCACACTCTCTACCACAAGACTTGGACATATCCAGGCATTGTCATCATAGGAATGATTTATATTCATTCTAATGCACTGGTTTTTAAAGCCTTCTCTCTTGGAACACAATTTACAGTCCAATAATTTAGAGGACTCTCACATGCTAGAATGAAGATCAGCTGAAGTTTAATTTTAGCTTGCCTTGTGATCCCACCTGGAAATGCTCTAGATTTATCTGCATTTAAACAGCATTCCAAAGTAACAGTTTGAATATCAGTCCAAAAAAAAGGAGTTGTATTCAAGAATGTGGAAGGGTAAACAAAAAAACCTTTTTTCTGAATCCCCAGGATAATAGTTTAATTTCTAAGTTATAAATTAGCCTAAAAAAATGTAAGAATCTTAAGACATTAAGGAGCTATAAAGGACTCTCTAGTACAGAAACAAGTTATGAAAATCTTGGTTTTGGGTTTTTGTAACCTTTCAAATAAATACAGCAAAAGTGAAGTTCTAATACAGAACTATTGCATAGGAACAGCTGTGTTATCATTTGTAGGCAAGCTTAGAATAATCTATTTACAGGAAGTGCTTGATAAAATATGCTATATTTGTGAATGGAAGATCTTGGATTTGGATTCTTATTTCTGTCCTTGAGTATTAATTTCATCAAGCAACTGGACTAGAACATAGGAAAAAGATATTACTGTTAAAGATAAGCAATCAATAGAACAGAGTAATGAAGCTGTGATGTCTCTATCAACACTAAGAATTTTTGGTGCAAGTTAAAAAAGCCTTTTAGGAACAATATTGTGCCTTGAATCATTGGGATGACCTCTTGAAGCCCCCTTAACATAATTCCTACTGCTGAATAGTCTATGGGCATTTGAGTATTGAACATTATTTACTTTAGAACAGATCTATTTTGCTTACTTTTTTCCCTTGAAGCATGCACAAAATTCCAGATCCTAATCATAGTGCTAAAAAGACATCACCTGAATTTTCCAGGAAACTGACATTTAAAAGCTCTACTTGATAAGTCCTAGTTTCAGGTTCATGACAGAAGAGAAACCATTTAGGATTTAGCAATTCACCTTCTATCATATTAATGCCTCAACCTGACTTTTACTGATCCTAAATGAACATTAATCATGGAAAGTGACTCTATTTCTATTTTAAATTTCTCACTAGATGAAGCAGCCCTTTTTCAGACATGGCTCAGGTTCAGTTTATCCCAGTCCAGCACCTTCACCCTCACTCACTTTTGGTGGGGGGATCCTTCTGCTTGCTTTCATCTGTTGACAGTCTTCATTATTAACTGGTTATTTATACTAAATGTGCCAGGTAGTATTAAATCAGATTTCCTTCATAACCACATCTTATTAAAAGAGATAGGTTCCAGAATACTATAAATATATTTTTAATTATGAAATTAAACTATATAGATTTTTTAGATTTATGATGGAATTACTAGCATTCTGATTCTAAGCTCACACTCCCTGAGCTCATTGCAACTCTAAGAGGTCACCAAAAGAAGCTTTTGGAAAGTTCCAAGAAGCTTTATGTTAACAGAAATGTTTTTAAGAGCTAGGCCAAAAGTGATTAATAGTATTAAGCAAACAAATGAACTTTCCAGGTGATTATGGAAGTGTCACTTCAAAGGTGTGATATTTTGGTTTTCTGAATAAATACTTGTGCTTTTCAGATTTTTCGTTGTTTCATTTGTCTTGGTAATTTTTTAAAAATTTAAACAGATCCCATGGGAAAAGCAGAATTTTTAAAACTAAAACTTTTAAAAATAATTTTGTTTTAGAATTGTCTTGAGACATAATTTAAGGGCAAATAGCCTTTTAGTCAAAGTTCACACAGAACTCAGAACTGCAGAATCTGTAGACCAGCTCCTAGTTAAGCACAGTCTTCCTGGATTATTTACTTTTGTTTTGATGACACTTTACAGTGACAGTTCAGAAATAGGCTGATTTGTAACACTGTAAATCAATGTTGTTTATGATGTGGATCAAGAACACAGAACTTGTCCTTCTTTTCCTCTAGTTTTTTATCTCTGACTGTAAACTTTTTTCTTATTTAAATTCTTTCTGCTTCTTTTTAGGAAATCCAGCTGGATTATACTGGCAAATACCTCAGGAAGGCAGAACTAATTGCTCCAATTTTTACTGGAGAGCCAGGTGGGAAATTATAACATGGGGCCAATTGGGGATGGATAAAAAATACTTCTCAGAGTTTAGAGAGGAAGCTGATAAGACTTAGGTTTATAAGGCTACTGTTGTTTATCTTGACTCAGTTTTTAAAGTTTGGGTTTTAGGCATTAGTAGTAAGGCTATGCCTGGTTTAAGGGGACATGTATAAAATATAGATTTCTTTTTAAAAAACGAGAGAGGATAAGGACTACTGTGAGTGCATAGGCCTGACTTGTTGCTTAAGGATCCCTTGTGACAGAAAAGTATATCTGATCTTTTAAATTCTTAAAATCAGCATATGACAGGCTATCTGCAAGTGTTTTCAGTGCTTGTTTTCTATTCTCTTATGGCCTTTTTTTTGCTCTGTAATGTAGCAGCTGCTCATGTGAGCAATTACCTTGCTGGTATTTTCTGCTTTAAATTTTGTTGGCATTGATTAAAATTATGGTGTCGAGTAGTAGATGGCAGACCCTTGCTAGAAGGTAATGGCAGAAAGTAAGGTTCTGATTTTATATTAAAGACAGTTTAAACAAAGTCAGGTTGAATTTTAGCCTTTGTATGTATAGGGATAGTAGAGAACTTTGGCAATTTTTCTTCTTCTTTCAATTAGATATCTTCCTGGGAAAGGATCACATTTTAATCAGTAATATTTTATTGTGAAAAAAAAAACCAAAAACATTTTCTCCATGTAAATCAGAAGTGCAACAGGGTTATAAAAGCAGGCATTACAGACACTAAGGATGGGTTTTTAAAAATAGATTAACATGTTTATATTGCCCTTGAGCAAAGACAATGAGAATGTGCAGCAATTTCTTTTGCTATGTACATGACATGGACCCAAAACTAAAAAAACACAATTCAGCCACTGTTCAAGTGAGTGGTAATCTGACTGATGATAAAATGTTGGTAGCATTTCAGATTGTCTATATTTCTCTTTACATCCATGGATCAATGTCCATTAGAATCAAGTCATCCGTCTCATACTCAGTCAGTAAAAGATTCTGTTGATTCAAAAAAATACTTGCAATTCCAGACTTTTTCCAGGTTCTCATACATTTTGGTATATGTTAGGATTAAATGTGCAAAAATCCAGAATTATTTGAGTTGTGGGAAGGGACCAAACGTCAAAGATAGTATTTGACCTAAATAGATGATGTTTCCTGTGGTTTTGAGATACCAATCTAAAAAGGCCTTAAAAAGAATTGGTTTAAGCCTTGGTCCAGAAACATTGAACTATTCTTCACCATAGTGAAAGTCACTGCTTCTGACTTGCTGTTCTGTATACTATCTGTATACTGTTATTTATACTGCCAGGAGTCAGGAATCACGTTACAGAAAATAAAAATTTTCAGCTTAGTTCAATTTAATTAAATTTAAGAAAAATAAATATGTACTAGCTTATGATCTGTAGGTAAATTGAAGACTACTCCAGCATGTGAATTCACAGTTCCTCTGTCTATTCAGTCACTCCTGACATAAATATAGAAATGAGCAGTTGTATGCTATGTATATATTATTGTACTTGCAATTTTCCTTGGAAATAACAGTTCTCAGATTCTTGCTACCCAATACTGTACATGTGACATTCTCATGTTGCTTCAGTAGTTGAAACAGTCCAAAGAACGAAAAAGTGGAATTTTCCTGGCACAGAGTTGCTGACCTATCTGTTCAAAACTAAATACTGGATGAAGTGTGTGAAATGTGGGTGCCTGATGCTCCTAATCAAAGGTACAGAAGAAATCCCTGCTGAAGGACAGAAATGGTTTTACTTCTGTAGTTGTGAAACACCTGAGTGGACAGCAGCTCCTAGAAAACCACTCACACTGAGCAGGCATATCTGCAGTTTGTGTCTTGAGCCCTTCAAAAATCTTTGTCAACTCTTTCGTATCAAAGAGTCACAGAAAGGTTTGGGTTAGAATGGATCTTTAAAGATCATCTGCTTCCAACCCCACCCCATGACAGGGACATCTCCCACTAGACCAGGCTGCTCAAACCCCCAGTGTTCAACCTGTCCTTGAACGCTTCCAGGGTTAGGGCATCCATCACTTCTCTGGGAAACCTGATCCAGTGCCTCACAAATTCAATCTAAATCTACTCTCAGTTTAAAACCATAATCACTGTAGGCTCTGGTAAAAATTTTTTTCATTTTTTAAGTCCCCTTTATCTATTTCAAGGCCACAACGAGATCTCCTCAGAGTCTTCTTTTCTCCAGGCTGGACAACCCCAACCCTCTCAGCCTGTCTCCATAGGAAAGGTGCTCTGTCTCTGATTATTCTAAAGTAAGAAAGTTTCTCACTTGCAATAAACCTCCTATTTTTATCCTGGACAAAGCTGACACCAAAGTATAGATTTGTGCATATACAATAGCATTTGCAAATCTCAGTAACTGTATCAAAATTATCTGTCAATAACTTTCTTCATCTGCCTTTTTTCTCCTCTTATAACGTTCAGGTTGAAGGTCCAATATTAGAGCATTTTTCTCTGAACATCCTCATAAGGACTAATATTATACTTCTGATATTTCAGCCTTGGGATTTAAAAGAAATCAAAATGCTAGTTTTTTAAAATGTGGGATGCAGCAAGCCCTCAGACTGTTCTCAGTCATAGTACAATGAATCCTGAGGTTTAAAGAGTGTTACTTTAGCCTCATTTAATAGTAAGTAAAAATGAATTCTTTTCTCTGAGTTTTAATTACTCTGAAGAGTATGGCATTGGTTAGCTGTGCCTATTCTGTCAGCTTGTTTCATGCCTTGTTTTACTCAAGAGAACTAATCCACTTATCACTCCTGGGTGCTCCTCTTCAGGAGAAACAGTGTGAAACATTTTGCAAGACAATTTGCTCCAGGGTCTATTCTGTGCAGAAAGGATGGATGAAAATTTCACTAGGACTGTTCAGAAAGCTATAAAGGAGCATTTACAAGTCAAATTATTCCCAGTCAGAGGGTCATGCACTTTTCCAAAATCTTATTAGAATGACTTCCTAGCATATTTTAAAGTTTCTGTAGAATTTCAACAATTTTTTGTCATAAATAAAGATTAGATTGCCTAATTATTGAAATACAGTGATAAGAAATTAAACCATTCTGAATTTCTTAGTTTATCATTTTGGCTGATGAACCACAGAGCTCAAAACTTAGGAAAAAAAGGGTTTTTTTATCTTAGACTGCCCTGAATAGATGAAATTAAATCCACAGTGCTGTTAAAATACGATCACAGAATATCTTTGGGGCTTCTTGTTGTTGTGCTTGCTTTTTGTTGTTTTTATTTCCTTTAATCTCTAACTTAGGCAAATTACTAGCATGATAAAAAAAATTTAAAAAATGAAAACTCCTGCAAGAGTTCACCAAATGTTATACTAAATGAGAACATATCTCTACCATATAATTTTGTAGAAATTCAGTTAAGTATGTGTGCACCTTTAGATTTTGAAATAGTACAAATCTATTCCTTCCACTGTCCTGTGGGAATATATTTACTGGGCCTTTACTAAAACAATCTGAAAATCTCTGTTCAGGTTCAATCATCTGTAGAGGGAGACAGTTTCTCACTCAGAGTACTTTGTTTAATTACACTCAATGTATGAGGCTCAAAGGACGACTGGAAAGGTCATAAAGTGAACCTTTGAGATATGACTGAACAGTGAAGAGAAGACTTTGGTATTCAGGACATGGACTGGAGGGTAATAAAAAAAACAAAAAGAAAAAAGAAAGGTAGAAAAACCCCACTGTCTTGGAAGATTTGGGTGAGGTGCTACACTGCTCCTGTAGAAAGATTACAATTTTCTGACTGAAAATCCTCACAACAATGAGACCAGCCACAGAGGATTGCAGAAGCACTGTGAGTACTCATTCACTCAAATAAACCCTGACATACTCCTAAAAGAGTCTTTTCTTGAGATTAACTCCAATGTTTGAGGATTGAGGAATGATGTTTTGCATGCATACAGAATCTTCAAAAGGAGAAGATACAACATTTCCATGACAATGCTATTTTTATCTATATATCTCTCCTCTACTAGAAATAATGGCATCTCAGGATTACCTAGCAAATTCACACTTTAAAAATGTATGGAAATAATTTTCCCCATATATTTTTTAAATGGATAAATGGTTGGTAGGTGGGAAGTACCATCTGGAGCCTATTGGCTAAGCAACCTCATAGGACAGAGAGACCAGTCAGGATCTACAACTGAATCAAGATATTAATCATATGTTTTTAATTGTTAGTTTCAATCTTTACATTGATGAAATTGGGTTTTTTATAATGTCTGTAATACTCTAACCATGCCATAAGAAACCTTGGAACAAGGTATATTGCACTTTCTGAAACAAATACAGAAGTTGGCTTGCATAACTTAATGGAGACCACAATATGTATAATAAGATTTACTGAAGATTAAGAAGATGAAGTATTTCATCTGCTCAGGGCAGAATGCCCAGAGTAAGATAGCATGCAACAATGCGTATCATAAAAATAACTAGTACAGTGTCCAAGAACAAAACCCTGGTTTTTTTAATATTATTAACTAGTACAAAAATACAGAATATGAGAAGATAATATATTCAGAGAAACAAAGATTATCATAGACAGAATCAAAGTTGTTTATATTGACCATTTAGTTATGTCAGCAAAGTAAATAGCACTGTTTTCCAGTATTTACTTAAAACTATCCTGATATATATTAATAGCACAAAAATTATTCCCAAGAAGACATTAACACAAGTGGGCAAACAATTACAAAATGAGTATTTTTTTCCCCTGGAGATTCCACTTATGTAAATGCCTAAATTCTGTTGTCATATCCCCATGAGCTGAATTCAAGCCCTGTTGCTACAGTTTTGTTTCAAGCACCCAGAAGCCAATTCTCATTGTCATTTTAGGATCTCACCTTTCTTTGCCTGCAGCTATTGGTCTTAAAGATCCTCTGAGTCCCCTGCCAGATTTGTCAGACCTGTGTGAATGACTTGGATGACTAAAACATTTCACATAACAGTAGAACTGCGTGTTCAATCGACTAAATTTATTCTTCACCATTTTAAAGAGCCTAACCCAAGGCTACTTTTTACAGAAGTTATACCCTAAGAACGTCTGAAAATGTAAAAAAAAAGAGTGCCAGTATTAAAAAGTTTTAAATGCAACTCTAAGTCATTATTTGCAAATAAGAATACAAATGCCAGCTATGGGAGATCTCTAGAGTTAATGAAAAGTGGGAATGAATATTTGCTTCCACGTAACTCCAGAGCTCATATGGTCCACAACACAGGCGAGTGAACTACAGAAAATGCATGGTTTTAAGTTTTTCATTCTCTTTTATTCATCTATAAAAAGTATGCCACAATAAATCTGTAATACTGAAGTAATTCTCAGTTAATCTTGAGTTCCTCTAAATTTTGAACTACTTTCCCAAAAGATAATTACATTTACATGCTGAAACTCAAATGCTCTTGAACTGTTTTCCAGCTTTTAGTTTAATTTATCCTTTACACTGACCTTTCCCCTCTTAGTCAGCTAGAAATCAGACACTGAAATCCAGACTGGCTGCACCAGCCTCTCTCAATGGCAAAAAACACTCAATAAGAACCAGTCATTTTATCAGGCGAGGAGTTGTAACACTTAGAGCTCCCAAGGTAGCAGAGGTGAATTGCATTGTAAGAGAAAATTAGGGAATTGCAGCTCTTGAGTCATTTGCAAATTTTGAAGACAAGAAGAAACATAACTTTGGAAAGGTAATTCCAGACCAAATGTTACATACACATCTTTCAGAATGCTTCAAAAGGTGTTTTGGGTATTGTTTGTTTTATTATTACTTGTATTTGTTTGCATTTGGGGTTAATTAATAACGCCAATAAGAAATTAAAATATTTTGTATTTGTAGGCTCTGAAATTTAGGATTCAAGACATAACCTAAGGGGCAACTTATGATGAACAATATAATAAAAAGATATTTTTTACAATTATAAATCTGTATAAATCTCATAATGATAAAATAAAAATGAAAAATTCCCAACATCCTATTTTCATCCCACCATTTCTCTTTTAGAAAACAGATTTTTTTAAATGCTTAAATATACTATTTAAAAATTCAATTTTGATAGGAAGATTATCAAAGTATTTAATATTTGATATTCGATAAAGCAAATTATTAAGTATTATTTAATGAGTACTATGCATGGAATTTTTAGCAAAACGCATATACATGAATAAAAATTCTTTTTTGTAAAATAGAACTTTACAGATATACCTGTAAATTCTAATTTGATTTCTTCAGCTCTGTGAAACATTAGATTGCTTTTACCTCAAATATGGAAACAGCAATTATTTCCTCATGTATAGAGATTCTAGAAACCTGAAAAATGTTGATTTTTTTAAATGACTAAGCTTAAGGTCCATTTATCAATTATAAATATAAATTTTGATTAATGAATTAATTGATACTCAAAGCTTCATTGAAATGCATCTAAATGAAAAAGGTCTTATTTTAATAATCAAATGAAGATCATGATAATTAAGTTTTATATTTGAGGTCAATATAAACATACACTTGAAAGAATATACCTCATATGTAAAGGGAAATGTAATTTTCATAATGTGTCCTTCATTACAAAATATTCTCCATTTTCATGTGGTTTTCCATTATTACACATAAAAAAGATAATCACATTCTCTATGAAATTTTGAAAGTCATTCTGTCAGGTTCTTTCCAGCTCCAATATTACAGTGTCTTTTTCTTTCTCAGCACCACATTAATACCAAAACAAAATCACTCAGGATTTCCCAATCCTATAAATGTTTCATTATAGTTCATCTGCATTAAGTGCAGCAGTCAAGCCTGCTCAGCTAATATTTTTATTTTAAATTAATGATTTATGTAAACACTAATATTGATAATTGATTTATGAAGTAAATATTCTGATATGTTATAAAAATAGAGCCTGACAGGCATTAGACATATTCTTCGAATCCACTGAGTATTGAGTCAGCTCCATACTTTGTGTGTTTTATTTGAAAAGCAATGAACATCAGAAGACAGATATTATTATATATTATTCATTGTAATCTAACTATTTAATTACTTTAAATATACAGGTAGAACCCCATTCTCATTTAAATTGAAGAATCATTACACTGGCATTCTGTGTAAAGGGCCCCTAGAGAAAATGAAGGTCAGAATTTTAATCTACAATACAAAGAGAGCACAGACTAATTTTTCATAGCGTGACAAGTCAAAGACATCGGCACATCCTTCCTAAAAAGATGGGGTACCACTGTGGAGCTGTTTGTATTTCTTTTTACCTTCTGAATCAGTCACTCCTACTCCCGACTGCTTTACTGGTTCTTGTCCATTCTGGCTCATCTTCCCTCTGTGAAAAGATACAGTTGTTGTTGTCAATAAAACTATATAAAGGTAAGAGCTAAAACAATGACACATCCAAGCCAATGAGGCTTGGTTCTTTCAAGAATATTATATTTTTTCTCTTTTGAAGGCAGCTGCAATTACATCTGGCTAAGCCTGTACATTCTTAGAGAAAGGGTCCATCAGGTGCTGTCTGCTACCTGCCCCACATCAGTCTGGGGCTGCATATCTTCTCTCCTCACTTTATCTTGTTATAGTCAAAAGTGAAATATATAATAGGCAGTCATAAAAATTGATATTTGGTCTATCATACCCTTATTTCAAAGGTAAGGCATGCTTGTGGTTGCCATCTTTTTAAATTATTGCTTTACTTTATAGTTTAGATTTAGCATAAGAAACAACTCTGAAACTTAACATTAATCTTAAAAAAAGTGGAATAAATCATGCCCTAGAGTTCACTACTTTCCTGCATTTTATGTAGAAAGAACCTGCATTAGAATATTTATGTCTATTTTTACCCCATGAAAGTTAGGGAAAATATAAGCTATCTTTAAATATACTTGTTGCAAGCTCAAAGGCATGATTAAAATCACTCTCAAACATTTTTGCTTCTTGTTTTCTTTTTGCCTTAAGACTCTGACTGCTGTGATAGAGACTATAAGGCATTATCTTCAGTTGCATGTGATTCCTTGGGGGTTAAGGGGTCAGCATTGTTCTTTTTTACTTGTGAGTAGAAAAGTGTCTACCTGTGAGAAGAAAACTTCATGTCTGAAGTTGTCGAAATTCACAGGGAACTAAAAAATTAGTATAAAATCACAATTTTTCAAGTGATTTTCTATTCAGTTTTAACTGAAAGCTATTATTTCCTTCTTCTGTAGATAATACTTCATAAATCCTTACAAATATGATACAAGAATTATTTATCCCAAGGGTTATATTCATTATACATCATTAAATTTGTTTTCACCTTTGCATTCAAAATGAATTTTATTTTACAGCCAATGTACTGCTATAAAGGGTTACACAACACAAAGGCATAGAGAACCTGGTCTTTATCAGAGATAAGAACATGAGTAGCTTTCAAGAATATTACAAATGGATAATAGGAGTATTAAAAAAAAAACAAATTAGAAAGACTTTACAAGATATGTTCAGATTTATGTAACTGTATATAATCATTAATTTCCCTTGATAGTTATAGCTACTTAATATTGGCAAGTATTCTAATTAGTTACCTCATCAAACAATTCCCATGGTGTCACTATTTATTTTATTTTGCTTCAAGACTAATTGTTGCTATGGTTAAAAGCACTTGGACTAAAACAAAGAGTTTAAAACTCAGCATATCTAACAATTTCTATTGATAGACCAGAAACTTAGTCTAAGCAGAGAGCTTATAATCAAAAAAGAATATAAATGCCAAGATACTTAAAAATATTTAGCCTTCTTAATACTTCACATCCAAATTGTAAGCTGTGTTCTTATGGATTTGCTGAATTAGTGTACAAGGTCAGAGTCCCTGAAGTCATTATCAAGCCAGTGTGAGTGCAAATGATGAGTAGAATTTCAATTATATAAATACTCAGATAAATAAGAATTTTTATACAGAATTCGAAATTGAAACAGTTATCTATTTTAAACATTCTCTCCATCATGAACGATCTGATGGTAAACAGTTATTTTGTCATTCATTTTCCTTACACTGCTATGTAAAAGCCCTGAGGAACTAACAGGAAAAATGAAGCAGGTCCTGTCTGTATAAATTTCCTGTGTAATTTTAAATACTCTGTAAGCATATAAATAACTTAGTTTAAAATGCCATAATAAAAAAAAAATAGTGTGGCCTTACAAAAAATGAGACATGGATATATTTTATTTAATTAAGTATAATTCATGAGAACAAATTTCTATATGAGAAAATCTGAAGCTGTGGAGACCCTCCTGCTTTTCAGTAGAAGTGGGGCTGATTTCAGGTTTAAGAGACCAGTGAGTCTGCTAGCCAAAGAGCAAGTAACTGTAGGTACTGTCACATTGCTAGTCAATACACAGTAAGTGATGTTATTTGGACTCATATTTGGCATGTGTGAACAGAAAATTTCTATTGAGAGCTCCATCTTGTGTTATTGTGCACAATGATTTTGTGTAACTTTGCTTTTCTCACTAGGAATGACAGCCCAATATTTTTCTTTTTCTTCTGATGTTGTCAAAGACATTTTTTTCCCCTTATAGCCTAAAACAACATGAGTGAAAAATCCAACCCAAAATCAAACATTTGGCACCCTACAATCTAAGCTCACATAATCCTCCTAGATTCTGAAGGTGAGATTGAAGTTTTAGATTGATCTCTGTTTTCCCTTTAGTTACTAACAAGATGTAGACAAATACCATTGAGCTTTATTTATTAAAATGATAAATATTCAGAAATATCACAGTTCTAGAGAATTTTCACTTCATTCAAGTTTTTCTAGGAAGCTTATATCTTTTGTGACTAATAGTTCACAACTTCAAGGGAAAAGCAAAAAAT
Organism: Geospiza fortis; assembly: GCF_000277835.1. Classification (NCBI taxonomy): domain Eukaryota; kingdom Metazoa; phylum Chordata; class Aves; order Passeriformes; family Thraupidae; genus Geospiza; species Geospiza fortis. Next base: position 991,036 of record NW_005054477.1, on the reverse strand, counting down.
TTTTGTTCCAGATAAAATATTGAACTATTGCAGACCATGAATGAACAATGACCACCAACTAATATTTTGAGAACAGTCAATCTGTATTTTATTTTAGGCCAGAATCACGAAGTGGATCAGAAGTTACTTTGTCCTATTAGGGAATATAAATGAAATTGATAAATGATGGTGCATGCTGACAGAGGAGGTGAAAAAATCCAAGTAAAACTTTCCTCTGTGGAGTACTTAACTGGGTAAAAAATTTGGAAAATTAAATCATTTTATAGGATCATTACACTGATAGTAGCTTGATAATTCCTACAGGGACTCTGTACCAAAAAGGTTTTTCCAGCCAAGAACTGAGAAATTCTTTTGAAACTCCTAAAAACTTGGGAAAAGCTGGGCTGCATCCAGAATATGAATTCCCCTTGCACTAGTAGCATCTCTTTACAGAGGGAGGAAAATCTGAAAACTTAAACCAAACTTTCTCAATCCTACAATAGTTGTACTTTTAAAACATAAGCTAAACCCATTTCTACACACTTTCATCGAAGGCTGAGACCAGTGCATCTCCTACATGACAGGAATAAATTTACAAGGTTGAGACAGAGGTTTGATTGGGTATTAAAAATTCAATGCTCAACGAAGCAGAATAAAAGTGTGAACTGTGGGGAACCCCCCCTTTAGCTGCTATTCTACTGCATAACTCAAGTCTGCAGAGGAAACTGCTTGAGAAGACGACTGGCACACTGAAAGTGCTGTAAATTGTGCATGGAGGATACAATATAGGAATGGAAAAACCTTACATTCTTGGGATGGGAAATAGATTATTCTCTCCCGTGGCACTGCTGCTGCCTTCACTATCCATGCTGTATCCACTGCCAAAGCTACTGGCTGATGAGCCAGTGGAGACAGAACTTTCTGCAGGTCGGTGATTAGTAGACCTTGCTGTACAGGGCAGGAACATTTGGTTACTAAAAACTTGTAAGACATCAGTACCACTGACATTAAGAAAAAAAAAAAGTAATTTATCAAAATCACATGCTGCAAACATTTTCACTTTTATATTTTAAATTCAAATATTGCTTTATCATATTTTGCAGATGAAGTTTGTTTTCATAGAGAATAAGGTGCTCTAAACCAAATAGTATACCACCATTTTTTTTTCTCCAGTCATGTTAATAGTTCAAATCAACAGCCTGAAGGGAAAAGCAAGACTGGGATAGAATGGTCAGCACTACTTTTCTGATTGAAGTGGCAGAAAACCAGTTATTCATCTGAAACATTTCATACGATAATCTTGTAAAAATGAAAGCCACAGTGGGCCTTCCTCATATTCCTTATGAAATGTTCTTTGCATTAGGTGATTTTGAGGAGAAGAGCTTGCAAAGATGTGTAAGCACACAACCTATTGTCACAGAGAATATCCCCACCCCTCTTCAGACATTACACAGTTATGCATTATATTTCTCAACTGCTCCTACCCATCTGGATCTCTCTTACTACATGCATAGAATTTTAATTAACATAATTTGATGGGAGATGCCTTCATCTAATTTAATACCATTTGGTGTTAGAATACCATATGTTAGTTTTACTTCAGATTGCCTTATTTTGTGTTTTGGACATTACTGCACTACATGAACAAATCATCCAGTATTTTGCATTTTGCAAGTTGAGAAATACAAAGGAAAAAGGACACAGTGACATTACACATAGTAATTAATACAGGAACAATAGAGTAGCTATTCTCATATTGAATAACACAATTGTCTGGGAATATTAATACAGATTTGGGTTGTTTGTTTTTTTCCTAAATGTCCTCTAATACATCTGCTATTTTCATGTTTCATCTATTTCAACCTACTGAGCATATATACTGAAGATACAAAATAATTTGCAACGTTATTTTTCTATGAAGACTTAATGAGGTTTTATGTTATTTTGCTGAACTGTGAAACTCCTATGTAAGTAGTTAAAAGAGATTCTTCTTTAAAAATAAATTAGACAAGTATCTAACTGGAATTTTAATAAGAGCCAGAGCCCCAACAGTTTCTTGCTTTAAACTGGCAATCAATATTTTTTATGTCTAACTAACTGACTGATATTTTTGATGAAGAACGCCGCATGCTGCCTGATGTGGGACCAGGAAGCTGAGTGTTAGCCCTCAAACATAATGCAAAAGCAGGTGAGTAATTTGAACTAGAAGCAATAAATGAAGCAATTCTCATGTCATCAATCCTTGGGCAATCCCAAGGAATTGGATAAGGAATCCATATTCTCCATGGTGATTCTTCACTGGTAAACCAAGCTGTCACATAGCTTTTTTTATCATTTCAACTCTATTAATCTCCTTTGCTCCACTCTTGCCCACAGCAAGAAGTGGAATCTGTCAGTCTACGTTGTTTTCAGATAAAATTATTCTTTAGCTCTATTCCATGACTTTATACATTGATCACAAGCTGCCTTCTTGGATGTAAATACAAAGGAATAAATTGTAAATCATAGTGTTATTAGCAGATACTCTCAATATCTCACCTGGAGGAAAGGCACCCATGTTTTTCCAGAGAAAGTGGCTGTGTGCAGTGGTTGCTCTATCACTTTCAGCTGGTGGTGCTGTGAGTGAATTCCTATACCTGTGGTGCTGAGAAGTGCTGGGCAAGAGTGATGTTTCAGAGAGGAGAGGTCAAACTCTCTGTTATATTATTGCCAGTTGCCCTGTATTTAGCATCCTGAATTGTGGCTCTCTCATGCCTGTCCCAAACTGATTCATCACCTCAGTTCTCTTTGTGTTTGCACGGCCTGTATGTCTCCCATTGTTTTCTGTTTGGAATTCTGAGGGTTCCTTTAGGTTAGGTTGTTTTGTTGGCTTTTTTTTTTGTGCCATGGCATGACAAATCCCTCACAGGTGAGTACAAATGGGAGATCAACACATCTGCAAAACCCATGGAAGCCAAAAGAATATTGTGCCAGCACAGAAAAGATTCTTCAGTTCTTCCCTTAGGCATGAATTTACTTAGTGTAGCATATATCTCCACCATAACATATGTGGCCAGAAAGGATCTTTCCTATCTAGGATTTTTTTTTTACTGACTTTGCTGTAAAAACTAGTATTTCTTGTATCTTTACTCGTGGATTTCTAAAACCAGTAAGAACCTAGAATTTAGTTCAATCCAGAAAAGCTTGAATGAAGCCTTTAGAAATGGGTTAGAAGTTTTGCTTCATCTATTTATAATCAACGCATAGCTGTTTCTTTTGAAACAGCTGTACCCTGATTACACATTCAGTATGCTGTATTTTTAGTTTTTCGACTGTTTTCACCAATTCATATCATTTTCCATATCGATGGGTTTTTTTCCATAAGGTCACTTCACTTGGTGAATGGTTATAATGGATCCAAGTTTAGATTCATGACTGGATTTTGAAAATTCTAAAGTTTAATGTTATTCATTTTGGTTTTTTTCCCTGTCTGTTCTATGAAAGTAATGAATCACAGTGTCAGTTTGTGACAAGAAATGAAATCCACAAATAGATTTACAGCTGGTTTTGTGACAAATTCAGAATCTGGATACAGAGATCATCTCATAACTTGTGAGACACCCACATTTTCCACATGTCGGGATTTTTACAGATACATCTAGACCTCTAAGTTTCTGCTGGTTATGTACAAAACTTTGGAGTTTTGATGATGTGACAATGCTTGCTGCCATGCAATATTTTCCCTGAGAGTTAGTATAACTATGGTTATAGTTCTACTCTATGTGGATAGAACTAGTTCCATGCTCTTATATTCAAGAAACTAGTATGCACACTCATTTACAGTCTTGCCCTTTCTCTTTGAATGCATGCAAATATTGTCTTAGAAACTTTAGCAAGAAAGTCAGATTTCACTCTGTTGCTCCTCTAGTCTTACCAGTCTATGTAAGGTCTGTGAAGTCCTGAAAGTGTAAGAACAATTTCCACCTTGCTTGGTCAATTGGGTTCATATGCACATAAAGGATAGGCAACTATTGCATTATATTTAGTTTTAATTTTACTTTTAATTATGGTATTAGGGGAGGTTAATTCTGAGTTACAGAGCTTCTGCTTACATCTGCCTATGCTAGAAAATTCTTCAGTCCATGGATTTTGACAGCTAAGTTCTGGCAGGAGGTGTGTTGTTCTATAGGATTGGAACAGTTTCATATAGATTCACTTGGGTCCAAAGATTAGATATTGTCATCTGGTATCACACAGGTGCCTGGAGCTGCAAGGTGCAGTTTTGCTTTACAGAAATCTACAATGTTTATCTGAATAGGAATTCATTTGAAGGCACTTTTCATCATTTGAATATTAAGTACCCAGAGTGTGTAAGAACCATGTTTCATTGCTTCCTTGCCCTTTGTTTTCGCAAATTATTCCCTCACTCTTAAGTGATGCACCCACCCCCCAAACAACCCCAAACCCAACCAACCCAATAAACAATGTTTAGAAACTCTTAGAAAACTTAAAAAAACTTTTAAAATACTTTTCAAAGGCGAGCTCTTGCTGCCAATTATATATGATTCTTAAAACCTTACATTTTTAGAGAAAAGACTCTTCAGGCCTCAGCAGATGAAAGAGACAAAACTTAACTGAAAGTCATTATGCACCTTCATTTGGCCTCTCTCTGGGAGAAAGGAGATATCCCTTCACCCCCTCCAGCCCTATTTCTGTAAACTCTTTACACACTTTATCAGGTGCTTGGCAGTTTCTAAGGATTGCAATATCATTATATCTGGGCTGCCCAGCCATTTAACTATGAAGAATAGAAATATGAAATGAAAGTTTAACACCCTAATATGAGCTGCTTTCTCCAAAATAGGTCACAGATTTTCCTATTATAAAAAGCTATTGTTGTGGTTTGATTTAATTTTCATCTGTTAATCCTATTTTAGCTGGTAGTTCCCTCGATGAGATGAAATGTTCTCTACTTGGAACGGGTGTTAATGGGTACATATGTCACATTTAGTAGTTTGAAATGTGGTGTTAATGCTGCCTCTGAGTGATTCTGTTAAACTGCCTGTTTTACAGGCTCTGGCATGAGTGAAATTTCAGGCCAATCATTCTAGTGAATAATATATAAATGAGTTGGAAAAGATCTCAACTGCTTACAGTAATTATTTCAGGTTCCAAGAAAGTGGATGATAATTTTATACCTGGTGTAGGACCAGAGTTTTCAAAAAAAATTATAATGGTTAGATAGATACCTTTTGTACTCTGCATGGTTTACAGGAAGAAGAAAAAAATTCAACAGAATGACATTTGGACATGACAAATTCAACCCTTATGCCTTTTTGGAAAAGAATTGCTGATTCAATAAAATGGAGGTTGGCGCTGACCCCACCTTTCCACTCCATCTTTTTACTTCTACTTTTTAAAATTATTAGTAGTATGGCAAAAATATATATTTGCTTATGCTTTGGTTGATGGACCCAGTTAGGAAAAAGACCTTTAGAATCAAGAAAAACGTGTAAGTCATGCCTTAGTATGAAGAAAATATAGTATTAAAATCAGTAAGAGAGGAGAGCTTGGAAGGCATATGATTTCACTTAATCTTTCAGAAAAGTCTGTTTTCAATAGACAACAGAGAAGATGCTTTGTTAAGACTTATATAGGGAAGGTAGATCATTTACACAAGACCTGTAACCAGGAGCTACTATATCAGTCAGCAGAAAAATGGAAACAATCCAGCACTGTCAGCCACTCCAGCCATTCTTCTACAGTGAATGGATGTTTTTTTAAGACTTATATTTTAAAAAGTTGACTTTACAGTTCTGTGGTTCATATGGAGGAAAGAACAGGCTCAACCAGCACTATCTCCTGGTGAATAAACTGTAGATGTTCCCCTTTTCCAGTTTCTGTCTAGAAACAGAATTACACTGTCAAAACACATTGGGAATGATGGTTCTGTTTGTGAACCAAACAGGAGGAGGGAAAAACGCATTCAAGTGTGGATTCAGGATTAAGTTTCCCCAGTTGGCCTCTAATCACTTGAAAGAAATTTCTTTTAACTGTCCATCTTCTGAGAAAATCGGGGTGACAAAAAAGGCGAAATCATCACTGAGTCTTCTCAAAGAGATGCAAGCCCATGGGAGAAGGTGAAAGCACCCATATGCTGTGTGTAACTTTCTGATGACCAACAGACTGGGCATCTCATGAAGTATCTTTTGGCAGAAGCTTGGCTGTCCTTCACTCTCAGTAACCTTGTGTTTCAAGACCTCCAACCTGGAAGTGCCCCAAATGCCAGTTTTCCTGTTTTTATGAAGTGTTTGCTAGCATTAAAAGCAAGAGCTGCTCCAGCTTGCTCAGTTAGGGTAAAACTGTTGTTGGAACTGCTTGTTGCATCTTCTGTGAACTGGCAACAGATTGGGAATACATTAACAACTGGTGATCAAACACATCTACCTCAGGTCAGCCAAGATAGTTTATTTTCCTAATGGTCCCTCATACTGAATAGGACTTTAAGCCATTGTGTCACCCATCTCAGCCACTGCTGTATATTAGACATGGATTTGACAGCATACTGAGCAGGGATACTTTGTGAAGGTTCAAGACAGCCCTTTACAGAGAAATTTACCATTTGAGATGAGTAAAAGAAGAACAACACATTTCTTGAACTGTACTGAAGTAATTTCTTTACCCAGAAAAGCAATTTAGATGAAATAACTTTCCATGCACTCTGTAGGGTTAGTCTACCCTAAAGAATGTTGAAAAAATACTTTTGAAATAAGAGTTATCAAATGAAGAAGCTGAGCAATTCTCTGAAATTACATGTCGGTTTAAAATGATGAAAGAGTAAATAGGAGGAATAACCAAAGCAAAATGGGCCAGCTATTAGATTGGAACCAGGTTGAAAAGACACTCTCTGCTATCTGCAGAATGGGGACAAACTGTTCCTGTTTTGATAATGATTCTTGGAAATGGGTTATTCGGAGCAATATGAAGGCCCATTTAACTTGGAAATTAAGAAACTAGTGACATGAGTCACTAAACAGCTTTGGGCTATAAATTATTTAAGTGTGAAGGAAATATCCTAAAATAATGTAGGAAATTAAAACATCGTGTGGCCTATTAAATGTGTGAAAATGGATACAGACCAAAAGGGATCCCAAATTAGCAGGTATTTGAAACCACAATCATATACAATTCAGAAGATTTATGTAACCTAGGAATCAATTTCCTTTCATTCCATTGTTGCTAAAGCCAGCAAATAGAACTTAGTGATAAGGAAAATTCATATAGATTTTAATTTCTTGCAGCTAAGTGGCTAGAAATTACACAGTGCTGGCTCAGACTTGTATCATGGGTTGTACAGCGATGACAATGTCTTGATGCAAGCATCACATTACATTTCTGTGTAGCTTTAACCTATTATGTTGACACTTAAATGAACTTGTGTCAAAGTTGTTGGTTCAGGACACTTATAAGCAGGTATGCTGACTTTTGAACTAAAGTGTTTTAAACTGTCATTCTTTGAGATGTTTAAATTAACAGGTTTAATTTGGTACCATTTTGAAAACGCTGATGTAGAGTCTTGAAACTGGAGGTATTCTAGCTAACAATATCATCTCTGAGAGTAGATCTGCCCCAGCCAGTAAAATCCCTTGACATACAACTGTTTGGAAAAGCTGTTGTGTCAGGATGCAAAATGCATAATGTAAAAGATGAAATCTTCTCTATGAAATCCTGTGGGGCTCCATTTTCTCCCTTCCTCCTCACCCCCACCTCCCCCACCCCACCATTTTCAGTGACAAAAAATATAATACCAGGTACACGTGTCAGAGGATGTTTTAAGGAAATGTTGTGATTTTAAATTGCTAGAGGTTTAATCTTGGAAAAAGCTTTCCATTATTGAAATTTAGACAGAAATTATAGAAGGATTATAATGCTGGCAGTACCTTAAATTAACAGGGATGCTTGGATCTTTAACTGAAACATATGGCAATTTCTCTAGATGTTGAACATTTGCTAACTAGTTAAGGTGAGTATAGCAGTGTTTTTGTTGTGGCAGGTTGCTTCCTTTTTTGGTTGGGTTAATGTGAGCTAAATAGAAGAGAAGTTGCGTATGGCAGCAATCAACAAAAGATACACAAGCAATAGTATATTGATTTGTAGCTTCTTTTTCATGAGTGTCTGTTGGAAAGAATAAAAAATGTATAGTGGTACAATGATGTTGAGACTTAAATTCACTTACTGAACTACTTATGATTTAAATATTAATTTACTGTTCCTCAAAGATGCTAGGAAGGTTCAAAATAAATTTCTAGAAATTCTCTTATTTGGTCATAAAGCAATGGGTTTTTGTTCACCCTTGGATATTCTAATGTAATAAAGGAATCAATTTTTCATTGTACAATCATTGTCCTTTAGGGGAAAAGCTGGGATCTTTTTATCTGAAAAGAAGGACAAACCAATCAAATTTCTACTATGGTGAGGCAGAGGTAGTGCACCTTTCTGCTTAACACAGATGCTGAAGTTTTTTTTTCAGTTCCTTGTCTTTCTTATTCATTTCACTGAAAGGTATTAAAAACTAAAGCATGTTATTCAGTCCTTTAAATCTATAAGCTGGGTTTGAAAAGACTTTTTTTTGTATAAAATCAGTAAAAATTATATTCCAAATACACCTACTCTTTTATATGCATGTATCCAGAGAACTAGTGGTGTTCTGAATAATCATCCAACTTTTCAAGTATCTGAAGAACTCTAAAATAATTTATTTAAAACATAACTGACATAACAAGAAAATTCCATATAATAAGAAGATCCTTTTGTAGGATAAATTACTGACTGAAAAGGTGTTGGACTGATTCACACTGTTTCTAAAACTGACTCGTCTGGTGGGTAACTCTTAATACACAAATTTATGTTGAAGGGAATGTGCTTAATTTTAAGTGAATGTGTAATTGGAAATTATTCATATATTGCACAAAACCTAAATCAAATTAACTCCAGCCGTCCTCTGACTTGGATCCCTTGCAACTTCTGGCTTCAAAGAGTTGGCTCTGAAATGTTATTGTTCCTCTCTGAGGGATGTGATTGGAAATTGTAGCATGCAGTTGGTTTCTTTGTAGATCACACTCTTATCTCTCATGGGCAATGACAAAATTATACTTCAGGGTTTATTTTTAATTAACTGCTGTAGCTGACTGTTGGATTTTACGAAGGTTCTCAGCAAAAACTAGTGTTTTTTGTTGCATCTTCACCTTAATTTTAAAGCAGATTGATTTAAATACATTTTTTTACTCTGTAAAAGGAATACAGAAACAATTCAGTTCAACAAAAAACTGATGAAAGACCTTTGTTTTCACAAAATATGCTATTTATGCTATAGGTGCTGATCTTGTTTGATTTCCTTGTTACTTGTCAACAGACACACAATTGATAACTGACAAAATAGACCCGATAGAAAGAGTCCTAGGAATCAGAACTAGAGAAGAATTTCTCTGAGACATTGTCAGAATGACTGAGGATCCTTGTCTTGCTTGGTTTGTTGTTTTTTCCTGAGCCAGTTCAATTCAAGAGAAAAAATGTAGCTATTGAGAGGCAAGATGAAAGGAGGACACTCCTTCTCAGGGTTATCTTAGGCATAGAAGGACTTTACAGCACAGAATAATTTCCATCACCTTTGTGTACTTAGGCTGAAAAAACCCAAACAATTCTTCTAAAAAGTGCTGTTGTTTAATAAATGCACAGAGAAATAGCTGTGGTAAAAAAAATAATAATAATAATGTTGTGTATTATCTGTAATGGCTTCCTTAGTAAAGGGCTTTGAGACATAGTAACAAAAAATTACTAACTGGCCAAGATGGCTGTTCAGTCATTAAAACCAGTTCCTAATGCGTCCTTTTGCAGCTACCAATAAAGTAGGGTGGGTATAATAATGGAGGTGAGTACCACAAACATGCATCATCCCTTTAGGAATGGACTGGGAAACTGATAATGCCCTGATTTTCATAGTTCACAATGAAGGTGAAATCTCTCCTTTCTTTATCATCTCTACGTCCCACAAAGAAGTCCCTAAGTTGGAAGCTGTTTTGAGTATCTTTAGTGCTTTTTCCAGTAGAGGTTATAGACTCATCTCATTTTACTTTCATACTGCACAAAACCGCAGTGAAATC
>NW_005054477.1:924826-980908 GCF_000277835.1 Geospiza fortis | reverse complement strand
TGCTAAAAGCCATGGGAGTCATTAACCTCAAAATTGTAACTACTGGCCCACCTCATATGAATGAATTTGGACAAACTATCTTTGGAACAATAAAGAAAAGCCAAAACATCTCATAGGTCTGAAACCAGACTTGTAAGCATTGTGGAGGTGACCAAGAATTGTGTTTATTTGTCAGAAGTCAAAAGACAAAAGTACTACATGTCTTCGTGTCAATTTTACCCCTTTTTATATATATTATTGTGGACTCATTATTATAATGTGGACTCATTTTTATAATGGGGACTCTTATGCTCATCTCTATGATGCTTCCAATATTGCTGATCCAAGTACATATCATTTTATATTCTTTTTGCAATTAAAAAAAAAAAGAAGCTAGAATAACAGTTTGTTTGCACAGGTACTTGAAGCCAACAGACTTACTATTTCTCATAAATGTATATCTAAACCTTATATATTCAACCTTACATCACAAGCAAAATGTTTTGCATTACCTATCTACATGAAAAGGCATCACCACAGGGCTATGAGCCTGTGATAAAACATGACAGACACGACATCTCAAAAGATCATAAGAGTCCTTTAGATTTGAATGACCCCCCAGGAGTGGTATGCAGCTTTCAGACATAATGCCTGAGCTCGTACCACAACATACCCTGGTTCTGCCTGAGCTGAGTGTCTAGATTTGGGCTGTAGAGTAATACAATGTGTGCGTATATGTGTGTGTGTGTGTGTTTGTGTAAATACCTGGAATTATGGAAGAATCATAAAGGCTCTTTTAAGAAAAAACTTGTCATTTCTAAATATGCTTAAAAAGACCTGTTACTTTTGCCCTGTTTATTAGCTGTTTTAACATCACACTTGTTGTCTGAATGACTTAGAATATATTATCTAAAGTACCATTTCCTCTTTCTCTCCTGCACCCCTCAGCCAGCTTATATTGTCCAATGTGTGCAATGGTGTTGACCGAAAAATGCGACTTGAGAGCTTAGGAAGGGATTACAGCACAAAAGAACATCTGGGAGTTCAGTCAGTACATTTATTTGGATTATCCCTCAGATTCCATGGAAATAAACAAGATGCTCCAGAAGTCAAAAGAACAGTGGCAATTTGAACTGATTGAGATTCTGGCTCTTTATTTGTGATGAGGGAATAAATTGATGATATGTGGTATTACAGGTGCCTACAAGTAGAAAATAATTTTTAAAGATGCTGATACGAAAATTATCAAGAGATTGAGCTATACATGGATCAAAACTCCTTTCCTTTCCACTGGTGGTTTGAAAAATTATCTATGCTAATGACTGTTGATATGACAATTGTGTTGGAAGAGGAAACAGGAATTGTTATTGTCCCAATTACACTTTTAGAAACAAAAATGTGCAGTTAGGTTTTTGTCACAGTACAAGAAATGTCCAATCATGCTTAAGCAGACTAGCTTGGATGCATGCTTTTTATTAGGCAACAACATGAGCAAAGCTATACTATTTTTCAACAGAATTCCAAGTACTCCAGTGGAATGGAAGTGCACACATTTTTTGTTTCATAATGCTTCTTAGCACAGTTTTTCATGATGGATTTATGCGCTGATAGGTGGAAAAATCAAGCAGAGTTCTTGATTCATGTTAACATTTACAGCACTTAATGGAGGGGTAAAATAAATAATTAAATATCGCAATGAATTAGTTGACATGGCAAGAAGTATCTGGGATGTAGTTGGTTTCTTAACCATGTCTTTCTGCTCACCTCCTTCAGGCTTGACTGGTCCATCAGACATCACTTTCCTGAGGGCTAGTTGGCTTTGGTCTTTGTTGTCATTGGCTGGTGGAGGCAGATTGTCAGACTGAGTTCTTTGAATAGGGAGGACTCCTGCTATGCTGTGTCTGTGCTGCTTCCTGGCATGATTAGACTGACCGCTTTTATGTGCTGCTGTGGCAGTGTGGGTGAAATGGAAACCCAGAGTATGTATCCTCAGATGGAACCAGCTTAAATGTTATTCATGCAAACAGAAGTGTTTTTTTTTTCTGTATTTAAGTAAGTAGTGTTTTCAAACACCAAAGAGACACCACATGCACAGCATTAAAGAGTATCAAAACTGGCTGTTTCTGTATTAATGACAGTGAAGACAAGGGAAATAATTTTCCCCCAGTTTTGCATTATACCATGGTGAGTTTATGGCATATCAACAAATCCTAAAGACAAACACAATGACTTCACAGTCAGAGAGATTTAATTTGCCATCAACTAAACCCTCAGCTAGCAATCAGATGATACTGGTCTGAAGTATACTCTGGAGACTAATCCTTTTGAGTGGAATAGTTTTAATTTATTTTAATCTATTTGAAGTTGTCAGATGAAATCTACCTTGACCCTTAATCAATCCATGGTAAAAATCTACTTAAAAATTTGAACTCTGACACCTGACTTAGCTCTCAACTCCCTTTGAGTTTGCTAACTTGACAACACGGTTGAAATCTGATGTTGTTACTGGCTCTGTGTGTTTAATGGTTTTGCAATTATTGTGTTTAATGTTTTTATTGCATTTCTGTTCTACTCATCACTTAACACAATCTTATCTGAGATATAAAGAAAGTTGCCTTATATTTCCTTTCAAAAAAAAAAAAATAGATATTTACAGTCATGTTTCAAAAATAGAAATCTTAGCCATGTAGTTAAAAAAAAGTTTCTTTAACTTCAAATCTTCTTTTGTGTGTATAGAACTGTCCTCCATGATTACTACTTATAGATACATCCTGTTATTAATGTGGTCTCAGTCTTGTATGCAATTTGAAGAGCTGGCAGTTGCATCTCTGCAAGTTTTGATTATTTCATTGGTAGGTATTTAGTGACACCAAAACACAGTGGACTTCTCTGTGGGTCATGCACAACCATGGAACATCATGGACCATGAGTGAAGGGACTGATGGAGAAACAGCCAGTTTCACTGCAGTCTTTATAAAATAAATAAATAACTAAATAAATAAAAGACTTCTAAATACAAGAGTATATTGTAATTATATGTATTCACACACAGGCACACAAAGAAAGACATTGAACAGAGTGAGCACAGTGTGCCAAGAACAGAAAAAAAAAAAAGGAAAATAGCTGAAAAGGGAAGGACAGCAGGGAAAAAGGCAACAGATGAACATTAAGCTGCCATGCTGAGGAATTTATTTGCGTCTTTTACTTGGTTGAAGGCGAAGCTGCTGCACAGCTGCTTCAGCAGCGGCGATGGCTGCCCCAGCGTCTTCGAGGTGGGTTTGAGTGACGCTGGTTTTGCTTTGGCTGCGAGAGGGACCGTGAGAGCGGAGATGGCCTTCAGAAGAAGACTTGGAGCTCCCCGGGCTGCTGTGGGATTTCTCAATGGTGGGCACCTGCATGTCTACCAGGAAAATGAAGAAGTACAACTCTTGCATTTATTAAAAACAAACATTTTCGTTCTCTTTCTCATGACTGGTCTTTCTAGTTGAGTTCCAGAACAAGGAATAAAGATTAAGCTGTGCCTTTCCATTTAAAGCATCAGGATATATCACCTTTAGGAAACTCCTATAAAGCATTATTTTCTACTTCCCCACTGTTACCTGGCCCAGAGAATAATTTATTTAGTATTGTTTGTTTATCACCTGTGAATTAGACCTCCTGTGCTGGTTCAAACTGGTGGAATGATGGCATGGTGTTTTCCACTTTCTGTTCTCTAGTATCTCGAGGCTAGGCAGCATCACCTACACCAGTACCAAACACTTAGCAAATACAAGTCATTTTATCCTGAATAATGCCATCAGGAAAATCACAGCCTAACTTACAATATCTTTTATACTTACCTCTAATTCAGACAGACATCTTATATAGACACCAGTCCCTGGCAAAATGTTAAACAGAGAAATAGAGAGGAGATGGAGCAGAGTCTTGTCCCTCTGGGGCACTCATCTGGATTGTAGATGGAATGTTTTTTGCTTTGATAGGACACATAATGTGTCTTAAGAGAGCACCTGTCCACTGACTACTTAGTACAAAAAAAAGAGAGATAAATTTCTTGAACCAGGAGACACTGAGATCAATTCTGCTTTTGTAAACATTAGTATATTTCTACTGTATCAGCTTCACTGATTTCCAATACAACTGAGATGTGCTACAATCCATTATCACTGACTGGAAATGCATATGCATTATTGCAGCATAATTGTTGTTCTATAAAATATTAACGTGGCATTTTCAGAAGAAAAAAATCCATAGAATATTTAAGGAACATGAAAAATAGAAAGCTAAATATGTATTGAGCTTTCCCAAGGCTATCAAGAAAATCAAAAGGGCACAGAATCTATAGCAGATGTGCAAAGCACATCTAGAGTAGTAGTAGAGTCTGCATGCTGCTGTTTTTAGGACATAATTGCTCAGTAAGCTGGCTGACAAGATTGAGACAACTTAAACCTTATCTCCAACTAATTAATCGCAGAGATAAATGCATTTTTAATAAAAATTTATACAAACTTCATACCAGTATCTTTATTTTTCTATTAGAACTTACACATGGCAAAGGTTTACACATCATCTGGGAAAATATTTCGTATCAGGTGCACCAAGTCATTCCTACCCTTGGAGGGGTCCGGGAAGATTCCATGACTTCTGCTCTTGATGACAGATGGTTTTGGAGATTGCTGGCTACTCTTTTCAGAATGAGATTTCCCATGATCTATGTTTTCACTCTGTTCTTTAAGAGGATACCACCGAGGAGTGTTGTCAAGCTGAGAGATGCTGGATAACTCAATCAATACCTACAAATAAATCAAAGTATAATGTATGGCCTGTATCTGACCTATTTATGATTGCATACAGCAGAAGAGACTAGAGCTGTGTTGTCAGAAGTTGCAATCAGGTGTAAGAGTGAAGGGTATAAGGCTGTGTGCTGGCAGATTCAGGACTCTCTGGGCATGCTGTGACCCCAAACCCAGATTCAGTAACATATTGATGTGTCTGAACCAATGTCTTCTCACCAGGCCCTCAGTCAGGACTGTGAGCTGAGTCCTTTGGCTGTAGCATAAGGACACAAAGACAACTGGGCAGTTTAGAGGGCAGCTTGTGAGCAGTAGCTTGACAGCTACAGTAAAAAGATATTACAAAGACATCCAGCCATTCTGCCTCTGTACAGACATTTTCTAATAGGAGAAGCAAGCAGTATAATTTCCTCCCCTTTAGCAGCGCTTTTAAGGGGGGAAATAGTTGCATATTTGCTTTTATCGAAGTCTTCAATAATATGAGGCTCATGCTTCTTGAGTCTTTAAAGCACCCACATATACAGAAGTAGCAACAAAAAGAAAAAAAGAGGGTTATTCTTGCACTTCACTGAAATAATAGAATTCAGCTGACCATTCAGGCCTCTAAACATTACTGAGGGAAAAAAAAAGGAGGTGCAATGGTAATGTGGGAATGAAACAAATAAAGTGGCTAAAAAACCCTGCAAACATTGTAGATGAAATCTGCTCTAAGCCACCTTCATTGTCAGCAGGACTTTGGTGAAAAGAGCATTGGCACCAAAAAGACCCTTACTCTCTTAATAAGCTTGCAGTTGAGAGGGCCCAAGGGATGTAGAGTACTGAAATTCATCACAGAATCTTGAAGGAAGGAAGGTCAAAAATAGATTTGCAACTGGCTCTAAATTGAGATGGTTAAAACTAATGTCAGGTAGGGAAATTTTAAAACTTCTAGACAAATAAAGTGTGCAATTACCTCAGGGAACAATGTTTTTGTCACTTTATTATAAGATCCTGAATTAAAGAAAGCCTCTTCAAGTATAGGGATGGGGAAGTCTCCTAACAACTGATGGTTTCTAGGTGAAAAGCTTTTTTCCTTTCCTTTTTTCCTTTCAGTTTTATAGCTTGTCTATGATCTGGCTTGGTCTTTCTGGTTAGACCTATAATCAATCTTAACAGCTGAACTCTTTAGCATGCTCCCTGTTGTGGTTTTTAGTCAAGCTTGGAAAATTATTTGGAAGAGAGCATGGCTGAGGATTGCTGCCAATGGGCAGTGTAGGCTGGGGGCTCTGCTTTGTAGGAGGAGAGGCTTTCCTTTTTTTCTGTTTCACTTTCCATAGATATGGACCTTTATGTGCCACTTTTCCTCTGGGGCACACAAGGGCTGCTGGCTCAATTCAAGCAAATCTTTGGGGCACAGTTTGGATATCACACATCTGATCTTATGGTTCAGGATTCCTCTGGACATCCTGAGGCTGAGATACACTGGATAGTCTTTTCTGTTGCTTTTTCCCCTAAATAACTGCTTTCACAATTTAAAAATAATTAAAAAAAAAGTAGCTCTAGAGGTTGAATAAGATTTGAAGGGGAGAGGTTTAAATCTTCATGTAGAAGCAGTTGCTAGAGCATCCCTTTTCAAAATATCATAAAAAACAAGGATGTAAATATTCAGTAAAGCCCTGCATTTGGAAAAACATGCTGAACTCAACAAGAATATGGACACAGGATGCAGGAAATAAGTAATCATGTAGCAGCTTCCTATACATTTATTTTAGTAATTGTTCAAATAGTGACACTGATTGCTCAGTTTGGTAGTTACACAAAGGGGAACTGAAGCTGAACTGTGTGGCTTTTTTGCAGAATTCAAATGTAGATTGAGCCCAGATACTCTCATTCACTCTGCACAAGAGATCGATTTTCCTGGGCTTCTGTTTCTAATTATAATCTTTATTTGTAAATACATCTTTAATTATTTTTATTTCATATTTATTGCTGGTAATTCTGTATTATATGTGCATATGCTTGTTTATTTGTTTTTGAAAGAGAAATTCTTTTTCCCATGAGCACTCATTTATTATTAATTATAAGATTATATTTTGCCATCATTCATACTTTAGTGATATTACTTTTTCAGAATGTTAAAAATGAGACTGATCAGCAAGACTTAATTGCTCATACTTGAAGATACTTGTGCATGTGTTAAAATATGGTTTGATGGCAGAATTTAATTCTTTAATCAGTTACAAAGACTAATACCTCCTCAACCTTCCTATGTTATGGTAAAATCAAGTCAGGCAGCTTTCAGTCATAAAAAGAATTTCCCCTGGAGTCACTTTGAATGTTTTTGCTATCTCACACTCAAAAAAAGTATTAATTTTCAGCAAATTAACAGTTTGTTGGGTCCTAAATTAGCTTGCCCCCAGTTAATCAAGATAAAAGGGATTTATCTTTCATGTCTAAATTAAAGAAATCATGACCATTTGTTAAGAAGACAACAGTAAAACTGGGATGTAAAGAAGTTTTACTTAACACGTGTACCATACCTTGAAAGAGAACAGTCTCCAAATAACAGCCTGCAGTTATTAGTAGTAGAGAGGAAGAAATAAGATACTCACTTCACCAAGGAAGTCATTTGAGGAAAATCTATCATAATCCCACACAGTCACTTCCAGTGTTTTCTTTTTCAGCTGCAATTCAAGTAAAATGATAATTAAATTCATAAACTTCAGATCAAGTCTTTATGGTGGTTTCTATAGATTATTTCCTCCACGTATCCTTTTTCATAGAGACAGGTAGATAAATTTCACCCTTTCACCAGCCTTGTTCTGAGAAAAATAATTTGGCACTATTATTTGTTATCAAGCCAGATGGGCTTGGGCTTGGCCCTATTTTAGGAATTCCCACAAGTTGTTTTGGGCAGAATTTATGTCCACTACAAGAGTCAAACTTATTTTTAAGGCCCCATTTTTTTGTTCCTGCAGCTTTTCTCATCACCAGATCTGTCTGAACGCAGACATCTGCCTGAAGTGCATTTGAGTGTGAATTTCAAATGTACGATATCAAACACCCTATTTACATAACCTCATCTGTGAAGACCAGGTTTAATGCCTACAGAATTCAGTGTAGTCAGTGAGAGTCTGCAAGTGATCCAGGCATGCAGACAAGTTGTATTGCTGGGTATTAATGGCAGCTGTCAAAAGCCATTATCTGCAGATCTTGTTAGGCATGATAGCTGTGTCAAGCACTCTTCTGTAGGACACAGTAGGAAACAAGTAATCTTTGTATGACAAGAGAGCACAAGACAGAGACACTGTTGACCAAAGCAGTTGACCTTATTGTAAGGACTGACCTGAGCGTTTTTCCAGGGGTCTCTGAGGACATGTAGGGGCAGGATTGATTACTGATTTATGTGCTAGGGCAAAAGGCTATAAGGTGGCTGCAAAGGCAGTAATGAATTCATGTGGCTTGAAAGAAAATCCTGAAGGTTGTAGGGTGTCTGCAAAGTCAGGCTGAGAAGTTATAAATGTAGAATGCAAACATTACTGAGGAAAAGAGGACTCTTTACATACTTGAATTAAAGAATTCAGAAGATGAATTCTTATGTGATAGTTGAGGTCATCATCCTGACAGAAGCAACCTGTTACTCACTGCTCTGTTAATTGTCTGCTGGTCACAGAGACAGCAAAGGATCAAGCCATTGCTCAAAATGATAAGCTATACCAATCATTGTACATATTGCATATACTTGCAATGAAAGCACTCTTGGCTATTTACAGAACTATAGAATATTCTGGGTTGGAAGTGACTCACAAGGATCATTGAGTGCAACTCTTAAGTGGTCTGTACACCCAGGATCAAACCCACAACACTGGTGTTATTAGCTCCATGAGCTCATCAGCTTCCCCCCATTGCCCCTTCTCTTCATCCAGACTAAAACAGTTCCTAGCAACCTGCCATTGCCTTTAAGTGATAATTTAATCTCATCATTATGTATTCAGAATATCATCTGCTCCCAGCCAACTTTGGAAAAATGCACAACTATGCAAAGCCAATGTCTATGAAAAGAAAATTTAAATCAGTATATCCTGGAAAACCCACGCAGAGAGGAATTAAACTATTTCTAGCATCAACAATGTACTCTTTAAGCACACAACAGCATGGCTTGGAACCTAAGATTTAAAAAAAAAATATTTGAGAGCAATTCTTTAATCTTTCTGTTTTATTCTTACATAATTAAGCAATATTCTTCTTAGGAATTAATTTAAAAATATCCTGCAAGAATGAACAAAAATATTATTTTTTGAAAATTTCTTATCTAATATTTCTAAAGCTGATTTCCTTGACTGAATAAAATAACTTTTCTTTGCTGTTCCAAGACAGTATTGAAACTGAAACATGAAAAATAACCTGAAGAAGTGAGCTGAGCACCCATTGGTCCATGATGCTTTCGGCTTCCTGGATGATACAATTTTCTGCCAGGTGCTATATTAAGTATATGTATTTTTACCATTTAAAAGAGAAAGCACAAATACTTTTCAGAAATGTATTGTCACAGTTGTTGCTATTTTGAGAGGAGATTTCTTCTTGATGACTGTGCAAGGACAGAGAGAAAAATGTATAGATGCAGGAAATGGGGAAAAAAACCCTAAGGTTTGAAGATTTTTTGGCAGAAAGGGGAAAAAAGAAAAGATTTTCAAGTGACTGCAGCCGTACTTTGCTAGCTTCTTTGCAATAATGTGATAATAAAATTGCGATGAAAACTTACAGTACTCTATACTTTGCAAAATCTATTTTAAGCCTTTTAGTTTAATAAAGCTTTTATAAAATATTATGACAATGAAAAACCATGGAAAGACCTTTATTAGGGAGAGTGCATGAAACTAGTTTCAAAGCAGAGGAAAATTTGCTTCTCTGAAGATATATCTGTGTGCCACCATGGTGGCAAGGGCACTAAATGGCTGCTGATTTTAAAAGCAGCCATTTCACCATCCCAGTTCTGCCTTACTGCATAAGGGTTCTGCCTTACATCAAGCAGTTTTAGGCTGTGAATCCTGAAGTTCTGATGCTCATCAGGAATATGACAGATAGCAATACTGAACCCTCTATCTGTCTGACCATGGCTTTCTGCAAGTGGGCAATGTACCAAAAGGAAAATTAGTGTCACAAAAAAGAAAGAACACAGTTTCCACATATTGGGAATGTCATCTGAGCCCCAAACATACTCTGAAAAAAAAGTGCTACCAAACAATTTCATTCTTAGCATTGCAGAAAAAAAAAATAGCAATGAAATGAAATAAATAAAAATCGACCTAGAAGCACATTACTGCATGTGAACTCCAGTTAGCTTTAGGCTGTCTAGCGACAGCCATATTTTAAAGAAAATGAAGGAATTTGCAGAAACAGCTAATGTGAGAATATTGTCTCTTATGGAAGGCATAACCAAACCCACAGGTACAGAAAGGCTTGTTTCTCATTGTAAATGTGTGGATGTTATGGATAGTGTCTGCCTGTGTAGCTAAATATGCAGCAATTAAAATATTCAACACATATTCCTTGAAAATTTCATACTAGGATTTGCATTAGGAAAGAAATAATTTTAATGCAGCTTGTTTTTTCCTCTATGTTAAAAGCATATTACTATATTTACTTCAGAAATAATACAAAATATTGTAATTTCAGTCAGGATGTTTGATGAGTAGAAATTAATGTATTAGGTAATCCATTACAGTTATTTTTGTTTACATTCATATTTAACATTTTATTGTTCTCTTCTCTATATTGATGTACTTTGTATTCATATTTAACATTTTATTGTTCTCTATATTGATGTACTTTGGTATATGGGAGCACAAAAAGACTTTTTATAGGTCACTTAGGAACTTATTTTGTTTTGTCCTAGATATTAAGCAAGACTTAAATACCACCACCTTACTGATTCATAAAAAAATTTCCTTACTTTTGGAAATAAGACGTAGGCTTCCACATCACTCAAAAGATTTTGAAAATATTACTCTTTCTAAATATATTACCTTCAAGTTGCAGATATAAGCTACAGCAAACTATTTACTTTGTGGAATTATTTCATATAAGTAAATGCTTTATTTGCTTTCTGGTAAGTAAGAAGTTGAGGCAAAGAAAGCCAGACCTTACAGTGTGGTCATACCAACGCTGTTACCAGCAGCAGAACTTACAACTATTATCATCTTCTCCTTAAATTATTCTAAGGCTTTCTTTCTTGCTCTGAGTAGGTATTGGACTTGAGTTAGCAATAACTACACAACATTTGTAATATTGTACTCAGCCTTCCTATCAAATTTTAATTATTTCTACTTTATTACTTAACAAAACTCTTAAATTACTAAATATTCGCCGTTTAATTTATTTTTTCTGCAACTGTCAAAGCAAAATTTGCTATAAATATGATAAAACTAATCATTCTGACCTTGAAAAAGTCTGTTTCCTTTCAAAGAGTGATCTATTTCCAATAATTTCACTTTAATTTCAACTATTTTATGAAAGAGAAAAGGAAAATAAAAAGATTGTACAACCAGCTAAAGTCTAGACAGTGACGTTAAAAGAACTATATTAGGAAATATTTAATAATGGTTATTTGCTGTCTGCAAGCAAGGCATGCTTTGATGGAGAGAAAAAAGCATGGGGGAAAGGAAATATTTCTTTGAAGAAACACTGTTTATAAAAATTAATGAATTTATGTTTGAATGTGACTGCTAACTCTGTGTAACAGTGTGTGATGCAGTTTCACTTGTTTGGTGAACAGAACTCTCATTCTCAGTCTAATGCAATTATTGGCTTGTATTTCTATTTCTATCTAACTATTTTGAAATATAGATTTGTGAGCGTTATGAGTACAAATGATGGTCTCTTACACGGTGAGAGTTCTTCAGACTGCAGAGGATACTCATCATCAGGATTGAATTATTTGTGATTTAGAAATGTGCTTCACTGTAGGTTCTCTAAGCCAGGACATGGAATTTTGTAGGAGAAAAGTCACACACACTGGTGTCTTAGCAGTAGATACAAGTCATGGAAAGGTATGGAAGGAAACAGTGTTTTCTGCACACAGTTCTGTGTGACAAGATGCTTAAATATAAAAGATATGTGGTGCTCAAATTAAGTTTACACACTTAAAACCATAAACCCTCCATAGAAGTCTCAGGCGAAGGCAAAAGGAGGGGATTTGCAAATAGAAAGCAAAAATGCAAAGTATTCAACATGCAAA
Source organism: Geospiza fortis (assembly GCF_000277835.1). NCBI lineage: Eukaryota > Metazoa > Chordata > Aves > Passeriformes > Thraupidae > Geospiza > Geospiza fortis. The sequence goes on along the minus strand of NW_005054477.1, from coordinate 968,923 downwards.
CTAAAGGCAAATTTGATCAAATAATAGTCCACAAACTGACATCAAAGATACAAGATTTTTTTCTTGTCATAAAAAATCAGTGTCTGGGAAATCCTAGATTAATATTGTTGTCTGTTTGCAAAGCACCAAACAGCCACTGAATTTACAACACTCCAGCACTCTTAATGACAGCTCTGTGAAATGTCACAGCAGAACCCCCAAGCAAATTAAGAAAACACAAGAATCTTTCTTAGATAAAAAGCTGAGTTCAGAAATATTTAAAGACTTACAAAACCCTTTTGTCAAATGAAGCAAACTTAGGGTTTATACTGCAGCTAGAAAAATATCAGTGTGTTTTTTTTTCTGATGCTTTAATTATCAAATAGCTACCATTTATAAAAGTCTGCATGAAGCAGTAAGAAAACCCCATAAAACCACTACCTACAACAGGACACCTCTGAAGGAAATCTGAGCTACTGCCATAAGTCTACACGTGTAGATTACATGAGCAACAAGGCAATTCCCTCTGTGGGAAGAGTTTTGTTCCATGATAAAATGAGTATTTTAATCTATGTCCCTCTCAATGGACAAGAAGTAAGAAAAATGAAATTCTAAATTGGGAAGATTGCATTGAGGTCCTGGGGTTGTGATGCAGAAGAATATTAAAAGCATTGGGAACTCTATTCACTAAAGAGACTGGTTATTCTGGGCTTTTTTACAAGTACTGAAAGATAAAATGGCAGTATAAAGTGAAGTTGAAAGTATCGAGAACAAAACAGAAAGAAAGGCAAAAAGATTCAGGACTGCATTAAAATCCAGTACTCTATAAAACACACTTCATAATTCTAAAAAAAATAACTGATCATTATTTTGCCAATTATATCTTTTTTCAAAGATATTGGTAAATGAGAAGAGATGGAGTAGAGCAGTCAAATGCTTCACACTGCTTCAGAAGCACAGCTGGAGTTAGGAAGCCACCAAGAAACAGAGAAGACTCTGCAGACATCCTTCCCAGATGTGAGTTAAATCTTTCTATGAAAAGGAAATCAAATATCTTCTAATTTTTTTTCACATGATTCATGAAATTGGTGATAAATCAAAAAATGTATATCTATCTTTTATACCTATTTTTAAAATAAAAATGGTAGAAAATGTGTTTTGTTTTAGCTTGCATGGCTGTTGGAACAAAGAATGACTATGATTACTGCATTCTACTTCAGAAACTTATTTAATTTATTACCTTATTAATTTATTCCATTATCACTTTTTAAATTGTCACATCTATACTTATGATTATGAGTATAATCCTCACAAATTACAATTTTAATGAGTAGAAGGGCAAGAAAAGAGTATTTCCATAGGACTCTCTATCAGAGGCAAGGAAAGAATTCCGAATTTCTCCTAAATCTGGTAAGATTTTACAGGAGATCAGAGAATTGCCAGTAGCACTGCTCCCTTCACAGTGAGCACTGCAGATCATGCAGATAATAAGGCAGCAAATAGCACAGAAGAGCAGCACCAGTCACGCACCTGCTCCACGGAGATATTTTTATAAATGACTGTCTGATTCCACTCAGGATTCAGGCTTTTCTGTATGTGCTTGGTTCTCCGCTTGTACTCAGCACTGGATTTGAACAAAGGAACAAAACATCACATTAGTGATCTTTTTTTTCTTTCAGCTCTAATACAAAAGAAACCCAAAACACCCACAAACCAAAAACCAGAAAAAGAAAAGAGCGGCATCTTTCATTTCTGCAGCAATTCAGGGTTACGAGAGGACAATGAGAGCCTTTGGGATGTTTGCTTTGGTATGCTTTTACGAGATAGTCTTTTAAAACATCTCCTGACTCTTCAGCAGGCTTGCTCTGCCTTAAACCATTTCAAGATAAAGCATCAGTCAGCACATGCACATAGGACTTTGTCCTCTCATTGTAGGTATGGAACTCTAATTCTAAATTGAGGTGATAATGCATTGATTTCTCTTCCACGACCATCCCATTTGCACTTTAAAGTAGCACAAATTCATTATATTTATAGGTTGCAATCTCTAATTACAGGAATCCCATCTCACAAACACATTTAATGAATGTCATAAAGTAACTAATATCCTGTTAATGACTGAAGCACTAATTTCTTATTGATCCTGTTCTCTGCTTATACCTCTAGCTGTACTGGAAGGAAACATAAAAGTGCATCAGGATCACAATTTTTTTTTTTCTTTTGTCAATAGCCAAGAACAAAGGTTTGGCTGCATAATCTGTTTTAAAAATAATTCACTAATGCTTTATATTGTACTTTACATTTCCTGAGTGTGGAGAAAGCAATACACTAATCTTAAACAGAATATGGATCCATCTAGCTCTATGAGCTTCGATGTTACATTTTCTTTCATTACAATTTTAATTTAACATCAGTTTTAAGGGAAAACTAAAAACCTGGGTAGGGGAACATGAGAATCTTTTAATACTTCGAAAAACCCACAAGATCTAGGGTAAAGGAACTCTTTTTGTCAATCTGAAAGTATATATCTTCTACATCTATTACTAAACAAAATGTTCCTAGGACTGTTTTCCAGCACTAAGACAAAATGGCACAACATAACTTGTATATGTCATATTAGAGTCTTTTCTGCTTCTCCTACAATAACTTTTGATTTAACTGTTTTGGTTCACATTGTGGCATGGTCCCACACCTATGTACTAATCTCTTTCATATGAGATTAACTGAGAAGGATTACTCAGGACTACATTTAATCAGCCAGTCACTGATGATGCACCATAGCTGGTACCAGGTTGGAACAGTTCTGATTTGCGGTTATATGAAAGATACGTGTGCTTTACTGGCACACATGTGTTAATATGGGGACTTCAGCACCAGCAGTTTCACTCTGTAAACTCAATTCTGCTGTGCAGTGATCCCATCTAATTAATCTGGTTTGCAGAGTTGTTTTATTGTCCAAAATGAGGTGGCTCTATCCAAGCTGCCTACTAGCCTGATATCTCAAAGTGAAAGGGATTTGCAGCAATTTTTAGTCTCATTTTTTTTCCTCTAGTCATTCTATGTATTTCCACATATTTTCTTGGACATCTTGCTATCCACTGTCTTTCAGTTTATTGAAAAATGTGAACGGTTTTGGGACCTGTTAAACAAAGTATCTGTTCACCTCTGCTTATAAGAAGAAAGCAGCAGCTCTCCAGAGGTCAGGGAGTTCTATCAGCCATAGCATGGCATAGCAAAGTTGATTTAAAATCTAGGGGGACCAAGAAGATATGAAAAAGAACCTCAGACAAAGCTATTTCTTTGCATATCTTGGAAAGAAAGCTGAAATACAAAATCTGAATCCATTTAGAAATGAGATTTCAATTGCACACAGTATTAAGTATTGCAGTTAAAATTCTAAAGCACCTCAGTAGCTTTCTTTTCCCACTCTCTGGTATGAGAAAAGCATCCCCTGCCTAGAACATCCTGTTTAGATGTCCTATGACCTACTGGTTTTAGGGAACTGATATACTTCCATTTCTTGAAGAAAGTGGGAAAGAATCCTTTGCACACTCAGCCAAGAAAATGACACCAACATTCCCTTTCCTTTTCTGGATCTCCTTTTGCAATAGTAGAACTTCATCACCTTTTCAAAGTTTCAGATTCTTTTTTGAAGTATGTGAGAAGGTGATTCATGCAGTGTTGAGTTCCAGAGCTTGCAAAAGATGAAATTGCTGTTAACATGGCAGTTCCGAAATATTTCCAGTGAAGTCCATGGAATATTTGGATCTATACAGGGTGAGCTGAGCTCACACCCATGTAGTCTGTGGTCTGTGTCTGTTGCAGACAGAGGCAGGAGACCTTGGCCTCTTATAGGGAGGTGCAGAACCAGGCTAAACTGGTTGTCAGATGAAGGTTTCTAGGCCTCTGAAAAGAAGGATCTGGCAAACACATTAAGTTCATACCCCTGATGCACCTTCAGATTAACAGATTAACAGATTAGCACGTGAAGATTCTTTAATAAAATGCATTCATTAAACTAGTCACTGGTATGTCACTGATTATGAAATAATTTGCATTTGAAATTCAAAGAGTATACTGTGTGAAAAGATACAAAAGGCATATCTCTTTTATTTATATTTTCTCCCTGATTCCTTAATTATAATTGATTAACGTATAATAAAATTTATTAAGTGTGATGAAAAAAGCATAATAGAATAACCATGTTAAAAAAGTGTAACAGAACACACATATGAAATGTGTAATTTTGACATATTCATTAAATAATTTCAGTAATTAAAAAAGAGACAGATTATAGAAATCTGTTTATTGAAATTAATCTGTTCACTTGTTTAGTTTAAACAAATTTAAAATTGGGGTTGGAATATTTATGTGCTTGCCTGGGCTGATATTAGCATATCTTGAGAACTGAGCTTTGCCTTATGTTTCCAGGATAAACAAAGCACTCCTAATTTCAATAATTAAATTTTAAATCTGTTTAGCACAAATAACCACTTATGTGGTCAAGCAGATTTAATTGTCTATCTGGGCAATTATTTAGAATTATACCTGGCTTTAATGTCTATACACTGTTCAAGATAAATAGAGAAAAATATTCTGTTTCTTTACCAAACAGAGCCCCTTTCTCTTGGCAGTAACACCGTTCAAAATCTTCATACAGGTTCACAGTTAATTATTTTTAAACTTTCAGTGAGTGAGAATGTGGTTTTAAATATCTCTGAACTAAATTCTTTCAGACTTCAAAAGACATTTTGCTCGTCGTCAGAGTTAGGTCTCAGAATAATACTGCACAAAGGATCATTAACTACTTGTTTCCAGTTCCTGAAATTACCTAATTAGTAAATGAAAAACAAAACCACACCACAGCTTCATGCCATCAGAACTCAAGAGGAGTCTGTAGCTCACTGCACAGGCTAACTGTCTCATTCATGCATACAGAAAATGAAAGAATAAAGTTGGAAGATAATAGACTCTACCTGGCATTTTGGACAACCATGACTTGTCTGCACATCCAGAATTTACAGAGTTAGGAACACAGAGGAAGCAGTGTAAGAGAAAATGAGAACAGAGATGGGAGAAAACATGAATAATGGGCAGATTCTAGTATCAGAATCAAAGGAAACAGAGGTATTAGGAAGAATAAGAAGTCTGAACTACAAATAAAAGTTATTCAGCAGCAACCCAAGATTCTACTTTCCAAAAAAAGTCTGGGACATTTAAGAAGCTCTTAATTTTCATTATTCCCTAAAGGCTCAAGTTACATGCAAAACTATAACAGTGTCATTCTTTAAAACAATAAACCCAAACAAAACTAATATCCAGTTCTTCATAACTTGGTAACAAGTTTAAACTGATATGTCATAGGATGAACATGCCTTTAGTTCAAAGTCTTATTTCCATATCAGTGAATGCACCTGCAAAATTCCCACTAAGAGTGATTTGACAAACATTTTATGAGACCCTTAGGTGCATTTAAAAACTTCTCAAGCTTAAGCACCTCTTCCCCTTACATTCAGTGATAGTTTTTGGCCAGTGCTACTGAAGAATATTGAATATTGTATAGCTGGAGTTAGCAAGCCACAAAAGGAAATGTTTGGCTTTATTTGTACCACTCATGCATTTAGTGGTGCTTGCCCATTCGCCAAATGGTGAGCTGTGACCTGAGCATCCACTTTCCTGCTAGTCTGGGTAGAACAGAAATACAGACTTTTATTTGTATTGCTCTATCCTAAGAGTCTTTTAGCGTGAGCATTATTACACAACAGGGGAGTTTCCACAAATCTGTCTTTGCAATATAGAGTCTGATCCACCAGCTTAATTTTAGATATATCCATTGTGCCACTGAAGGCACCAGCATTATTATAACCATGTGTTCTTATGCATTCTCCATATACATATGACAATCTGTAACATTAGGGCAAAAGAATAGTTACAATATTGCTGATACAGAAACATATCTTTTAAAGGAAGTAATAATGAGCTATTTGTAATTACAGAGTCAAAAAATCAATGATCTGTGAAAAAGTGATTAGTGACTTGTATAGTCATTAAATATAAAATTATCAGTATTTCTAAAACCATATTTTCACTCTTAAAAAAAAAAGCTCCATGAAATTTATTTTCTGACAAGTATTTCTTGGCTTTTTTATTATACTGCAACCATAAATCTATCTCAGGTACTTTAATTTTGCTTTTGTGCAAATCAATCCTAAGTTCAGATTGTTTTGAGCTAAAGCAACCATTCCATGCTAGACTTAACATGCAGCTTTCTGTATTACAGAAAGTATTGCATCTATTTAGTACATTTTCATTGAGACTGTTGTTATTTTAAATATTTTTACATGTATTGTCTTTTTTAAAAGGCAACACAAAAAGAACCACAAACATATACCTACAGGAATGATCATAAATTTCCTAAGGTCGTTAGCAAAATATGTATATTCTCCTGGGACCAGGATCTGACTCTCTATTAAAAATCCAACATTTTTGCTGGTGTTGAACCTGGATTTTCTATAGCAATAACTCTTAGTTCTGTTTATTAATGACACATAGCAAACCTAAACCAAAAGAAAATTCAAATTAAAATTTGTCCTACACTTACCCTCTCCCTGGAAGAAGATAAACTTTAACAAAGGGGTCTGAGTAGCCATTGTTGTCTCTGGGAGCAAGGTTTCTTGCCTGAAGGATGTGGATGATAAGGTTGCCAAGGTGTTTGTCATAGTTGATTTGAAGCTATTGAATGCATTAAAACACAGCAGGGTTATTTGTTACTTTTAGTTTCTGAGTAATTCAATATCTCCTAAACCCTTTCAATAAATTGAATTTTAGACCTTCATTTTCCTTCCAAATAAACACATTCCAGAAGTTTTGTCTCTCTCTCCTGACTAGAATATGATGCTAGATCATCACACTGGACCTTGAAAAAAAAATGGAAACATCCATATTCCAATCAGGAAAAAGCAAAGGAAATTTGAGCCCTTCATATTATTCTGAGCAGTAGCCAGTTTATTGAGAGTTAATTACACACATCCTATTTACCTGGAGGACAAGTATGACGAGGATGTTATAATACTATGGAAAGACTCTTAGTACTAATATAGAAGAGAGAGATTAATCAAGGGGGGAAAAACCCCCAGAAATCTATAGGAAGTTAGGCTTCAGTTGTTCTGCTGTTCTCCTTTTGAGTGTTTTAAAAGGCTAAAGTAAAATTACATAATTTACATAGGATAACCATAAACTTGGTATGGCATGGAGACACTGCAGTATAAGAAACCCACAGTAATTCTTGCTTCAGTGTAAACAGACTAGGAATTTCTAAGGAAAACCACAATAAGTGGCCAAAGATTAAGGATTAGAATGATCTTTATTATCATTTTAGTCCCTTTGAAAACAGCAGCATTTTCCACCTTTTGGTTCTATTACATAATCTGACATTAAAGACAGGTACAAAAATCAAACACTGACTTACAATAGTGACATTTTAAGGGATTGGAGTTGAATAAGAAATAAGTTGATAGAGATATTTTTCTGCAAACTTATTTCAAAGAAAAACACAGCCAGTATCAACAACAATCTACACAGTAAAAACTACACATTTACCTGTATTTCTCCAGTGATTGGATGGGAAGCAGACTTAGTAGTTTCCGTGGGCTGCCAGAATAAAAATACATAGATTTTCAAAGTTAAATTTTTTAACAAGTGGGGTTTATACTGCTGCATTGCCACAAATTTTTTTTAAAAACTGTCTCCAGTTGTTACAGTCAGAACTAATGGTTACGTATTTCAACAGCACTTAAAGTCCAGCCCAGCCATTTTGATCAGTTTTTATGCAGGTACAGAATCAAACAACTTCAACACCAAATCTTTACATTCTGAGCAGACAAGAAGGCATGGGGAGAAAAAAACCACATAGCATTAACCCTGCCCAACAAACATGAATGCTTCCAAGAGAAAGAAAGGACCATGTCACATAAACAGTGCAATATATTTCTGTCAATGTGAGAAAGGCAGAGAGAGGCAAAAGTTACTCTAATTTAAACTGAGTTTAGTGAAAGTGGGTAAAAAGAGTGGAAATGGTACTAAAACTAAGTGATGTGTAGTAAGTGGATTACATAATTGCAAAGCACATCATATAATGTCTTTTACTTTATTCTGTGTTTTCTGATAGTCAGTTCAGCTACAACACTTCAAATTCCTCCCCACACTTTCTGTGACATGAAATTTAAATTTTCTCTCCTTTATCATTAAACTTGTCTAAAATTTTGACAAAAAGCAATAGATTCCTTAATGTTTCTCTCTGCTGTTTTTTTTTTTCCCTCCTGTTTGTGGAAAATAGTATCACCACTTGATTAGAATCCTGAACTACAAAAATATGCTGTTCTGTTAAATATTGGTGGCCTCGAGCCACTCTGGAACAACCTCTAATCTGCAAGGCATCAGTCAAGCAAGAAAGCTCTGTTTCAGTAGTAGGATTTGAATATTTTTATGTTCTCTCCATATCTGCTTCCTTGGTTGATGCAGCAGAAAACAAATGGTGCAAACAAGGACAAACCTACTGTTCTCTGGAGACTGCTCTGGAAGCTGTCATTTCCTATTCCTCCAGATGTGAGCAGCTGCCTGACATTATTCCATGTAATTTGTACTTCTATCATTTTCCTAGAAGAGTAAAAACCACCTGCCTCTTTTGTGCTGCCAGACACTCCAAGAAAACACTTCAAGGCACTTTTAAGATGTTGGACATCAACTGCTTTAAATTAGGCCAAGGAAATGCCCACATTTTCTGCATCACAGCATGAAGTTAAGGTGATGCACTGCCCTTTTCAGGTTTGTGTTGAAGAAACATCCTCGAAATCAGTCAGATCTACAGATCAGAACTAACCACAAAAAACCCAGCTAAACACTATCACAATGCAAACACTAGAGAAAACTAGCCCAAATCCGCCTGTTATATGGATATATTCACTGTCTTGTTGTCTTATGCACAAGCTTTACCAGAAAAACAAACAAACAAACAGAAACCAAACCAAACCAAAAAAACCCAAAACAAAATCAAACTTGATTTGTCTGTAAATGCATTTGCATCCAAAAAATAATTCTCATGAAAAATTTTATAATCAGCTTCTCTCATTTTACAAAGCTTTTAAAAAAGTTTAATTCATCCAACAGCTAAAATAAGTCAGCAGTATTCTGTAAAATGTTCTGAATCTGAAATGAAATTTTAGATTGATAGCAATATACTAAAACTTGTTAGGTCCTTGACAAAACTATTCAGAGAGTGAATTTCACTGATTTTGCCAAAGACAGGGAGCTACCTGAGCATCATGCAATCTTTCAAAGTAGGGCATAAATGGCTTATATTTCAAATACTTTACCTCTACAAATGGATTTTATTATACTTAATAGTTTTGACCTCAGGCTGTACTAGCACTGACAATACTGACACCACCAAAAATAACATGGAGCTAGCTGTGCTGTGGCTACAAAATCACTGTCAGATAGTCTAAATGCTCTCATTTTTCATGAGTTGGAATAGCAAGAATAATGAGTTTGTTCACTCCGAATGTCATGTAATATGGAATGTATGAGTATGGATAATGTAGGAGGAGTTCATAGAGAAGGGAATGGGCATGATGAATTTGTATTGAGACTTCCAAAGGTGGTTAAGTTGTAGCTTGTAAAGTGGATTCTGTAAAAATAAATGTGCAGTTTTATGTTTCCATATCATTGTTGAATCACTGCATCATTTACAAGACCGTGATTCAATACATAAAATTTCTGTTTTCTCTGATGTCAGCAGATCTAAAATTGATCATGAAGAAAGAAACATTAAAGAAACATTAATAATTTAGGCTGAAAGAGACCTCTGAAGGCCATCTGGTCTAATCCACAGATCAGGGCTGGGCCAGCTTTGAAGCTGGTTCTGCATTGAGAGGCAGAGATGCAAATAAGTATCTTTCTTTATCACGGCCTCAGTGAGGATTAATTTGTAAGGACGGAAAGTATTTCACAGTTGGCTTTCAGAGGCACTAAAGGATCTGAGGATTTAGGAAAAAAACCAATCCATTCTTCATATTAACTATTTCTATAGGTCATTTATATCCTGGATACAATCTTCACCATAGAATGATCATGCATTTACACTACAAAAGAAACAGGTCTGCACAAGATATTGTCAGCTCAAGGGTTCCAAGGATTAAATCTCTCCTGTGATGGCTAATCAATTTCTGTCTAATTACTGGTAATACTCCCATATGCACTCACACACCCTGTGTAAGAGATGGTGCTTTGTAATGCCATCACACCTGCTCAAGCAGGTTGTGATGACCATGAGGTGAAACTGGTTAATGCCAGGCTTTGATGCACTATGCACTACCACCTTCTGTAGTAACAGCAAATATGAGAAAATTTGCCCTGCAGAATATGGCAGAGACCACAACAACATTTCTAGAGTGTACATTCTATACAAAAATCCTTTAAAAAGTACTTGCTAAAAATAAAAACAGTTGCAAAAACAAGATCTAGGCAGTTTGGATATTTAGTCTGTCATGATACTTTGGCAGGGCTGCAGCCTGCCTAGAAATGCTGTCAGCCCAAGGCAAAGAGCAGTTCCAGAAAGGATGAGCTTTCTCTTCTAACAGAGCTCAACACCATTATAAACTTGGCCTGAAGTCAATGAACAGAAACTATAGAAGTCAACAAGAGCTATGCTTGTTATGAAAGAAATGCCTCTCAACATGATTTTCACAAATAAGCAAAGAATGTTTTAGATATTTACCTGACTAGTTCTGACTTTTGCGTCTCCTACATAAAGGCATTAGTTCTAATAAATTTTTGTTTCATCTTTATAAGCCTAGAGCTGAATTTTCATAAAAGAATCCTAAATCCTCTGTGAAGCAGGAAATTACTTTTATGCATCTAACTTTAGGTGACCTGCTACAGTGCCAAAGCTGGGAACCCAGTCTCCTCAAGTAGACAGAATGGGGCACCTCTCCAGGATACACTGCACAGCAAGGGCTTATTGATCTCCATACACTGTGAATGTAGGAGTGTGATTCATCCCACCCAATGTGAGATCTACATTTCAGTGTAGATTGTGGCATGTGCACTAATAGCCCTGCTCTCTGCATGCAGTGCCTGCACTGTGATGGCAGATTTCACCCAGTCACAGGAAATGTACTTCAGAAACTTATTATTCTCAGTGGCAAAAACCATGCACATGGCAATCAAGTTCATATGTAAATGTATACAATATCCAGAGTATTCTGTAGTGAATCTAACTATTACCCTAAGGATTAAGCAATTCTGCCACATCCCTGAAGTTAGATCCAGTAAATATTGGCATGTGAATGTAACTTCTGCATCACACCTGAATTAGTTTGTAGAAAGTCTATGGGCATTGTGGCAAGACAGAATTACTATCCAAACCAAACTGATCAATAAATATCTTGTACTAAATTGTTGGATGAAAAAGATTTTTATTTTTGTGTTGCACATGAAAGTTATGCTGGCATATCAAAGAACTGTCTGAAATGAGCAGACACCATTTGCTGGTTCTGGTTCGTGCAGTACCTAACCCATCGGTCCAAATCACAGGCATAGTTTCAACAGCACAAAACTAAAAACATGCATATGATGCAGTAGGAACCTGACAGTCCCAAAAATGAATACAGGTGCAGAGTAAAAAAAGCTTAGAAAGCACTTTGCAACATGAAGCATTGTGAGTGTGTCAGAAGTTGGATATTCAGGATAGCAATCAGCAGTCTTGCAAATTGCTTAAGCAAATGAAGTCTTCAAAGAACTGAGTTTCACTTCAGGTCTTGACTTTTTTGACACAAAATGCAAAAATGTGACAGATGAATTTATGATCTAGTTTTCAGTTTCAACTGTGAAAAAATGCTACTAAGTTCCCACTCTTCCCTTTTTAGGTGTGCAGATGCACAAGAACTTCAGCTGAGGAATGGACAGGATGTGGCAAAGAAAATGAGAAATTATGCTTGGCAAATTCACAGGAATTAGCTAATGACAAAACACATTTTAATGGTAAATTTTGTTTTCAATCTTTCCCTGGCTTTCAGAGATTTACCATTGTTATGATTATTCATAGCTTGTAGCACTTTAAGCAGTAGTTTGGTACAGAGAGAGAAATTATGGTCTTAGCACTATCAGCTTCTTTAGTGGAAATAGTACCTCACCATCCATGTAGGATGGACTTTAAAAGCAACAAAGGCTGTAAAGGGCTGTTATTTTGTTTAAAAAAATTATATTAAGTTGGGTTTTTTTAAGAGAAGGACAAATCTCTTGGATAAATCATGTAATCTTTCTTTATGTCCAGATTCAATATCTTAACAGTGATATTCATTGTTATCCAGGAAATGAGTTTCCCAAGATGTGCTGGCATTTCTCGCTACACTAAAGGAGGTAAAGAGGCAGTTTCTTCCTGTCATCAAAATGTTCTTGCTCCATAACTTGTAAATTTCTTACCTTGCTGCTGTGCCGCTTTTTGCTCACTGAGGGAGAACCAGGCTGACCAGGGCTGGGGACAGCACTGGAGGTGGCAGAAGTGGTTCCAGAGTGGACATGAGATCCCTTTTCCACTCCTGAAGTAGCAACCAGAGGTGACTGCTGTAGAGAAACCTTTTGGAGCTCTGCAGCCAGCTGCTTGGGATCAACCCCCGGGGACTTCGCTTTATCTACTGGATTAAAGCAAGAGAGCTTGGTATTGATAACACCCAGAACATGCAGATCCATCTTGTCACGGTACAGGGACAGCAAAACAACCCTTACAAGTTTTCATGTCATCTGCCTGTGTCCTTTGAAACTGCAAAAGGCATCCTATGAAAAATAGACAACTCTCCCACAGCATCGACATCCCAATTCCAATCTTTGTGTGGTAGTGCTACTTACTAGTGCTCTTTACCCAAGAAGCTTTCTGAGGAGGTACTTCTAGGCGAAGAAAAACAAGCATTGTTGATCATTTTGAATCAAACTGGAGTGAATTACAGTTTTAAAGACTGGCCTTTGCTATCACTCATTGTTTGAAACTGGTCCATTTTCACTAAGTATCTGAACTTTCTTGTAAAAGGTTTAAATCTCATTTTGACTTTTTTAAAATCAACTGTATATTGAACAGAACTGCTCCTGAGATAATTTACACAAAAATATAGAGAAAAAAAGCTTCAAAACTTTACTACCACAAATTATTCACAGAAGAAAAAATGTAAACAAATGAAGGCTGAAAGCCCTGATTCATCTTTCCTACATTACTCACACCTTTGTGAGGCATCTGTAGTAGGAGTCTGATTGCCCTCCCTGATGACCAGGATGAGTGGGAGGAATTTACCCTTTGGAGATAGCAATTTCTATTTAACACAGACATGAAGTAAAGTTTCATATATGCTAGACTGAATAGAGTTAAAAGGATGCTAGGCACAGCTTGATTCCCAGGTTCTCAGAAGTAGGAGAGGTTTAAAACAACACTTCAGCTTTATCCTGCCTGCTTGGCTAATTCATTTTTCTCTCAGAGAAAATGGAGATTGCTCCCTTCTGAAGCACAAACAGTCTGCCAAACCTCAGAGGTAATGGCAATAACTCTACAGAGTTGTTCCAACTCAGAAACCACTATAAGATTGCAAGAGTAGGAGGAAACATGCCTGCAAGAATGGAAAAAAATTCTTTTATTTCTGTTCCTTCTCATTTTGAGTTTTCTTCATTAATAAAAAAGCTGGTTTATTCTAGTTTTTGTCCTTTCCAAAACTGATTTCAGGGTCTTTCAATGCTTTTGGTGTTTTTGATCTGCTCACAAACTAGAAAAATGTGGGTAGCTCTGCTTCAAAGCTCTGTCATACTTAGTCTTTGCTTTCACTTACTATCAATAACATCAATTTTCAACTAAGGGTAGCTTGATGGTAAGTATATTAATAGCTAGGAAATTTTACATGGTTAGAAAATGGAGGATTCAATCCAGGTAATTTAGGTTCTGGTTGATAAAAGAGCAGCCACAAAACCACAGAACCCAGAGCAGACCCACAGAATGGTGAGTGGAGCAATCTTAATCTGCACTGATCTTGCTGAGGGGGTGCATTACTAGCAAGATTGTGGATGTTGATTCAAAATTAGCTTAGATATGAGTGACACAATGACTGAAGCCTGCAGTTGTGGTATTGACTGAACAGCAGGAAATCCCCCCAAAAGCACTGCCATCATAGAACTCACATGACAAAACTGAATACTTGCTATTGCATCCCTCTATCCAGTAAATACTGGTTTTTTGTCACTTATAGCAGGCCACAAACTTTGTATTAAGCTAACAGGTATTTTCATTGAGTTTTTTCAACACTGACAATTCTATGGTTCTATGAACATAGGCCTTAGGACCTGTGTGTTTTCTGGACTTGCTGCAGTTTTCTGGGAGCTTTGTTTTGGTCTCTCTGGCTGCCACTGTCTAATGACCAGATGGCTACAACCTAAATTTGCCTTCACCTTGTATAGTGGTGTGGTACAGTGCCCATTCTTCATTATTTTGATACAGAAAGGCACTGCTGTAATTGCACTGTGCAGACTGAAGTATTTATGACTCCAGGTTAATAATGCAGTTTATAGGAGCAGAGGCCTGGGGTGGCAGCAGAAGGTTTGGACACAGGATGGCAGATGAGGGCCTGGGGACACCAGCAACTCCCTGGCCAGGTACTGACTCAGGTGCAAACCCAGGCGCTGGGCAAAGTAAACTTTAGGGGCAGCAGAAGGAAAAAGGACAAGAACATATCACATGTAAACCTCGCAGTATCCAGCACCCACAGGTACTTTTCCTCTGGGCAGCTTTCCAGCCCCAATCTGTAGGGCTGCCTGGGGTTGTTGTGACCCAGGTGCAGGACCTGACATTTTGTCTTGATGAATCTCATGCAATTGGCCTTGGCTCATCAATCCAGCCTGCCCAGATTCCTCTGCAGGGCCTTCCTACCCTCCAGCAGATCAACACTCCTGCCCAAATTGGTGCTGTCTGCAAACTCATTGAGGGTGCACTGAATCCCCTTGTCTTGCCTTTTTATATAAGGCATGGTCCCCCTTCTACCCATGGAAATATTTGGGATGTAACACCAGAGCTTACAATACTAACATACTAGCTTATATCACATCCAATTTTCAGCTGCTATCCAGACCTACAATATTAAAGCAACTTCTTGTCTCTCACCTGCCCTTACTGGCTCATGCAGCTCCAGGTGCTGGGGATTCTCAGAGTCCGAGAGCATGTTCAGGTCCCTAAAGAAAGCAAGTGGAAGCCTGAGACAAAAGAAACTCTTTCCTCATACCCTCATTATTTTATTAAGTAGGTAAATGAATAGTGGTTCATGACAGAAAGCAGCTTCCAAGCATGGTCCCTCCTTAGCTGATAAATATTTGCAATGCTGTTAAAGAGCTGAGAAGAAAAGCTTCTTTTAAGGTGAAATCTTTAATGGATTTAATGCAAGTGTATGCATTTCTCATGATGCTTAAATGACTTTCATCTGAAGGATACAGATTTCACTAGAAGTCCAGTTATTACTAAATTACCTTCTTTTTCTAACCTCAGTAAATTCAGTGAACTGTATGTTTGTCATGAGAGGAGATTGTGGCCTGACAATGGAGTTATCATTGTTTGTAAAAGCATAATTACTAGCATCTGATTCAGTTTATCTCTCCTTCTTACTTTAAGAGAAAAACAGAATAAAAGGATCTCCCACAGTCACAGTGAATTCTTGCTTATTATTACATTGATGTTTTGTGCTAACAAAGGTTCCACCTTAACAACTGTAAATTAAAATTTAAAAAGTTTAAAAAAAACAAAAGCCATGAAAAGCCAAAAAGAAATGGAAACAGAAAGATGGGGAAAAACTCACAGTCTTACACATATTTCTGCTTCCCCACTCTGCTGAATTATAATGCTCTGAACCTCTTCATACGTTTTCCCAGTCAAGGGGATGCCATTCCACTCCAGCACCTGCATTCCTAAGAAGACAAAACAGCAAGAGGTCAAGGGCTCAGATTTTGACAAAGGCATC
This sequence comes from Geospiza fortis, assembly GCF_000277835.1. Lineage (NCBI taxonomy): Eukaryota > Metazoa > Chordata > Aves > Passeriformes > Thraupidae > Geospiza > Geospiza fortis. The sequence goes on along the minus strand of NW_005054477.1, from coordinate 952,910 downwards.
AGTTAGATCCTTCTTGCCTTGCTTTGACAAGACAATTTGATGTGGCATTCAGTGAACGTTGTTCAAATGGCACAACACATTAGCATTTCACTTCACACAGATTAGATTGGTGAATGTTATTGTCCCTTCAGCTATAACTTACCTGCTGAAACAAGACAGGAGATTAATTCTCTCTGTTTCAAAGTTTGCATGCACTCTCCATAGTCTGGGTTGCATGATATTGGAAAAATTTTCCAATATCAAAACCATGCACACCTACCAGCATGGAAGGAAACCAAAACACTCTATATACCAGACATGTCCTGGCCAGCCATGGTCTTGGAAGATAACTGTTTCCTACAGTGACAAATTGCTGCTGAGAAGCTGAGCCTCAAAATGGAATTATTTGTGAATGTGATTAGATAATTCAAATATATTTCCTTTACTTTGTCACTTACAAAAATACAAAAAAGTGAAGGCTGTTGGACTACCCAATTTTAATGAAAAACATGTGCCTCCACATTTCAAACACCAGCCTGGTAGTATTCAGGTTTAAATTTTTCTTCTCTACCTTTTCTCATAAAAAATGGACAAAATAGATGAACATACTTCAATGTGGAAGATATAAACAGAACTATATTAATCAGGCTGAAAAATACTGAATAATGATCTGATCTGCTGTGTCTTCCAAGTGTCCCAGGACTGGGAGACTCAGTATGGTTCAATGTATCTGTACAAGGAAGTTTTTGCAGAGTACTTGCACAGTATTTTACTCAGTATTTGCAGAGTCAGTCCCCCTATAAATCATGTGAGCTGTATTCTGATGAGAAATTTTTTGGTTAAGGTTAAATGCTTACACAAAGCAAACCCTAAATTCATATCTGGGACTTACAACTGAGGTCCTGAGAACTGGGTTCGAACTCTGAATTAATTAGTCATAAGAACTCCAAACAGATGTACAAGTGTCAAAATCCAAGCCTCTGGCTCTAGTGGGAAAAAATAGCTTAATGGGACAAGATAATGAATTATTAATAGTCCACTAAAAGCAATGCATTGCAAAACATCTGAAAACCACATCACCCACACAGCAAAGAAAACCACAAACACTTAGCTTGCTACCACTTACACAGATAAAACCAAGTCTTCACCTGGGTCATATTTTAATCTCAAAGTCCTGCGCTGTTGCATATAACAAATGGGAAAAATAATGAAGTGAAATGTGGAGATAAACTCATATAAAAGCATGCTTCTAAATAAAATATAATGAAAAATTTTCATGGAATAAATCAGACTAAATTATTTGACAATGAAAGAATATGAGAAATAAATATACACATTTGTATTCCAAAATTTTCCACCGGATTCCATGAATTAGGAGTTGAAATATCAGAATTGCTCATAACTGTTGTCAGCTAGAATTTATCATTTTGTTTGTAGAGTTTACAGAAAAACAAACTACACAGAACGACTAAAAAGTGATGCTCAGAAGGCAGTAAAGCCAGCTGCCTAATGTCAAAATAGATCTGACTTTTCCTAAAATTTAGCCCCTTTCATTTACCAGCCATGATTCAAAAACATGATCTTGCTTTTGCTTGTTAAAGCAGATCTGATTTTAAACTCAGTTCCTCTGGAATAAAGCAACAGTAATTATGAGCAAATTCATTTCCCCCTGATTTTCAGTCACACAAATATAACAGCATGATGCTTGGTCTTTAGCCTTCTAGAAAGGAAGGAACTGAAGTTATTTTTGTCTTTTTTTTTCATGTGTGCCCTCATAATGCTATCATGGCATAGGGTGTAATGTATGACATTATGAACCTCATGATTAAGACAAGTAAAACCCCCACTTCCATGTAGTGGCAAGGAACAAGAACAAAGCTTTAAGATTTAGATATTTGAGAGAGCAGCTAACATCCTTTTATTACCAAAAAAAAAGCTTTTTCAACAAAATACTATGAGTTACTTGAGCTACTATTAACAACTCACTTTAATTTAAAAGACTGTCAGGGAGAGCTTAGCTGAGTACAACTGCAGATCCAGGATTTGGAAACCAAGTCTGATTTCCACTGGGGAGAGTTTCAACAGTGTGTGGAACAGCACTGCAGTCACTCACCTGGTCAGAAGGGCCACACACACATGAACAAAGCAACAAACTGAAAGGAAATTGAATTTCAACAGCTTTAGCTAACACAGAGATCCATTTAGGTCGTCAGTACAGGGTTATTTTCTTTTTATTGTGTGCCTTGTGGATCCATGAATGCTTAAAATCAAGCAACCTTAACATGACTGAACTGATCAGACTGATAGCCCTTGGGTCTATGAAAAAAAATGTAGGTGAGAAGCTGATTTCTCTTTTCTCAGCATGTAAGTGCTATACACATTTTGTTAAAAAAAAAGTAATGTTACAAAGAAAACCTTTAGAAGTAATGCAAGTCTAATTAACAAAAAGAGAAAAAAAGTATTGAGAAGTTACAAGAGATTTGTGATAATTTTTTTTTCCTAAAACCAATCACATTCTGTGACTATTCATTGATAGTCAGGATATGATAGCCAAATTTCCAAAAGTTTGTAGGCTTCAGGTCATCAGTGTAGTAGGTAAGAAATAAAAAAAAAAAAAAAAAAAAAAAAGAAGACGAGAAAACCTTCATTGCTCCATGGAAACTCTGTGGACTGACGAAGTACTAGTAATTGCCCTGATAATCAAATATATTATTTCTTCCAGCATTTTTCTTTCTTTCATTGTTATTTTACTGGGTGAGCAACAACTTAATTTTAGCAATATCATCTCCCACACTCTCAATAGATATATCTTTCATTCCATCACCTGGGTGATAAATCTGTACTGTTTAACTGAATGTGGTTGTAGATATAACATTCCAATTGATAAAACAGCACAAAACAAATTATAAAATATGCAGATAGAATAAGTCTCTGTATTAGAGTTTCTGCCAACTGGAAGGCACAATATTTTTCTCGGTTTTCACTCATATTACATGATTTCTAATATTTTCTCTCCTCTTCAGACTCATCTTTCAGATATAAGCTAGCAGCATGATTAAAGTTGAAATTGAAAGGAATCTGAAAATCATCCAAGGATTTGATTACTCTAAACATACGTCTTGACATAGTTGATTCAAATGCAGAAATATTAAACTGAACCATGGAACATCTCTTGGATTTTGTTCCCATTTGTAACATAATGTACACTATTATAAAGCTAATCTCAGTCACTTTTAATGCACTATTATACTGCAGCTTCCCTTATTCAGTATACCCAAGGCACCCAAGAAGTGGAAAAACTGTTGTTTGCTGTGTCACTAAGAGTTTGTAATTATTTCCAACTCTACTTGTGTATAAAACCTATTAGTTTTCCATTCATTTTAAAGTCTCAGAGCTGCTGTCCTACTGGAATTTAAAAATATCTAAATATTACAATCTTAGAATACAGCCTCTGTATTCTCTGTATTTCGGTTGCACCATAGTTATACCCACAGATTGCTGGGGTTCATTCTCTGCTTCTTCATATTCTGCATTGTTTATTCTTATACATAACAAACGTGTCACTTTGAATTGCATTTTTCACTGATCTAATGCTCATGAAGGAAAATGAAATTGGACTCTATAGATTAGCAACTCCAATCAGTAAAATAAAAATCAGTGAATACTAGTATCTTTCTATAGCAACTAAAAATTAAAATTCAGAAACATTACTTTGAAATCCCGGAAAGTCCTATAAAAGTTAAATGTGCGCTCAGAATAAGGAGAAACAATATAAACCTCCAGTCTAATACTCAACACTAAATTACTTTATGGTCTATGTTCTCTAGTTATTTTTCTTTTATTTCTAAACCTTTTTGATGGTTCAAAATAGATTGATGAAAGTCAATGTGTTAATGTATTTCTCCAAACTGAATGAATCACACCAAAACTCATTATTTTCTATTGGCACCTTAACTTCTTCCATTTGTCATTCACACTCAGGCTGAATATTTTCCACTTATTACAATAACTATTATATTGGCAACACTCACGATTCTTGAAAATTGATATGTTGTTCATCAAACAGAAATTATATAATGGATCCTCCTATGCCTTATGGCTGCTATACTATAAAATGACATTCCAAGAAGTATGGCCAGAGCAAATGAACCTTGTATTTGAGGGGTACTTGGCATTTTTTGGCAGCTATACACCCCACCACTGACTTCAGATTTAAATACATGCTGGCACATGATTCCACAGTTCACCCTTCAGTCTGAACCATGCTAGAGCAACAAGGGATGATCTACTTGTACTTGTGTGGCCTAATTCAAGTTCTGGCAAGTTAAATGAAGCTTAGAGTTGTTGTTTTTGAAAATAAGTATGATACAAATGATATGTTTATAGCGCTTTCACCATTACTATAGCCCCAAAGATCAGTTTACATTAGAGTTGCAGACTGATGATCAGTTATACCACGCTGAACAAAATGTTGTGGTGCATTGTAATTATTCAGTGTTTTAGAAAAACAAGTGGTTTTTTTGCAGCATGTTGTTTGTCACATTATATCATAGCACAAGCTGGCTTGTACTAGGCAATTAACATGGCTATAGATAAGAAAGCCAACCAGCCCCTGGATTGACAGGCAGGAACCTCAACCAATTACATTCCAGTCTAAGCTGCTGACATTTCACTGGTCAGGGAGCTGGGAGGTGTCAAAGATCAATGAGCCGTCCAGGAAAACTCCCTTTTTAAAGAGGGGCTGGAGGGATGAGCTCTCTCTGTTGCCTTATGAAGATCGGGTGAGTGCTTGTCTCTGTCTCCAGTCCGCTCCCCCTGCCTTCACAGTTCACTGAAGCTGTAGAGCAGAGTGTATTTACTTTGTTTTCAGTAACATCATATAGGAGATTATAATGATTTTGATAGAGAAATTACCTTCCTGTAAAATGCTCTAATTGACTTGAAAGTCTTAAACATTTCATTACTAGGCTATGCTCAAAAACAAACAAACAAACAAAAAAACCCTCCTCTTTTACCTCTTTTAAAAGCAGTTTACTATGAATTCAGATTTTTTAAAATTATGTAACAATATATGGTAGAATGAAAAAGTCTGCTAATTCCAAGTCAGCTTAAGATTCACCTAAGGATAGTTAACAATGAGGCTGCAGGAATTTCTCTTTGCTGTCTCTCATGAATGGTGAATAGCTAAAACTATTATTTTCTTAGAAGTTTAATGCCAGATATGAATTTAGATTAGTATATCCCTGCCTGCATTATATATTTGAATTTGTGAATCCCAAATTCAGTGAGGTTTTTTTCAGTTTCTCTTTTTGAGGAATAATTTATTCTTCTTTACAAAAACACAGTTCTGTTAGTCTTATTTCTTTCAGTTACATCTGTGAATTGAGTGATATTTGGGTTTGAAATTTTCCTTTGGAGGGGCAAAAATCACATGCCATGAGATGCAAACAAACAGTTCCTGTGGAAGTTACAGTGTATGTCTAAAGAATCACTCTCTCATTATTAGTTAGTTTCTATTCTGCCTAAGAATTTAAATTATGACAGCAAACATTTCAAACAAAATCTATGTAAAACACTGTTCTATTGTTATCACAAGACTTGACTTGTCTCCAAAATTTTTCAATGTTCTTGGGAGTCTGAGGTCACTTGGTTTGTTCTGCCTACAGAAGAGGTGACTGAGGGGAGCTCCAACCATGGTCTGCAGCTTCCTCAAAGGGGAAGTGGAGGGGCAGGTGCTGATCTCTCGGGTGACCAGTGATAGGACTCTAGTGAACGGCATGAAGCTCTGGCAGGGGAGTTAGGATGGATATTAGGAAAAGCAACAGGCTTCTCATGGAAGTTCTCACAGCACTTGGATTGCCAGGAGCACTTGGACAAGGCTCTCAGGCGCATGGTGTGATATTGTATTTGCGGGGTGCCCCGACGTTGGAGGGCATGATGAATGTGACTCAATGTTTTCAGAAGGCTAATTTATTATTTTATGAGACTATATTATATGAAATAATATAATTTTTTTTTTTTTTTTTTTGCAGTAGGGCGATTGCTGCAAAACTACACTAAAGAATACAGGAAGCATACTCGCAGAAGGTTAAAAAGATAATAATGAAAACTTGTGACTCCTTCCAGAGTCCCGACACAGCTTGGCAGTGGTTTGCCAATAAGTCAAAATAGTTCACAGAAAACCAATGAAACAACCACCTGTTGGTAAACAATCTCCAAACACATTCCAAAGGAGCAAAACATAGGAAAAGCAAATCAGATAATTATTGTTTTCCTTTTTCTCTGAGGCTTCTCAGCTTCCCAGGAGAAAAATCCTGGGCGAAGGGATTTTTCCAGAAAATATGAAGTCCATATTGTGATGCTTTGGACTTCCCTGTGCCGGGGCAGGCATAAGACTCAATGATCCTTCTGGGCCCCTTCCAGCTCAGGATATTCTATGATTATATGAATGAAATATGAGTTGGAATTTATGTATGTAGAACTCCTAGAAGAATTTTGCTGGAAGAAAAGAGTGATTTGTGGCACATAGGTTAGCATGTCATCAAGATCCTGACTCATTAAAATGCAGTTTCATAGGACACTTTGCTCAGGTAAGGAAAAGTAGCTTAAAAAAGACAAGGCAGAACTATACTTTAGCAAAGCATGGTCTAAATCAAAGTGCAGCCTGAAACTTTAAAAAAGACTGGCAGGAAGATAAAGAACAGGGTGAAGACCCTGAGATAAGAAAAAAGGACAAAGAGAAATCCAGCAACATTTTCCAGTGTCTCGGAAGGGTATGAGGCAGAGAAACAAAAGATAACCATCAGCTTCTGAAAGTGTGCAAAAGGCACATCTCTGAGACCATCATGTGGTTGTCAATTTATAATCCCAGAGGGTGAGAAACAGGCTCAGCAGTTGGCATCCCTTGCTCTCTGGTCATACCAATTGCATATACACATCCTGGTGCTTGGGACAGAATGGCTGCGTTGGAAAAGTGCAACAGAGAAAGAACTAATGCCAAAGAAAAGTTCCTCTTGAACGAGGACCCCCAGCATGCTGAGTCTCTTGGGGCTTCCTGAAGAGGCTGTCCTCACACAGATCAGGGGGTCTAACCCTTGCTCGGTGAATTCCTGCCTGGTCTGCAGCAGGGTCACCACTAAGGGACTACAGAGGCCAATTCAGAAAATAATGGAATAATTAGGATAATTTAAATACTGAAAGCCTCCTAGGAATGAGCAAAGGCCATGGTTATGCATTGCATGCCAATGCTACTTAAGGTCATTTAGAAACAAGAACAGAAAATTTTTGTGACTCACAGTGAGCAAACAGCACTGTTTAAGCAAAAAGTCAAGCCTTAATGAGAATGGCTGAAGTCCTTAAAATGCCAGTCTGTCACATGGCATACAGTGAGATCCTTACTTGATATGTTTTAATAGGAGTGACTCTGTCAATAATCATCCTCTGCACCCTGGGAGTAATTTTACAGTTCTGACATTATGTGATTATTCAAATATAAAGTAGAATTTACACACTATTATCTCATTTGTGAGACTCATGTAACCTGAAAGCTGAGGAAAGTGAATACAAATTTCTGGCCAGTGCTATGCAGTTCTCATCTCCTGTATGTATCTATTTTTCATATAATGCATATAATTCTCCTTTAAAGAAAAGTTTTTTTGGAACTTATGCTCTTTATAATACCAGATAAAGTAAATCCATGATATTACCTCTGAATCAACTTGTTTGTGTTCTAAATCAAGTTTAGCTAAATTTTTCCATTGTTCGAATGACTTCATTTAAATGATCATGTTTTTATGTTTCTCTTGTAGTGGCTAAATGTATTTCTGTACAAATTTGTGACACAGACATGTCTATAGCTGTAAAAAGTATGCAGAGAAAATTTGTTTGATTATTGGCTGGTTTCAACGGACCACAAGTGAACCACATGTGAAAATGCATAAAATTATCTTATTCTTTTTATTCTTCATCTAATTTTGAAGAGATTTGGAACGAGAAATAAAAGAGCATGGAAAGCAGGATGTATGTCTGCAGGGAACAACTGTCATGCACACATGCATACAGCTGCTTTGGTTTTACCTTCTTTTGGGATTAGAGTCAATGTACCAATTTTTGGCTGTAAAAAGGTACATGTCTTGCCTCAGTAGCTGTCTAGGAATTTTGAGTAGTTAATGAATGAAGAGAAGCAGGTTCCTCTTAGGATGGCTCATCTCAGCTGACACCTTTCTGGAATGAGATGAATCACATCCCTTCTTCCACTTATGGTTAGAAAAAGAGCCCATAATACAAGGTGAGGTAAGATATTTACTTTTCAGACACCTAAAAATATGTGTATTGATTCCCTCCTTTGTCATTTAAAGTGATAAATCTGTCCTAGAAAATGAAAAGGACTTTTTTTCTCAGTTTAGCAAACTGGCAGCTGTACCTTATCAATGAGAAGGAGGAACTGAAAGATAGTGAACCTCAGGTGAAGGGAATTAATGGGGCACCATCAGAGACCGAGCTGTTAGTTCTGCTTCTGCTACAACCAGCCAGGTGAGCAGCACAAACACACCAATTAGTCGCTTTAGTTTCTTTATGTGTTAAAAGGCACAGTGAAAAGATAATATTATTGTACATTAACTTTGAGATGTCCAAGTGACAAGTGTTATTAGTAAAGCTAAGTGCAGCAGAAATCTTACTAACAAGTTGTAGGTGGTAGTACTTGTGAAGTATTAAGGGCTGGGTATTAACTCTCCAAGTTTTGTATCCCTATAACTCGTTCGTAAAGGAATTTAGTGATACATGTTAGACTTATTCTGCCCTAAGAAGCAGAGGTTCCATATGTGCTAGAAAAATGAGAGACATTAATAATTACCTGTTAGAACTAACTGTCATTTTTAACAGGAAGTTGAAAAACTGCAGGATTTCAGTTCTCAATAACTACTTGTTCTTCAGAGTGTAGTGATAAATGTAGGCACAAAGTTCATTTTTAGGAACATCTGATTAGCAACATTAATGATAGTCTAATTTTGGTGCTGTGTTCAGAGCAAAAAAGTTCTCTCATGATGCTGAGGCTGCTCAGCTCAGCCAAGATTGGAGATCCCAAAGTAGCCTTTCCTCAAAGCTCAAGCCGTCTTGCACAATCTGAGTTAGGAACCAAGAATCAAAAAAAACCCCTGATTTAGTTAAATGTGTTTTGTGAGTAGTTTTTATGAGTAGAATCAGAGAGATCTAATCAATCTAGTTATGAAAACTTGTGCACAGTCATATTTAAAAGTGCAGTTCAACTGGCTGCACTGGTTTTGATGGGATAGAGTGATTTCTTCCCACCTCACTGCAGGGGAGTGAGAGAAAGGCTGTGCTGCCTACCAGGGTAAAACCACACTTACAGAACTACAACAGGAATTAGAGAAAGGAAAGTGAGCTCCTGCAATGACTGTCATACATCTCAGTGAGAATGGTCCATGATACGCTACTAAAATTGTCTTAAAAATAATAATATAAAAAAAAATAAATTTCAAGTTAAATAATTTAAAATAATTAATACTCTTCCCAATACCTTAGAATGTAATTCTGTTGGTGTTTATGCATCTTCAACATACTTGTTACTGTCAGCTGAATTTTTTTATTAATATCTCTTTATACAAATTTGATCTGTAGTGCTTGATCAAAGAAGTAGCATTCTAACAAATAGGTTCATTGTAATAAATGTAGAATTCATGCATGACGAAAGAGCATTGCAAATAAATGATGCAAGATTACCCCCATAGTTTTGCCATTCTCTGTAAGGTTCTTTAAAAGAAATTTGAGTGCACAATTACTGAAGCTATTCTGTACATGCAAGATTGGATGGTGATTATCTGGCAGCTATATACCTAATCAACTTCTATGAACACTCACACACATACTGATTAGCAGCAGCTGCTATTTCTTCTCATTATCTACCCTAAAACAAATGATCTCTTACCAGCCAGTCCCTGTGTATTTATGTGTTTCTTATGATAACAATTAATGTACTGAAATCACCATGTAAGCACCCGGAAGACGGGCAAAACAAACTTATGATACCACATTCCTTGACTGATAGCTACAGTTGTAGAAATTAAATTTGTGCCGCTCCAGGGAAAGCAGTTTCCTCGTGGGAGAAGTCTCTGTTACCCCAAGCATGACAGCAAACACAAGAATGCCCTGCAAGGCCCAGCTTGCAGCTGATGACCACCCAAAGGAGGACAGGGCTGGTAGCTCAGGGCTCACTTTCAAGCCTCCTGAAGGCACATAGGAGTTTTTCTGCTGAAGCAACAGCATCAAAACTCCTAAGGAATAAAACTGCCTATGAGATGTGGTTTATGGTTTTGAGATGGGTCAAAAAGGTGAGAGCTGGGCTTGATGGAACTGGGTGATGGAAAGGTAGGAAAGGTGCTGGAAAGATGTGTCCCCAGCCCGAGTGCTCTGTGACAATGATGTGGTGCAGGTACTCGAGCTACTGCTCCTGGTTCTGCACAGCAACCAGAAACTGCTGCCCAAACAGGCAACCCCTTGTCCTGTAGCAACAATTGCAATAAACCTGTCTGCTTTGATGCTTTCAGAGTCTCCACTTAGCAACTACACTCTAGCCCTAAGACAAACTCTCCCTATTTCTTCAAACTTGTGTGTTTTAATGACATATCAAAACCACATTTAAACACTGAACTGTTACAAAATTGCCAGCATGGCATCCTCACATTAACTTCACTGGGTACTGCAGCAGCTTATTCTCCTTCAAATATATGCCCAAGTGAGATATTGAGCATTATTTTTTAAACTGCCAAGCATAAATGTTAAACTGGCATTTCATCTGTAGGCTCAAGCTCGAATGTATATTATGGGTCAACAAGGACAAAGGAGTTTGATCACTTCACTGCTTAATCTTTTGAGACTTCTTTCATTTCAGCAAAGTTATCGAATGTGTCTGAGTCTTTTTCCCAAGTGTCAAATATTAAAATTATTAGTGTAAAACATTGTACAAGATTAAAACACCATCTCTGTTTTTCTCACGTCAAACCATTAAATCTTCTTTCCCAGGCAAAAGGAGGAAAAATAGCTGCTGTAATTTACAGAACAAAAATTACATATTTTCTTTATTTTACAGAAAATTTAAGTAAAAGGAGCCTCCACTCAAAACTGAGCAACTGCATATGTGAAATATTGGGGATCAATTATGTAACAATAGGTAAAAATAAGGCAAAAATAAATGGAAGAAGTAAAAAAAATGCCAACTGAAACTGCAAATTCCCCCAAACACACTGAATACAATGAAAGAGTGAGTCACAAATGATATTGTATCCTTTAGAGATGAAAGTCTTTGAGCAATTTTTCTTTGGTGAAAAGTATGCAAGGAATTGCTAAATTGCCTATGAACTCATCCCATTTCAAAGGCATTTCTTTATCTTCACCACAACTAATAATTACTTTCTCTTAAAGTAACAAACAGATTAATTTGATTTTTTTAATAGATGAAAAAAAAACCCTCTATTGAATTATTGAATGATAATATCATAGAATGCTTTGGGTTTTAAGAGACCATTAAGATAACATAGTTCCCAACCCCCTGCCATGGGCAGGGACACTTTCCACTAGGCCAGGTTGCTCAAAGCCTCATCCAAACTGACCTTGATATATATACATTTTAAAGAAAACAATAAAAGTCCAATCCCTTTTTCCCTGTTCATTTCAGTGAATGGAAGCAATAGAAATACAATTTCTAATCTTTTTCCTTCTTTATCCTTTGCTTGGAGGCCTTCAGGAACACTCCTAATTCTACTGGATCTCTCTTCACAGGCAAATGAAATAACCAAACCCATAATGCATCCTGAAATCTGTAAATGTAAACTGCAGATGGAAAATTGGTTTCATTAAGAGATGCATCTCTTCAAAGCATGTAGTTTTACAAATTGGAATTAATCAAACTGACTATGACTTTACTTGTACCACTGAATTCAGTGACAGCTGAGCATAAAGCATGATGTTCAAATTGCAGTTCTAATACTAATGCTCATGTTCAGGCTAGGGATGATGCTACTGGGAGGGCAGGCTCAAACAAGCAAGAGGAGATAATGCATCCTGCAACATATATAAATATAATTCATCTATTCAGACATCACAGATAAATATGTTAAATTTATCGTATCTGGTGGCTCATCTGATACAAGAGATATACTCATATATATAGTATATATATAAGAGTATATATAAGTTTTGTTACCTGTTTTGCTTCCTGAAGAACATGACAAGCAAATAAGAGCTTTTTCAGGAATAACAATTATTTGCAGTATTACTCTTTATGGCAGTCATTGTAATAGTCCATAGTCTAACTCATTTTTTCTAATATACTCTGCAAGTGTACAAGTGAAATAAACTCCTTGGGCTAAATATTTTGTTGACATAGTCAACATTTCTACTGAAAGAGATAGCAATGTCCATGCAGCTGTAGCAGTAAACTTGCTTAAGGATGGTGTAGAATAATTTATGTGACTGACAGAATAGCTAGTTTAATTTCACCCATAAACAGATCAGAACACTTAGGTGCAGCAATTTAGTTTTATGTGTTGCTATATTGCTGCAATTGAGGAAGCTGTGAGATGACCCCAGTTCATAAATTTAAAGCCAGCAAATACAGAAATCTTGGTATTACCCATGGGGCTTATTAAGTCTTCACCTATAAAAAATGCATATTTCATCTGAAGATATGTGATTAAGGATGCTGAATGAGGAATTCTTCATGTGAAGCATTAACAAATATAGGGAGATAATTTTTTAGATGCCTTGAAAAGAATTCCTGTAAAACACATTCAGAATTTGGGAGCTGGGGGCTGTCCATTAGGTGGCACCAAATTTTTCCATATCTATGAAGAGTGTAGGCAACAGGGAAGTGTTTATCTGCTGTAGCTGTCAGGTGCTCTCCTAGCTAGTGTCCATTCAGAGACAGAACCTCTGAGGCAGCATTGCAGCCCATCCATGTGCACCATTGAAGGGTATTCATCCAGATAGAGCAGTGTGTGCTTCATGCTATCTGCAGTAAAGCTGTTTTTATCATATCTACCAGTCTGCCTGCATCATATTCAACAAGGATCACTGTCATGCTTGAAGGTGTTTTCAGTTCCTTCCTTGGATCTTCACTCCTTCCAGAACAGTGGGAAGTGTTTTTCTTGTCTCATGTTCTCTACAGCTGTTGAATCAGAAGAAAGCCCCTGTTTTGTAACTAATCAGTCAGCTTCTACTGTGTGAATTGCAGAGGTATTACTATCACTGAGATAGGCTGATACTTCTAAGAATAGTACAGTGGTCTGTGAATAAGATGATGAAAGATTTATCTTTTCTTTCTTTAGTACTGTCTAAGATTAAAACTGTTTCTACCTCCCCATTAAGCAGCAGTCATGAAAGTACTTTCCTAGAATTTTGATTCATTTTATCCTCTCTTTCACACACTCAGAAACTCTCAGTTCTTTCTATTCAGACCCATCTGAAAAGTACAATCAGTTAATGTAATACATAACTTTGCTTTAGTTAGACATAAGTCAATCCTTATTTCTACTTAGCAGTTCCAAAGCTGTCTGCATGAGCAGCAAATGTATGAATTATATGGATTGATTCCACTTCACCCACACTATGACAGAACTCATTTAGCAAGTGTAGAGCTCACTCCATGATGAGCGTTGCCTGGAATGACTAATTTCCTTTTACTGTCATCTTAAAGGTTAATTTCATGGGGTGCTGTTCAGCACATTATCTAGTAATTAGGAAATAATGAAACCCTCTGTTCATTGGGGTGACTGGTCAGCATCTGCAAATGGCCCTGTCATTGCACATGGGCAGGTAAATGGCACTCATCATTCCCATGAAAATACATTCTGTTATTGAACATACATCATGAATATAAATTATGAACATGGGAGCTTGTTTTTCACCACACTGTTTTCCTCTGTTTTTAGCTTTCATTTCCTTTAAACAGATCATGCTAATGCCCTTTTTCTCTCCTTCCTGCTCTTTTTCACCTTTTGCCTGCCCATAAAGTGCAGCCTAACCTTCCAACACAGGCCTGTTCCATATTTATTGTGCATTTTGCAATGCAGTCTGAGTGCACAGGAGCAGTATACAGGTTCACAGGGCTGGGTTGAAGCAACTTGGGCGCTGCTGTACAATACAGCAGCTATTAGCATTCTTCTGGCTCTGATGAGAAGTGCTCAGAAAGAGGAATTGCCTCTGAAAGTTGAACCCTCATGGAACAGAGCTTATGGGCAGTACCAAAACTAATGCTGCTTCTCTGGGTATCTTTAAAGGCTGTTCCAGACATGCTTCCTCCTGATGTGAGCTGTTTGGAATGGAAAGTTAGCACATGAGCATGCAAAAAGATTGCAAATATTTTCCCTGTGTCTTTAATTTGAGTTTCTTTTAGTAGATGTGTATCACTGTGTCTCTACTCTATCCTTACTCGCCTCTTAGCAAAAAAATTATGAAAAGGAAAGAAAACCAAATCAAGCCAACAGAAAATCCTTCACTCTTCCAGAGACTTAGGAAGCACTCAACAGAAAATCCTTCACTCTTCCAGAGTACAAACTCTGGAAGTACTCTTCCAGAGTACTCTACTAGTACAAACACTACTACAGGATGATTGTTCTTTATTATCAAATTACCTGTATAATCTTGAAGGCCTTATGGACTTTTTAAGATTTAATACTTCTTAGTTATTGACATGCCCTTTTGGTTTAGCAGCAATGAGTCTCCAGGGAAAGGTACCTTACAGTCAAAATTCATAGGTATATGAATAATATTACATAGGTAAGTGGATCTTCAGTGGAATTCTTCTTGGCATTCAGAAGTAGGCTTAGAGCTGTAGCCTATTATTCTGTGTCTTTCTACAAACTTCACTAAAATTGCAAATAACTTTTTCCTTTACTTCCATACTATCAAAAGGCAGACACTTTTCTCCCAGCTTTTCCATGTGAAGTCTTACTATTACTCAAAAATCCAATTTAAGATCTGAATGAAAGTATAGAGTTCTTCTATACATTTTATTTTGGACTGACAGTGCTGACTTCCAAAGAGAAGGAATTTTCCCATGTTATAAATGTAGGAATAAGGTACTTACTAGACACAAAAGATTTGTGACATAGCAGTACACTAATGAATAATCCCCTTTGTTAATGTAATATATCAATAAAAGAAAAATCACTAGGAATGAGTATCGCAGTTCTATGACTGGAGCATTTCATGGTTCCATTGGAAATAATTCTTAAGAAAGCTCCTTTTTTCATAACTACATAGTCTGGGGAATAACAGAAACACGTGCAATAATGCCAGGGGAAAATGTACATGGGATCAAGAAAAGGTGTTGCACTTCTGCATAATATTAAGACATAAAAGTACAGTTCCCAGAAAGTATCTGAATAATAACTTAGGCCTTATAATTTGGAAGATGGACTAGTTGAAAATCAGAAAGCAAGGTCCAAGTAAAAACAAAATGGTCCCAACCACTTGTTTTTAATGAAATTCAATAGTAAGCACCATTTCAGACTCAGCTCTCCTTAGAAGCAGAAGTATCTGAGCAACTCAACATCATCTATATTGGGGAAGGACCAGAACTGAGGTTTCTTGTTCCCTTAGCAGGTACTGAACCACTGCATTTCCACATAAAAGCAGTCAGGATCAGGTGCACCATATATGAGTTGGAAATATTCTACATGTTTCAAATGCAGTGTGAACCGCTGCACAGATGCTGTGTCCTTCCAGACTTAAGCAGAGCTCAGACCCTGGAGAACATAGCTGCTACCTACCCATGTCTGCCAGACATCAAGGTTGGCTGTCTGAAATCTCTTTGCCTTCAAGTGTTTTACATTTTATATTCTAGTTTGATTCTGTGAAGGAAAATGTCAGTACATGCTGACCCAAAAATGCTCATTCCACCACATACCATTCATGAAATTTGATCTCCAATATGCAGAGGAAATAGCTATACTATAAATTTTTGTCATCTTACTGACTTGAATGAAACTGTTTGAAAATCCTTGCATTTTCTAATCAATTAGATCCCCCTCAACCACCCCAATAATGACTAATTCAGTTTTTCCAGAAGTGATAATATTTAACTACCTAAAAAAAAATGTTTGAAAAGTTGCCTAGAACATATTAATGTACCTATAAGGTAACTTCACAAGTTCTCAAATGAACCATCTTTTTTAACATTACATTATTAACAATTCTTCATAATGATTCTTTTGGTCTTGGAAGAATTTGCACACACTTACCTAGAAAGTATTTTGAAATAACAAGTGACTAAAGAAATTCTGCTTCCTGCAGTACCCAGTTCACAGGCAGAAAAATGCACTCTCTATAATCCTGTTTGCTGCTGAGAACTATGGTTTGCAAACAACCCATAGCCTGCCCTGAGAGGCACTGACAGGGGCTGTCTGTCCACCTGCAGAACAAACCCTGAGTGGAGACAATTCACCTTGGGCCCTGAACCTTTGCTATGTTTTACATCAGTATAGCATTCCACAGAGTGGCCAGGTTAGCCTAATATTCCTGGAGATTCAGATTTCAGGAATGGTATTGAAGGTTAAAATTGCTACATGTAAACACAGGATATTTTAATACACTTTTAGGAATCCAGTGGCAGGAATAATTCTCTATAAGGACATAGCTTTATTTAACCTGTACTTTAAGATGACCCTCACTTTGATTTCACTAGATTTTTTTTTACTGCAATCACATCAAACTGCTAGTCTGCAAGTTCGAGCCCACAGTAATCTGCACAATAGGAAATGGAATTAGAGTATTTTTAGCTTCCCAGTTCACTGGGAAGTCACTACCAAACAACACAGCTCAGTGGTTATGCAAAACAAAAGGCTTTTTCACTCTGTAGTAAGATGTTTTTCTGGAATGCCCATGTATGTGAGCCCAAATAGATCTTGTCCCTTATAAACATCAAACAAAAATGTCCTGATTTTGTTTTATGAGATGTGGCCCAACATGCCTAAGGTAAGCCTGTAGAGTCTGAATTTTAGGCTTTTAGTGAGACAGTTCACCTAAAAGAAATACCTATCTCCCTCACAGTGAATGGAGATGGGAAGGTGCCTTTGATGGCTTTCACTGGTGAGACAAATTGGCCTCAGTTTAGGCTCTGAAGGATTTGCATTTGCCTGGTTTCTTTGTAAATCTACTGCACAGAAGCTGGTCCTTGAAAAAAGAAGACAAGAACCAGAGCAATACAGGCACGTATCTTTGGTGCTCCAGGCTGAAATTCAAGTCCCTGTTATCAGTCTCAGCAAGCAGCTAGGCAAAGGGGCAGGCACAGTGGTTTTATGTCTCTGCTTGTGCTATTTGCTATCAGGTATAACATGATCTATAAATATCTATTTTAGCAATCCCAGACAGACTGCCTGTGTTTGACTAAAGATGGTACTTTATCCCTGAATATCTTGGAAGCAGTAATCAAACCCATCTTCTCTCCAGCATTGCCCAAACCAGAAAAGCCACAGACCTCTTGCCACCTCTGCCAGTGTGCATTGGGAGTACTGACACAGGAAATGCACCTGCATCTTCCAAGGAAAACACATCCACTTGATTTTAATACAGTATCTTAAGAATAGTGAAAGAAGGAATTAACTCTTCTATGGAGACAAATGAGCCTTAAAAGTACTCGCAGTGTCAGAATACAGCAGAAGCAGAGTAAGTATTCAAGAGTAAGACACAAAGACTGGGACCACTTGGATGGGTGGTATCTGTCAATGTCAGAGGAAGAACCACAAAGCACCTGTGATGTGTGTGATCCCAGAGGACAGCAGAAAATTGCACAGTGCCAGCAGGAGCCAAGAAAGCTCTGTGGGCAGCCTGATGACAACGCTGCCTGCTGCTCTACCTGCTGTGCTCAGAGAAACAAGGCTTCAGGCACATTCTCTGGAAGCATGGATGGTGCTTTCCAAGAAGTGGATATTCTTTCTAACAGGAACTGTTCACCAAGGTCCTGAAAAATAACTGCTGCCAAAAGCTGTGCATTTGGAAATTACTAACTGCATAGCTCCACATAAGTACTTTACAATAGCTAGTAATAGTTTCTGATACAATCTTGGTGGAGTGTTATTGAAAGCTAGTTATGACATCAATGGCATTTACCAGTGACCTTCCACAATTTGTATTTAAATCATCTGATGAGTGTTTTTCTCATGACCTTTGTGATGGTTCTTCACTTCATTAGCTCTGGAATATCTAGTGACTGTATTTGCCTCTTCCCTCTGATTGAAGCATCCGGGTTATTTTTCTTGTTTCCATAAATCAGACTTATCTATTTAAGACTTAAAAAACCCCTACCCACAATGGTGTTTTGATAAAATTATTTCTTTGTTACTAGGAATCCAAGTTCCTTGTGCAATTTGTATAATATGCTTTTTCTGGCAAAATTGATTTTCATCAATAATTAATTGCTCAGGTTATTTTCAGAGTTGTTGATCATAAAGAAGGTATAAACTATAGTATTTTATATGGTACATAGCAAGATTAAATGCAAGAGTGAAAAAACTGGTAGCTGGCATTATGCAAGGGGCCATATTTTTATTGGTCATGATATGTTTCCATTTAATGCTTCTTTCCCATAGCTTTATTTATAAGTACACCTTAAGTTTCACCTTCTGCTTTAGATTAAGATCCTAAAAGCTCAGTCCTTACAGCTGCTTAACTACTTCCTAGATGCTAATTACTCTCTAACATCACTTAAGTGATTATTTTTGTTGCAGAAAAATCAAATATACAGAAATTACATTCTGAGCAGAAACATTACAAACTCATATTACCTGTTTTATCTCATTGAAACTAATATTTTAAGTATATCAGAAGTTTTCTAATCAAGTATGCTTGTAGAACACCAATTATATCATTCTGACAACATAAGATTAAAATTCCTTAAACTATATCTTCTATATTTTCTAAAGCAGGGGAAAGTGCTATTTTCTAAGTGTGTTTCAACCACCACAAAAGAGATTTAGTAAATAAAGCTGTGCTTTAGTAAATAAAACAGTGTTAGAGTAACCAGCTCTCAATACATTTCCAAGTCAATTGTTTATACTGCAATTATTTCTACTTTCACTTCTTTCTATAAGTGCCACACAAGTACTGAAACAATTCTCATTTTTTTCTGATAATTCTCATTTCTTTCTCATATCTCAGCAAAAGACCAAACAAAACTCTTGGAGCAGCTCAACTCCTGCCATATTAAGAATGGAATTGAGACCACTGTCAGTGGGACAGCACAGGGAACAGCCAAACCAGTGTGATGAAGATTTGTGCTTTTTTTTCATTCTGGCAAATACTAGGTTAATTCCAACATGTTAAGTGATACACTTTGGCAAGGTGTCCTTTCTACTAACTTAATTTCCTTTAAAAATTAATTTTAAAATATTTAAAGTAATATTTTAATATATTGAATGTCCATTGCCATGCTTAACAACAATAATCCTATACCTTTGATTGTTACCTATGAAAAAGAACTACAAGGCAGAGCAAAATACATGGATGAGAAGAGCACAACTACATAAGTTATAATTTACAGCTGAGGGAGGGCATTTTGGTTTTTTTTTTTTTTTTTAGATTATGTCCTTTCTAAAGAGCTGTAGGGCAAAGCTTACAACCAAACAATGGCACTGCCTGTTATTGGATTACCTGTATAGGTTGGATATTAGGAAAAAGTTTTTTACTGAAAGAGTGATAAAGTACCAGAATGGCCTGCCCAGGGAAGTGGTGGAGTCCATCCCTGGATGTGTTTATAAAAGGACTGGATGTGGCACTGGGTGTCATGGTTTAGTTGAGGTGTTGGGGCATGGGTTGAACTCGATGATTTTGAAGATCTCTTCTGACCTTGTGATTCTGTGATTTATTTTGTGCACATTATCTTTGAGAAAGCCAGTTTCTGCTGAGACAGAGAAACCTGAGCCTGTAGCCCAGGGGATATGCTCAAAGCAAGCTCTCTTCTCTTCTGACCCAACAGAATAAGCATGGACAGCAAAATAGATCACCAAGTCTAACACTCAGAGAATAGGGTAAAGCTGATATTTTTTCCCAATGTAGTGATAGATTAAAGCAGTCAAACTGCAAAATGGAAGTGCAGGATGGAAAGATTATTACTGTTCATTTAAGACTTGTATCCAGTTTTCTGAGAATTATTCTTTCCCTTCTTGTGTTCCTTTTAATTTCGTTTCATCATTTTCCAGCTTCATCATGCCATCTACTTTTTGCCAGAAATGTAATTATCAGAGGGACTCAAGAAGGGATGCTGGCTCTTCACTATCTTTGCTTCATGGGGACTGTAAAATCTCTTTTCATTGTGATGCTCCAATCAATGTTTCCAATTTTAGCTGTCTAAACAGCAAGCAGTGCTCACTACAGTATTTTAAAACTCGGGAAGACCTGGTTTCTATTGCACTTCCCACCAATAAATGACCAGCCAGTGACCGATAAAAGATCAGCCAGAGTTACGCTTGTGCTCATCTATAACTCAGGGATAAGAGGGAAGTGTGACAAGGGTAGAGAGAAGGACGGTGACTTACTGCTTCTGTTCTGGTTTTCCAGCTATTTAGGTGCCCATGACCATTCCAGTCACACTGCATTTTCCAAGAAACATGCAAAGCACGTCTGTGATACGACAAGAGACAGCTTTGATAAGATGGACAGCCATTACACCTGTACTGCCTTTGCAAAAGACCTTCTGAAACAGTCTGGCCTTGCTTTTCAGCACTTGGTGTTATCCAAAGTAGCCCAAAAAAGTATCAAAGAACTTGTTAACATAAAATCTATTAACATTTTCTTTATAATCCCTTCATGGACTGGTCAGTAATCCCATTGCCTCCCACTGTCCTTCTGAGAGGACTTGAAAGAAATCATGTGTTTCCAATGCCAGTAAATAACAAGCTTTAAGAAGACAAGGACTTAAAAACTTGAAAAGCTATGATTAAAAATTTATGATCTGAAAACACATGAAGGGATGTGTTTTCATGGGCATGGCTGAAGTGAAACAGATTCTGGAAGCTACCTAGTTGTCACTTTTAACTGGAGGAGTGAGAAGGCTACCTGTATTCAAAGATGTCATTGCTCAGAATTCAGGAAAATCTTTAAAGGTTAAACAACACTTCTAATATTCCAGTAGCCTCTACCCAATATTGATTATGGCCAGATTAATCTTATTTATACTAGGCAACCAAAGTGCAGTTAATCATCTCCCCACATTGGCCATCTCCTCTCTAGTTTGTTCATTAGCCTTATTTACATTCTCCTCTGAGGAAGAACTGTAGATAGTATAAATACACTTTTTCTCCATTTAATGCAGACTTCTTTGTGCATGAGGAGTTGCTTAAACACCATGAACATGTTGGCTGTCTTTCAGCTTCCATGTGCAGCCTTCCCCAGATTCAAAATTTCTACCAAGGGCTCTCATATTTCTTAGTCTCTCATATTTTACTCTAATTTCTGGGTGGTCAGCTGATTGCTATTTTGTAGTAGATTTTTACCTAACAATGCAGCTGCTCTCTTTATCATCATATGTAAGTCCTTATGCCTTTATAATAATTTTCCTTTTGATTAACTGCCTGTTCTGGAAATAATGAAGAGCTGTGCTAGCCATACTTGAACACATATAGAAAAGAGTCCCACTGAACCCTGACTTTTTCTTCTCTGCCTTTGAAGAATCTCTCAGTATACATCCTTCCATTATGAAGTGTGATGCTTGAAGTGAACTAGGTGAGAAGCCAAAGTCCACACCATGGGTGGGAGCTGTAGAGCATTCTGGTTAAGGCAGGGCTCTGACAGGGCTTCTTGGGTCTGCTTTTTTCTGTGAACTGAAGGTGGGGAGCTAGACTGCTCTCTGATGGAGGTTATCCAAATAGCTCTTTTCTCCTTTCCCCTCTCATATTTTGATTTGGATGGAAATCACTTCCCACTGGTCTAGATGTGGCCCTCTATTGCCAGGAGCAGCATGTTGTTTGACACACCCTGTTCATCTCATATGTCAGTTTGGTGTGGAAAGTTGCTTGGTGACAAGCAGTGTACATGTTCTCTCTACTGGCTCCAGATTTGTGGGAAAGTATTTTTGCTGACACTGTGGCTATGGTCTGTGGATCCCAGAGGTCATAAGCTGTGCCATCCCATGAAAATCCAAAGGAAGGCTCTAAGTCTCAATCTGAGGAATGATTCTAGTGTTATTTGACCCCATATTAGGGTTTTAGAGAGAGTGAGCTCTGTATCAAAAGTCTTCTTACAGAAGAAAATTGTGACAATTGAATATATAAGAATATGTATGAACTTTATGCATGAGGGGAAAAGAAACATGAATAAATAGGGATAAGAGGAAATAGGGAGACCTCAATTTAATTTCCTGAAGGCATCTTAAAGTTCTGAGTTTGCAGTTTTCTAAAGATGAAAGAGATCTCTGGCATTCCCAAAGACCCACTCATTTAAAATACTTTCCTGGGGGAAACCAGCCATGTGGCCTGGGAAACTTTCAGCCTTCAATTAAAGGCAATCAACAAATTTAGAAAAGTTGAGCATCTCTTTCTTAGCAGGTGAATCAAATCCTAAAAGGTGCTGAGCACCTTTAAGAACTTATCCTCAATATTTAGACTTTGATGCTGAGGATATTGTATGTGCTTTTACCTACTCTTGAAGGCAGGTGGCTCTGACAGGACCCTTACAGTGTTTTCATGAGCAATGTTTCTTGCATCCTGAGAAGAGTAATTATTAATTTAGATCAAAACAAGTGCTGAAGGATTGGACTGAGAGGAGGGCACCATTAATTAAGATCATATCTAAGATGGAACTCTCCAACAGCAGTGCAGTTTCTCTGCCCTGACCTACTTAACAGCTTTAACAGCTCTCATTATCTTTCAGTATCTTATGTCTATCAGGTAGTTTTTCTTTCAGGAAGTTCTATTTCTGTATTTTTCATGACAAGATTTTTTGTCTTCACTATATATGATTTTCCTATTTTTAAGCTTGAGAAGGTATATTTTAAATGATCCATACATATTAAAAATAGACATGCACACATAAGGGCTCAGGACAGGTTAAGAGAAGTCTGACTAATGCTGCTGAGTGAGATATAAGCAAAGGCAGTAAGATCACCACAAATCAAGTTCACCATAAGTTTTTTACCATGCTAGTTTACCAGAATTTCTAGAAGACTGGAAAGTCAGGGAATGTCTTCATCTCAGTGAGCATCAGATGACCTAACCATTGCAATACAGCTTGTCTGGCTTGAAACCTTGGAGTAAAGACACCTGTTGTTATCAGTTCCCAGGTTCTCTACTCAGCCTATTGAAACGGTCCAATCAGAAAACTGGAATGCTGAGGGCATCCAGAAAACTTGTAAGAGTAGGAAACACACATAAACATTTCATTTCTGCTCCTTACTCTATGTTCTTCTGTTTCTGAAAAATGCTGGCTGAAATGCCACTCACTCAGTGGATTCACCAGGTGGAATAGAACTGAACTGTTTCTGTCAACACGAGGGGGAGCACAGACACATCTATCAAATTGACACAGTCCTTGCACTTGATGAGCTCGGTGGAATGAGTCTTCCACCTCCAGTTTTTGTTACGCCAGTGAGTGATGAATCAGAGATATTTTTGACATTTGAAAGCAATTCAAGGTGAGAGAACCGAGAAGAGTGGTATTTGCCAGTCAGAACTATAAATAATTTTTTCAGCACTAAGACTCCTCCAAATCTTTTTAAATAGGCTAAAATTTTATGTTATTCCCTAAGGATAGGAATGCTATCTCTGTGTCATTTATTTATATGCAGTCATACAGAGAACAGGTAGGAGTTTGTCTTCCTTCATACCCACAATAAATCCATCCTTGTTTCTTGTGCTATTGGTAGGATTTTCAGACTTGACCCAGTGTTTTTAGAATTAGAGGAGTTAATTAAGTTGATGGGATTTTTCAGAGTGATTCATGTTCTTAGAAAGGCTAATGAGTCAAGATACTAACTTGTAGTGACATTAGTATATGTTTACTTGATGGCTGTTTATACTCTTAACTTGTAGTCACACAGCATTTAATCAGGAAAAGTGACTCATGATTACTGAAAAAAAAAAGTAATGCATTTACAGATAATGACATACAAAGTTTTCTTTATTTCTTCTCTCTGTGAAAAAATAAATAACTTTAAAAGGAAACAGCAAATAACTTGAAAAAGGAAAGAAGGCCAGCTTCTGTTTTCAGAGATGTCGGTAAGATTAGCAGTCTGGCTGGATTTACACAGATCAATATGAGAATGATTGAAGACATCAGTGGATTTTAGCTCTTCTGAGGGGTAGAGGTTAAATGGGCACCAGCCATATTTCCACTAAGCCAACCACAACTCACAGTGAAGTAGAAAAAATTCTTTGTTGATCCCTGATAGCCGTCTAAAGTAACATAAAAAGTAAACTAGATATAAAGGCAAGACCTAAAGGTGACCAACGGTGAGAGGAAATGTTTGTCTTGTATGTCATAGTCAAAGTGCATTCATTTTTTCTCTCTAAGAGAACATTTAACACATCAATACTGAAACATATTCTGAGACATTGTGTAGACAAATTCTACAGATGAAATATAGGGATTTTGATGGAGTTGATTTATACCAACTTATCCAAGTCTAGGATACTTTTATAAAGGTTGGATGAGAAACACGACTGAACATATGATGGGAGAACGAAACAAAGGAATAAACATTTTACTGTCATATTCATCTTCCTATAAAATAGAAATAAACCTTCAAAATATATTATGTGAACAGATTAAAAAGTAAATTTCTATGTCATATTTCTCCTGTAGTTATTGTAAATTCAGGATGTTCTTCATCACTGCTGAAATTAACCAAATATGGTGACTAAAGAACTGTTTTAAACTTCAATTTCCAGAAAATTTCCTGGCAAAATAAACCAAAAAAATTACAGATAATTCCAATCTGTAACTGCTCATTCTCTTTCTTGAAATGTCCAGTCTTGGGGAAATATTGAATAACCACATTTTCCTCTTTACTTGCTTGGTACTGAAACAAAGCATGTGTGATCTAGCACAGCTATGAAAGACCTACTTATTTGTACAGAGGGAGCCAAAACAAATACTTGCTTCAAAACACACAAAATTAAGGTCAATTCTTTCATCATTCATGCACAAAAAATAACACTATTCTATCATTTGATGAGTGAGATACTACCCATTAAAAATGAATATCAGGATCAACTGCATAGGCCAAAAATAAATATATTTCTTTTTAATTTTCTGTTTAATTTCAGTGTACAATGGGGTTTGTGTCCCTTTGGGTTTTTGGGTTTTGGTTTTGTTTTTTTTTTTTCTTTTTTTTTTTTGGTTTGTTTTTGTTTTTGTTTTTGTTTTTGTTTTGTTTTTTGTTTTTGTTTTTTTTTTAATATCATTAACATTTTGGCAAAGAAAACACCAAGGATGAAAAAAGCTGCAGGGTGAATGCAGGTGACACTGTTTTGTAATATCCACAGAATAATTAAACTATTCCTTATAAATACATTCTTTAATCATTTTCTGCCTGCAAAGTGCTTTTGATTAAATCATGATTTTTTTGCTTGTTTACCATTCAGAAAACTTATGTGAATTGAATTCTGCCTGGAATAACTATTCTTCCTACTTTTCTTCTTTTGTTATTTTTCCCTAAGTACATACTTTTATTTAAGAAAAAGAAAAAAAAAGTTTAATGAGTTGGACACAAATGTGCTCTTTTCTGTCTATGGGCAGACTGACACTTCTGGTGCATACGGATTTGTAGAAGGGAACTAGAAAATAGCTATAAAAAGATAAAGTTATAAAAAGAAGGTGGCATTCACGTAATCACAGAAATAAATTGTTAGACAGAATGATCACATTGCAATAATCCTAGAAAATGTATTGATAATGAAGTTATCACTCCACTTAGCTTTGGTAGCCTAAAGGATGATATGAAGTTGAATGCAGTTTTCTGAAAGCCAATTAAAGGAGGAAGAAACTTCCAGTTCTTGAAACAGAGGTCTAAGGTGAAATAACTGCTTTTCTGTGGATACTTGTTTTTCTCTGTTGCCTGTTGGGGCAGGTTGGATGGTTACCTTAAATTGGACAGCTAACATTAGGTATGACTTATAGGGGACTAAGAAAGAAAGTTAGTGCATGTAAGTGGGAGACAACTGGATCTGTTTTACCTGTGCAACTAAGAAATATAAGTAATTTCAAATGGAAATTAAGTAATATAAGAAATAAAACTAAGAAATAAAAGTAATTTCAAACAAGGATACTTAGATGATCAAGATTAAAGGTTAAAGATCTTCAAAACCCATGTCCATGATATAGGCTGATGACATGTGACCATGAAGACATCATGCTGACACATATTACTGAAGACAAATCCTAATAACGCTCATTGTGGCAACTTTCCTTGGCCATAGAAGCCATAAAATCACTTTCCATCAGGCCTTTTCTGCTTTAAGCATCATGGAGGTGTAGGTCTCATTCCTTGCAGAAGATTGCATCCATTGCGCAAGAGAAAATGTGTGTTATAAATAATCATAACAAACTCCCAACAGTGCCATGGCTTCATCTTTTAATAATGCATTTATCTTACCTTCTATAAGCTTCCCTGTCTGCTCTGCATTGCCCCCAGGCAAGATCTTGGCAATGTAAGCTCCAATTTCCCCACTGCTTCCTGGAATTTCTTTCCCACCTACAACTCGGATTCCTAGTCCGTTGCCTGTGATCAAAAGAAAGAGAAAACTTTGAACAGAAATGAAGCAATGAATAATTCACTGGAAGGAAAGGAAGAGAACAAGTCATCAGAGGCTAGTGAAGATGTCCCAGATAACTTCTGTCTGTAGTTGGAAGATCAGGGTTAACTGCAGTCACATCTGATGCTCTTCTAAAGACTTAAATTTGGGAAGATCTTCTTGAGCAGCTACTGCATGACTGACATAACACAAACAACTGAGTTATTAAAAATTACATTGAAGCTTATCCTATCTTCTTCTGACAATCTATTTGCAATATTTATAAATTGAATTAAATTGCTGGAAATTCATCTGAAGTGTGGATTCAAAGGATAGCTTTATCATATGCCTACAACATGCATGCAATTTAGCTGAGAAATTATAATATCTGAGCTTTTAGAATCACATAATTATGGAGACATTGACAGAGATCCTTGAGCTTGCTCTTTCAAGCAGCAAAGCATGTGCATTTACATGAACCTATATTTGGCAAATGCTATTACTTTTCCTAAATATTTGCTTTTAATTGACATCTTTCACATCAAAGGATGTGCAAATTAATGGTGGCAAAAGCATACAATAACTCTGTGTAAAGCATCATTAAAACACATATTTTCTTCCTTTTAAAAGAAGTAGAGAGATAAACACATTTTCATCACTCATTGTTTCAGCTGGAGAGAAGCAGATCACTAGCCTCTGTACAAAATAATAAAGGGGAAAACAAAAGCTTAAAATATAAAGTAATAAAATAAAATAATCTTATACATTGCAAATTTTTCATGTTATTTTTCTCTTAAAAAAAACCACAACAAAACCCAAAACTTCCTAATTAAACTACTAGTTGAACTTCTTTTTCTTTGAAGAAAATTCCATATGAGATGATTTACACTTTGGTCTGAGAATTAAAAGGCTGATTTACCCATGTTTATTGTAATGGCTAAACAAAATATTTTTCAATTGATTAATTTCGTAAGCCAAACCTGCTGGATGATTAGACTAATGTAGAAAGGTCACCACACCACCAAAGCAAAGCTTTGTCTTTTTAGATTAAGGCTTTTCCTTTTCATAATGCTATTAGTGTTTCATAAGTCAGCCCTGAGTTTCTTTAAGTACAAGGATTACCACATTGCATTTCTGACAGAAAAAAATTTTCCACTGGTTTTTCTATCCCAGTTTAGCTAAATCTATATACTTTTTGCCTCAGCTTTCCTCATAATTAGATATTTTCCAAATATTTTCTTTTAGGAGAGTGATTTTTCCGTTTAATTGGAACAAACTGTGTTAATATTTTAAGTTAAGTACCTTTTTTCAGTGCAAATTGGAACTTTTGCACTGGTAGGTAAAGTATATTTTTCCTAATTTGA
>NW_005054477.1:871824-924816 GCF_000277835.1 Geospiza fortis | reverse complement strand
GGGAAAGAAAAACCACCATTCTAAGGATCATGTCCTTTAAAAAAATTAGACAATACAATTAAAAAAAAATAAGTACCTCATTGCATAAAGTGAATGCATACACCTATAAAAACATTTAAACATAAGTCCACCCTGAGAACTTAGAAATTCGTGTGGGCTGCACAGACGACTTCTGATCAAGCAGTATGAAAAGAGTCATTAATATGTTTATAGATCTAAAGCTCAAAACTGGGGACTATTGAGTTCAGCAAATCCAAGAAGCAACTATTCTTTGTACACAACACACACAAGCCAGGACACAGTATCTTAACTCACACAGTCAACACATAGAATTTTAAATATATTTTTCATCACAGAGGGGAGGAACTCCTCAGAGTCAGGATTTTATCATGATGTACAGTACTGGCATTTCTATCCTCTCATAGCTTATTTGTGACAGAATGAGAGAGAACTAGTTTGTCATATAAATGAGTGTATGCTTGATTTCAGAGGCATTCACAGGGATACCTATACTAGGGAACTGAAAATCTTGGCTGATATGTTTGTTTAGCTTTTGAAGGGTTTTGTCCATATTACTGCTAATAAAAGAAAGTACTTTTCATGCTATTATATGTTTTTTTTTTTTTATTCTGGACACTTTAAAAAGGGCTTGTATTTTATATTTGTAGGTTTTAGAGTGAAATGTATAACTGACCTTATGGATAAAGTAGAGGTATGCTTGGTAAGGAAGAATCACAGGAGTTGGTGAGTGTGTGATTGTGTGGGTTGCAAAAACACTACTAGAAAATTATTTAAATTACAATTCAAATTCCAATTACAGTTAATTACAAAGCCTTCATTCCTGGTAGTTAGAATGAATGAGCTACTTTTCACCCAATGAGCTCTAAGTGCTGTGTTCTGGTTGACAAAGAAATATTGCTTGGGTCTTGCTGTTATTTTTTCATGTAAAGATAGGTTTTCAGGCCTATTCATATTTTATCTATTGAAAATATTGAGCTTACTACTACTGTTTGAAATTACATTGCCCAGTTTATAACCTTGACTGCAGATAGTTTAAAAATACCCATCAGACACATTCAATTATGCTTTCTCAGATATCTTTTCCCTTGTTTTTCTGTTGCTTTTATTTTTGAGTCTTAATTTCCATCTCTCAGGCCATTTTGATATAACCATACATTAATCTTCCTCATTTAGATTTCCTGATTAATAAACTTCTGTTTTCTTTAGAAGACACAGGACCAGTAAATCATCAAAAAGCAAATCACTGTGATTTGAATAAGAGAAGGCACCTTTTTGAATTATGAGTATAGATTTCCATGAAAAATATATTTAGGAGAATATCTCTTCAAAGGGAATTTTGCACCTAGAAATCCAATCCTTTTTAGGATGCTTCAAAATGAGAAGACAGGTAATTAATTAAAACTGTTTTTACTGATCTCCCAAGGCTGTGATCCTACTCTCCCATCTAATCTTAACTAAAGCTTCAAGATGGAGCATGCTAAGCTAAAAAGACACCCCAAAACCCTACCCCACCCAAACCAAATATACAATAAAATTTATAATGATAAACTTTGACAAGATTGATCATGCAATTAAATTGGTTTTATACATTGATAAACAAACAAATAAAAAGAATACTAAATCACTACAGTTGGCTTGTAAGCCACTGATTTATACAGCTGAATATATGAACAATCAGAGTTTGAAGCTTTAGGTCACCTGCCCAGTGGATGATGGGAAGGTGCTGGAAGTAGTTTTTCTGGATTTTACTATGCCTTTTAATGCTGGCTCTCACAGCATCCTTATGGATGAGCTGTCCAGCTGTGGGATGACTGGGTTCACAATGTTCTTGGTGAAGAACTGGCTGAAGGGCAGAGCTGAAAGGATTGTAGTGAATTAAATGACATCTGGCTGGGGACTGGGCACCAGCAGTGCTCTTTAGGGATCAATTCTAGGCCAGATTTGTTCAATATGTGTGTAAAAGTCTGGATGCAGGAGTTGGATGCACCACTAGCATGTTTGCTCACGAGAAAAACTGGGAGGTGCTGTAGACAAGAGGCCTTTCAGAGGAATCTAGATAGACTGGAACACTGGGCTGTGATTAGTGGGATGAAATTTAACAGGTGGGAATGCTGGATCCTGGACCTGTGACACTGGGCACAAGTGTAAGCGGGAGAGCAATGACTGTAAATCAGAGAGGGATCTGGGGGTGCTGCTCAGCTGCAGCTCGGTGTGAGTCAGCCAAGGGGACAAACCCTGTCCTGGTAGCATCAAACACAGCATCACCAGACAGTCAAAAGAGCTGATTGTGCACTGTGTCCAGCATTGGTTCAGCCTCACCTTGAGCTCCATGCACAGGTCTGGGCCCCACGATTTGAGAAGGATTGTCAAGGTCCTTGAGTGTGTCTGAAGGAGGGCAGTGAGGCTGGTGAAAGAGCTGGCAGGAGTGTTCTGTGAGGAGAGTCTGAGGGCTTTGGGTTTGTCAGGTTTGGAGAAAAGGCTGTGAGAGGCAACATCATTGTCATTCCATCTTCCTGAGGAGGGGAAGTGGAGAGGAAAGTGCTAAGCTCTTCTCCCTGGTAACCAGTAATAGAGCTTGTGGGAATAGTTCAAAGCTGTACCAGGAGAAGTTTAGGTTGAGAAGGTGGTCAAAGACTGGAACAGGCTTCTGCAAGAGGTGGTCAATTCTCCATGCTTGTCAGGGTTTAAGAGGCTTTTGAACAATGCCTTTAACTACTTTTACTTTTCTTCCACCCTGAATTGGTCAGTAGCTATAAGATTTTTGTAGGTACCTTCTGACTGAAATACAGTATTTTATATTTCATTGTGTTCCATTCCATTCCATTCCATTCCATTCCATTCCATTCCATTCCATTCCATTCCATTCTCTGCTAGCAAAGACTTCAAGTGCTTAATAACTGCAGACTTATTTTTGTGAGAAATCCATTCTTGGAGGAAAAATATTGAATGGCCTTTTCTTGCTTTTTGGAAATTAACCAACTCTATGGCTTTCAAAAAGATATTTTGCTTGTCATTTCATATCCTTCCAGGCACCATGAACTGTTTCAGTGATGCTATTCATTACATGTATTTATATATATGTGCATATATATTTATATTTGTATTTATATTATATATTATCAGTAACCAAGAACCCGCTACTCATAAATTCTGTTACTGGTGACCTGGCAAGCATTACTGCAAATGCATTTTCAGAATTCATCACTCTTTTTTCCTTATTTCCATCATGAAGTACTTTCTGTCCCTTTAGATATATTTATTCTGAACTTCTGTAGCTCAAAGTGTCTCAAACACTATGAAATCCTATCTCCTTGTATTCTTCATTGTGTCACAGTAGCAACACAGCAGAAAGACTGTAATTTACTTTGCTGGAATATGCTGACTATAACCTGAGCTCTGCAATTACAATTCAGTCCTTTTTGTCTCTTACGGAGATAGTAAAGATCAGGCTGTAGCCAATCTGTTGCTGTTGCTCTCAGGACACAGGGAAGATCATGAAATCTTACCATCTTTTCACTGCTTTGCTGAGCAGCTCCATTATAGATATTAGAGTATAAACAGTCTAGATTTCCTGGAATCATTTCAGCATCCAAGCAATGTAAATTAATTTTCCAGGGATCTTTTCTCTCATGAAAGTAAATAGCATTCCAGCAGCAAATGCAAGGATTGATTATGTTTAATCATCATATAGGTCCTATGCAGTAGCAACAACTTCAACAAATGCAGGAGAATGCTGGCACATGACTCAGAAGCTCTGTGCAAACATTGTTCATGTGTTAACTCAAGCAAATATTTCCTCTGGGCTAATTTTTGAAAGTATGAAACCATTTGTCTTTCTAATTATATGAACAAGGAAAGTAAAGAAGGAATTAGAATGCACAACAGATTTTCAGTAATCACACATGTTTGTGAGAATTGGCATAGCAAACTGTGAGTGTCAGCAGCAATCTGACTTTTGTCACAGTTACAAATAGAGCTATATGAATTTTTAATAGACTTTTAAGTGACTGAACTTTAAGAAAGATATTAAAAAAGTGCTATTGATTTTGATTTCTAAGAGCCTTAAAGTGTACCCTTCAAGTAGCTGAAACTCACTATTTCTGTAAACCCATGGTGATTTTCACACCTTCAGATATTGTGTGCTTTGAAACTATACAGAAGTAAAATGGGAAAAACTGAAATGAGCTTAAACTGCAAAATGCAGGGCTAGAACACCTGTCTCTGACTACATTGAAATGGGAGGTATGTTTAAATTTCAAAATAGAGATTAGATGTTGTGTTTCAGACCCAGGAGCCAATGCACAGACTTGTTGAAATATATTTTTCATCACTTTCTAATAATACAAAAAATTCCCCAAACCAGAACAAAACCACAACGGTGAATTAAGGCAAGGAAATACAAGGGTGATCTTTTCTTTAGTCAAGGTCCAATGGTAGCAAATGCATGAGAAGAAAGCATGCAAATGAGACATTAGGCATGAAAGACTTTGCAATGTGCCAATGTACCAGGTTATAGCAGGGATCAAACAATATGAAGCCTTTCAGCACTATTTGGCTGTGAATGGAGACAGAACATACCTTCCTCCTGTGTTCATTTACTAGACATTATCTCCTCATTCCTCCTCCAGCCTTATCTAGACCAGACATATGCTAGGGTGCTGGTAGGCCCTTATCTGCTGGAACAATTTTACACCCCGTTCCATTGTCTGTATGGAACAGAAGGCTCAAACACATTAAAAACATCAAATGACGTCTCTTGGAAAGCTCAGAATTAAAAGCACCATGAAGAAATGCAAGCTATTTTTTTGAGACATTGTAGTGGTGATAAAGCAATCTAAAATCTGGAGAGCAGAGAGAAAGGAAACATGACAAGGCAAACAAAAACAAGTTTACTCAGGAACTTAAAAACAGCAGGAAAAATAATGTGTATAATGAAATCCAGCCTAAATTTTTATTTACGTCGTTATTCTTATGCAATTCCCTGGAATATGATGATCCATAAAACATGATGATCCATATCAGAGGTTGGTTGTCTATATAGGTACAGCATTTTCAAGAGTGTCCTCAGGAGAATTGTTTTGGTGCTTCTAGCAAAATTAGCTTCAATGAAGTTGTTTCCTAGAAACATGATTGTATCTACTCAGCTATTGCATTTCTTGGCCATTGGCAATTAAGGCATAAAATACACATGAAGTCAGATCAGGAGCTGATGAAATTCAGATATATTGCAGTTGTTTTAATAGCACAGCATTGATTTATATCAGCTGCAAATCTGCTTCATGCTGATGTGCACACTGGTTATTATCCTGAAGGATCATAAAGTGTTTTATGAATTAGCTTCTTGAAGCATTTATCACATCTACTTGAAAACAAGATAAAAGTCTCATCTTTTTGGACAATCTGTCACATCAGAATCTATGGTGCCATCTATGGTAGAGTGTAGCTTTAAATCTATAAAATCCCTTGTAGGCACTGAGTTTCATCTGTGTTTACTGATAGACACCAATGGCTCAATAGGTGCCACTGACTGAGCTGAACTTCCATGGAAATCTGGGGCCTTTACTGAACTCTAACATTCAGTGTTGCAGTGATCTGTTTATGCAGCCTTTTGTGCATGACAGCTATGAAAACAAATGGAACCTTTATAACCAGGAGACACATTGCCCTCTCAATTACCTCCACTCCAAATCTTCAACTCTCTTCCTCTTCTCAAAATCTCAAGTGTTCATATACTGCAATATGCATAAACAACTGAACTGCCAGAAAGATTTCATGGAAAGTATTTTAAATACATGCAGTAGTGCTTTTCAAATTAAAATAATGTGTAGACAAGAGACATAAATGGAATATATGATCTGTACCTCTACAAAGTGTTTCTAGCACACAGAAGAATTTATTTGTTTCTTTGTTTCTTTTTAGAAAAGTTTAATGGTATTGAGTTCTTTCTAAAATTGATAGTAAGACAAAACCAGATATCTCTCTTTTCTTTTATTTCCAGTCCTGTCCTCATTTACTACCACATGACTTCCCAGGAAAATCTCTGATGTAGTCTGACTGCAACAGCTCAGTCCCTTTCTGTTTATGGGTTTTACCTTCTGTGCCGTGTCTCTGGTAAGGAGTGAATGTTTGAGGGAGTGATCACCATTAATTAGGGATTAAGTCCTTCCCCGATGACAAGGGAATATTAGAGGAGGGTATTGCTTTTTTGTGCAAAGTATTATCTCAATTCTGCCCAAAATTAAATGAAAGAAGTAGGATAGGTAATCCTCTACGAGTATGAGGACAGGAGATAGGTTGCAGTTCTCACTCTGACTTCTCACATTGAACATAGACTGTGACTATATTTGACATGTTTTTAATTGATTACTAATCACATATTCATTGCCCTTTAGTATTTTTCTGTAAGAACTAATTTTTATAGTAGTGAGGTCTTGATACAGGAAACCTCTTTGAATTCCCTTCTTCTCCATCCAGATAAGCACTGCATGAGCTGGCACACTGCAGAAACAACACTGGAGTGTTGTTTGCAGGAATTAGCAATCCTTAGGGAGAGTATGAGGCATGTCTGACGTGTGTACAGCATTACAGCTACCCTGTAATTCTACTTGCAGTTTCACTGACATCACTGGTGAGGCAGAGATTAGGGATGCACTCTTCTTCCCACCATCCACTATAAAGTTTGCAAATTTTTCTGAATCATTGAGTCATTGAATCGTTTCTCTGCCTCTTTTTTTTCCTTTTTTTTTTTTTTTTACCAAAATTGAAAAGGATGTTCCCCAACACAGACAGTCTGGCTGCTCAAGGGTACATTTTTTCCTGGAAATACAGAACATCCTCCTTTCAAAAAGGAAGAATTACTTCTGACTCAGTCTAAGTGAGGTAGATACACTTTGACTGAGTACACTCATTGTACCTATAGACCTACTGAGATGTGTCTGCCTTGTTGGATTTTCCCCCTGAGTGTGCCTAAACAGCTGCCTGGTCAGAAGTAACACAATGTAAGTTACCTTTGCAACATTTCCAAAGGTACTGCCAGTGTTTTCATTACCTTCAACAGCCACATCCTTAATTCACTTTTTCAAATATAACGACGGCGTGATAAAAAACAGAAGAGAAAATTGTGGCAGTATAAAACAGCGCTTATGCTGCTCTGCTAAAGGATCCTGCAGGAACAAGGGACTCTCAGTGAAAACAAACAGTGAGTTTCTGGAGCATTAAACACTGCTATATTATCATTCACTGAGCACTGCCCTCATTGCTTTGGCACATTAGCACATCTGTGATGCCAGTTCTTTTTTTTTGTTTCCTTAATTGCAAATTATTAATCAGTTTCTGCAGAGTTAATCCTTGGAAATTCCTCCACACCTCTCATGGTCTGAGGAGGGGACACTGCATATCTCAAAAAGTAGATGTGTATGCTCTAGATTGTGGTATATAATAAAGAAACAAGAACCTTCAAGAGAGCACACAGTGAGCAAGTATATAATTATTTTTCATTCAGTGCTACTGTTCTCTTGCCATCACAATTTTGGCTTGATTCCTCAATCCTCAAACACCTCATTCACATGCCAATATTCACATTATATGCTTCTGTGTGCAAAATTATGCCAGGTTATGTAAGAGGCATCAAAGGCATCTGTACCTCAGAGTCAGTTTTCATTAATCAAGAAAGCAAATAAACCAAATACGTGTGCACATAATATGTTGTGGAAAAGCCTGAATTTTAAAATATTTGGGATTAGTCTTATTATTGATATTCAGAATGTGACAATTTTTGCATTCATAATCAGGCAGCAAATTCTGCTGTGGTAAGATTATGATGAGACCTGTGGAATTTAACTTATAAAGGTGATATTAGGATGAAATCTTGTCCTACAATTACAGCTGCTATGGTAGAGTTGGTTTTCTGGGCTGACCCAGCACACTGAATCATTAATGCCCAGGCTGGCCCAAGAACTCCAGTGAAATGAGATAATGGGCAGAAGCACTGGCCAGCTTCCCAGCAGAGCAGCTGCCCAACAGTTACAGGAACTCTCCAAGTGGGAATTCTGTACAGTTTAGGACATTTCCCTATGTAACTCCTGCTGTGCACACTCCATTAGGATACACTAACTGTACACTGAAGGTGTGTTCATGAATCCCCTGAGGAGAATCTGTCAGTCTCAGGCATCTCCCCAGACAGCTCCTGCTTAGAACTGACCAAACTGCAGATAGATAATTTAAAACATAAGCATAAAGTGCTCTTGCATCTGCAGAAATGATCACATAGGAGAGGCTTTTGTGCATAGCCAAGACAGAGGAGGTTCTGTATGTACTGTGAGGAAATCTGAGACAATGGATGGTGCTCACACTGTTGTGGTCACCCAGGACCACAGGCCAGCTGGCTTGTAAGAATCCAGCAACACAAAAATTCAGCTGAAGATGCTGCTCAAAGGGTGGCTTCAACAGTGACTGTTCTCTTGGAAAGATCTGATCTCCTCATGTGAGCTTTACTGAGGGTTGTGGTTTTTAACATACACATCCTGTGTTGATGCAACAAGTATAAATGCAGATAAAATGAGTCAAAACCTCATTTTGGTACTTTTGATAAGAAAGAAGGGCAGGGAGAAAGAAGAGCAAAAAGAGACAAAGGGAACAAATAAAAACAAACAGAAAGAAACGAGCTGGGGAAGCAATCAGACATGCAATCTAGATGAATATCCAAAACTCCTGTAGTGAGATAACTGTGATGGTATAAAAGTATATATTTTTTAAATTTACCAATATTTTAAGTAACTTTTTCTGCATAATAGACTTCTATGTCTTCCTCTGGTTAATAAACAGAGATTTTTACTATTAGTTTGCAGATAATGTTTGATAAAATTTAATTATTTTTGAAACCATATCTCTATCTCTGGTAGAGGTCATTTGGAAAGGCAAAGGCTAAGCATAATGCACTGCACATTTGAAGAGAGTTTTCATGTAGTTAAATCATTCAGACGCTTGAGAGAAGGGAAGGAAAGGAGGTACATAGTCAAGGAGTTATGGTACTTCAAAGATGTATAAGGAGTGAAAACTACAATTAATTCTTCTGTTTCAGGGCCACTCTCTTCTACCTTTGGCTCTTTTCTGGACAATTTGCATTTAGGCCTTTAAATACTTGTAGGGAAATCTAGGTATGCATCATACAGAAATATATCTGTGCAGGTCTCCAAGCATGTATCTGGACTAAAACAAAAATATGACTGTAGCTGGTAGACAGAGACAAGCTTGCTTTCTCCAATTAGAATTTAAGAACAATATTATATAGCTATAGCAGTGAGAAATCCCAGTGTGGGCTATATAACCTTATCTGAGTAAATTTCTGATCCTACGTGACCTCATTTATGCAAGGCATTAGTCAATGAGACGTCAATATCTACACCTTGGGTTTGCCCATCACTGCTCACAAGGCATTTTCCCTGAGGCACAGTGTGTTGCTGTGACTGCCAGCATGAGAGTTAATCAAGAGTTTGGAATAGGCATTTCCCACTGCATAAGGGTGAGTAATTTTACATAGGAAAGCAGGCTTCAGCAACACTAAATCACGAGCTTTACACTTGTGTGGTTGTAATTCCTCTTATTTCTGAGTAAGACAGCAGCTTGGATCACAGCATTACTCATCAGCCCGCAGGGCAAAGATCCCCACAAGGATGCCAAGGAGTTCCTGTGGACTGGGAGGGCCTGGAGCAGCACAGGCTGACACACAGCAGAGCTGGCAGCTCCTTTCAGACTGGGCTGTGTGGGTGGAGGGGTCTTTCTGCAGCCTGAAATCATCGGTGGGTGTTACACTGACTAACAAGAAAATACCTCATCATGCATACAGAGCATTCATTTAACACCCTAAATGTGAGGTGGGTACTGAGGATGGAAATTATCAAGACTTTACTGCCAGAAACCCTGTGAAAACAATATTTAGCAATTCAAGTAAGTTCATGCCACTTTCTGCTTAATGCTTGAGGGAACACCAGGGCTGGCAGTCAGTAATTACTTCTGTGCAGAAACAGAGTTTGACACACACTATTAGAATCTTTTAAGCAAGTTAAAAGAAAGTCTGATGGTTTCACGGAAAAACCACTTAAAGCATCTACCTCTGAAAGAACAAAACCAGTATATTGAAATAAGCTTGCGTTCCGTATCAGTATTAGAGGTGAGAAAGGGTGCAATTCCAGAAGCTCAGACAGACAGACCTTACCTGTGCCAGGTCCTGTAGCTGGCAGCCTTTTACAGTTTGACACATGAAAATATTACACTGTGTTCCAGCTCTCAGCCTGGGAGGTGAATGAACATCACCTCTGCTACTTTCATCTCCTTGGCAAGCAGACTCTGACTTACATGAACATTTATGTCAGTGTTAGGGAAAAAGAGGATAAATCTGAAGTCCTAGGTTAAATGTCTCCATATGAAGATATCACAGAAAAACAGGATCTGATTGTTCTCCTAACCCCCTCTCTGGGGGGAGTTGGGGGGGGGGGACCAGGGGGAGAGTTCCAGAACAGAAAGAATAAAATTCTCAGTTCTGTACATGTTGAACACCTACACAAGCTTATTTTGTAAGGACTCATGCAGAGAATATAGAGTTACATAAAAAGCAACAGCAAAACAGACTGTTCATATGGATAACACAACCAATTTTCCTCTGTGTTTAATGTCTGTATAGCTTATATATCTTGAACAGATGTTGTGACCATTTTTATGCACTGCTGCTTTTGATTATAGCCAGTGAGCAAGATTTAAAATGACCACTGAATTTCCTGCTGCATAGACACAGGAACTATTTTTAATACTGGAAATCTGTTGCATAATTCATGCTAATCAAATTAATTATTATGGCTGGTAGAGGGTTTTTTACCTGAAACTGTGTGGTCCTTTGGGTCTCTCAGTAGTTTGAGCCTTGTATGAGGGAAAATGTACTGCAGGGGCTTCCCATTTATCTGAGGAACACAAATATGCATGTCATAAAAAGATAAACCAACAACAATTGAATAAATAATTTTAGACAGTTTAAACAGAAACAAGCAAACAAACTTATTTCATCCAGGGAAATATCAAAATTT
This sequence comes from Geospiza fortis, assembly GCF_000277835.1. Classification (NCBI taxonomy): domain Eukaryota; kingdom Metazoa; phylum Chordata; class Aves; order Passeriformes; family Thraupidae; genus Geospiza; species Geospiza fortis. The sequence continues at coordinate 913,720 of NW_005054477.1, read as the reverse complement.
CTCAATTCAAAAACTCTCCCAAGATTGGAGATATTTTTCAGACTGCAAATTCCTTCCATGAGGTAATGAATATTTGCTTCCATAGCTCCAGATTAATTTCAAATATGGCTTTAGTTCTGATTTTTCTGAGTGATTAGAAGGTGGTCATTCTCTTCCATAGCTTCTTTTAATCTTAATCCTTTATTCAAACCATGTTTAACATAAGAAAGAAACAAAACATTATTCCTGTATTTTTATAAAATTCTTTTCTTAGACTTGTAAACAAAATGTTTGTTTAATGTGTTACCATCCATGAGTTACTGCTTTAGTTTCAGCCAAACCACATGGCCCAATGTACCTCTTGTCTTCAAATCCCAAAAGCCATTTGAAAGACCTAAACTAAGACTCATAGGACTACATTGCCTGAAAATGTGCAGCATTTACCTGGGCTTATCCTAGACCACATCAAAGCTGAAAGTAATGCACCCTACAACAGACTTTAAAGAGCCAGTTGTCCTATTGAAATGATCCCACCTGCTCCATGGTTTGGGTATAGGAGGGGCCAAGCAGCAGGGACTGACCCACCTTCCTGAGCCCACACCAAAATGCCTCTGCAGAGTGTTGGTTGCAACACTCCCCCCACGGACATCAAAGCCCCTCTTTGCCTGCAGTTCTGGTCTTTTGGTAGCAAAGCTGTGTGGATGCCATGGGACAGAGAGAGAGAAACGGCAAGTGTTTCTCACAGCGGCTTGTGAGAAATTTTAGGCAGCTAGAAAGATATGATAACCTGTTGACTATAAACAATTTGCAGGTGCTATTTTTCTACTTTATTTTTCTGTTCCTCTCAAGGACAGTGCGTGAGAAAGATGTTTCTGTTACTTAACCAATAGAATAAAATCTATTGTACCACTCTATAAAAACTGTGCGGTTCTTTTGAGTAAAGCCTTCTTTGCCTTTGCTATGATCCTGCCTCTTGCCTGTTCCTACCCCGACCCCAGAGCACGAGTGAGAAAGCTGAACCCATCACTCCCCCTGCCTCTGCATGTCAGTTCCAATCCTGGGCAGTGCACCCAGACCAAGAGGAGGGAGCATGACTGAGCCTGCTCCAGGATGGGACCTCAGGGAGCAGCCTCAGGGAGCCAAGGGGACAATGCCATTCAGCATGGCAATGCAGCAGCTTGAGTGCATCAGCAGCCTGCTGCCAAGGGTTTATTATTTTTATTTATATTTAAGTAGCATTTAAAGGGATTAAGCTCCTCCTGAGCCAAGCACTTCAAACCTAGTTCTGCCCTGGAGAGTTTATGAAGTGAATGGATAGCGCATATAAATGATGGAAGGGAAACTGAGAAGTCAAGGGACTTGCTCAGCTCAATCCCACAGTAAGCAGAAGAGTTTATACATCTGTTGTCATAATTCAGTTGCTTATCCAGTGAATGATGTTGCATCTAGAAGACTCAAATCCTCCCCTAATACAGTGAGAGTAATATTGACTGTAATTAATGTCAGACATGAAGTTGATCATGGATTTGATAGGAGACAAGTGCTCCAGAAAAAATCAGAACATATGATCAGGCAGACATTTGAATTTATCATGGAATTTTGTCAAAACACAGAGTCTAATACTACTAGGAGTGTATAAAGTTCTATGAGGCTTCCACAGTCATTAATGGCTAGGGAGAGTGTTATGTTTTTAATGACACTTCCAGATGTTTCAAATTTTATAAAACAATAAAGGTTGTATTCAGCAAGTTTTATATAAAAAATAAAATTGTAAAAAATCTGGAAGAATGCATCTAATTTTATTTTGAATTAAAAAAAAAAAAAGAAATATTGCAGTTTATAAATGTACAAACACATTTGAATAGATCCTTAGCTGGGATCCATTTTGGTGTAATTCAATTTAACTGAAGAATGCTGCAGCTCTTAAACTTCAATTCATGTTATTTTACTTGCTCTATCTTATTTCATGTTTTTAATAAATAGCAATCCAAGAATATTCAATGCCATATTGTACATGACTGCTAACAAATACATCAGAAAATATAGACTGTCTCCTTCTTTAGCCTATTACTTCCTCATTACTTCCAGAACTTTATGAGAAGAATAAATCTTTGTGATTTATATAGGTCTGAATAAAAGCATTAAATTTTATTAGCATCCAGGGTAGTATATTATTTTTTATTGTTGGTAGGTATCAATACTTAAATGGAACATGTCATTAGGCTTTTACTTTCAGACCAGTACATTTCTGGAAGTGGCAGAACAAATAGGAAAAAACAGAAGTTGCTGTAAATAGATAATATCAACAGCAATTACATTGTTCTTGATGTTTTGCTTTAATCATTAGTGAGCATATTTATCTGAAATTTACACACATTATTCTGAAATTTATCTGAAAATTTATCTGAAAATTTACTAGAATATTTCAAAACCTGTAGAGCACAAATTATTTTGTGTTTCCAATTGTTCTCATCTTTTTACTTCCACTAAAGTTGGTTTCCCTGCAGCTGAATATATGGCAGGAATCCCTTCAAGCTGACTCTTCCCCCAGTTTCCCCAGGGAAGGCAGAGAGGGACCCCACTGAAGCCACACAGCCATGGCAGTGGAAATCCAAACTGGTGCAGAGGGGCCATCCTTCCACTGCACAGCTGCAGGAGTGGAGAACAAGTCCACAAGGCCAGATTTAGGGCACAGGGCAAAAGTTGACTTGATCCCACATATCTGCTACAAATCCCAGAGATTTCTGCCAACTGTCCCTGTCATCCTTCCTCACCTCTTTGGGAGCATTCAGTACACTTGGTTTGTAGTTCAGCACTGGCATATCATCCTCTTCCTCAGGAAATGTAAGCTCTGGTCATGTGTTTCATGTTATTAGTCAGCTCAAAGGCCCTCCAAAAATGGAATGAATGGGAAATAATTGTGCTGAGGGCTTCTAACAGAAGATGAGTTTAAAAATGCATTTCATTTCCTGTTGGCTTTAAGTGTTTTGTCTGATAAACAAACACTATGTAAGCCTCATAAAAGGGAATAAGTTAAAGAGGATAATCAAGAAGAAAAAAATTCCCCAGTGCTCTCTTTAAGTTTAGAAATAAAATTAATGAATTGTATTTTCATTTTCCAGGCCATAGCCACACCTATAATGTATCAACTGCTTTGGATTGGATCACCAAAGTTGTTCCTGGTTTTAAATGTTGCTGCATCTCCCCTTCCAGTGTTAGACAGGGCCTGATAAGGTGACTCTCAGCAGCTACAGATGGTTGTTGTCCTCTGGGAAAAACCATTTTCAGGGGAAACTTTACCTCAGGTGGGTATCCAGGAACAAGATGGTGCACGCTCAAAGTGGTGGGTTAGGCAGTATCCATCCTGATTTCTGAATACCACAGGTACTTGCATGAGCACCCAAGGCCTGTGCAAGCTGGTACCAAGAATTTCTCCAGCTGTGGTAATTCTGCCCCTTTGAACCTCTGAATTTCTTCTGTGCAGAGCACAAATGTTGAGTAGTCTCAAAATCCTCAAGGTGGAAAGTTCTCTCTGCTGATAGATCCCCAGTGATGCAGATAATTTCCAAAAAGACACACTGAATAAAAACTTAACAAATACAATGTTCCTGCTCATGAATAAATTACAGAGTTGCATTTTCTTCTGCAATTAGGTAAATTCAACACTGACCTTTGCTCCAGAAGTCATTCTGGCATGCAGAGATAAAAACATTTCTGAGTGACTAAGAAATGAGGCACTGCCAGATAAATTCCTTTGTGAATTACAGTGAGGGGGTGGCCAACAATCCACCCTTTAGATTAAATATTTGAACAAAAAAAAATTATACTAAAGTTGGAAATTTCCAATTTCTCATCATATTTCCAGAGAATATCAACCACCCAACCAAGTCCCTAACAGAAAACAGTTTATTACAATTTAAAATTTAAAACAGTTTACTACAATTTAAAATAAATTCTCCTCACTAGTTGCAAAACAATCAAAACTAAGTAAAATGTGGAATAAAAGTTTGCAGGTATCCTTTGAATCTCTGTCACAAATGGTATTTTCTATTTTAGCCCTACTACTCCCCTTTTGACCCATTTTTTTCGTAATTTCTAATTTTCCAAGTGCCCCTAAAAAGGCTTGACGTAAGTTTCAAGAAAATGGTAATAACTCATGAATGAAGAGAAAAGCATATAATTTTTTATGGTGTTTAGAAATAGGGGATTGCATTCAAAAGATTTCATGTCTAGGACCCTTGCCTTCTTTCTGTGATTAGAAAACTGTTGCCTAAGTGAACAATATACTGGTATTATGATGAGTTTAGGATTTTATTATTCATTTAGGGCTTAAAAAGACCCACCCATGATGACTGGAAGTATTTAAAACCCCTCACTGAAAAACTGCTTATATCCTCTTAATATACTCTCATTGTCCATGCCCTTGTCATGAACTTTTACTGCCCTGGAACTTTCTCCTACAGTTCTTTCCCAAATTGTTCGTAACAGCCAGTTTAGCTCAGGATATGCAAATATTTTTCACATAAAATGATAAGGAAAAAGAACTCTTAATGTCAGGAGGCTTAAAGAAGTTGCTGGTGGACTGGAAGTGACAGCAAACTGCTGAGGTCAACAGTGGTCAGTGGGAATTCTACAATAGATTATGTATTGATAAGGTTTTACCCTCCTCAGGGAAGCAGTCCAGCATCAATACATTGGGAAATGGCTATTGAGATATTCAACTGAACTGCAATTTAACATGATTTCAGAATACTAAATAGCACCACAGAAGTTGCTATAGAAACAAATATATTTTAATATTTGTAATACAGTATGTGAGCTTAATCTACTGGGTTATAAGAAATCCATGGAAACCTGGCGGTTCAGGGCTGTCACTCCACTGCATTCTTGCTTCAAAAGCTCTGGGCTGTGCTTTATTTATTACCTTCTGTTGTACAGGCTCTGTGGGATGTAATCAAGCAGTTCTGATTTCATCTAGTAAGAAAATTGATATTTCACATGTGTAAATCAAAATTTTCTGGAATACATGTATTGAAGTGGTCATTAAAATATTTTCATTTTTTAACACAGAAGATCGCAAAAATAGCAAATTTAGAGCCAACAAGGGTATTTGGAAACACTGATTACAAGCAGATTAGTGCTATTGATGCAAATTATTCTTTCTGTGGCTGGTTTGTCCCCAGTAAAGGATATTAAGGGCAGTGTAATGGCTTAGTTCCTGTGCTAACCAGGAAACTTCCCTCCTAAGCAACTTCAGGAAATCATTTGCAGCAAAGGAAGCTCTGGGTGAAGGTGGATATGTTCAGATGGTTCTGGATGGAGAATGACTTGCCATTTTTGTACATTTTGAGTACATCATACTTGGGCACAACAGGTTCCTGTGCAGTACTGAGGTGGGGATACAGGAGACAGAGAGCATGGAACAATGAACTCAGTAACCCTTTGATTACACACAGGGCTGAAAAAGCCCTAAGGGAGTGATTAATTTGCCTCATCACTCTCATTGCCCTGATAAGGGTTATTTGCCTTCATCACTTGAAAATATAATACTAATACGAAAAAATAGGGATGTTAACACTGATTTACTTTCTTCTATTGCTAAATATTTCACAACTCATCATGGAGCTAATGGAACTTTTTAAAAATATCTCTGGCCCTTTTAATCTTGTCACAAAGCAATTTAATTTCTGGAGTGTCTGAAAATATATTTGTTTCTAAGTTTTCTTAAAAACAAATGCTCACAGAAGACTTTTAACGTACACAAGCTCTGAGTAACATTTTGATTAGGTAGATGATGTGGAGTTGGTGAGACCTGGCATTTCTCCCTTCTGCAGAGTCATTGATATCATTTTGTACTGATGTGTGACTGACAGTAGCTAACCTGGATGGAAAGAGAAGAAGGAACTGTTGTAAAACTTCTCCTCACACATCACCTCTTCTGCTGAGGCTTTACATGGCATCAGATAGAATTATTTAAAACATGTTCACTCTCCAATTTACATCCCATATTTTATAAAACCTTAAAAAAAATTCCTTTGGCAAGATTTTGATGCTGTATCTCTATTTCCATATAAGCATGAGGATACTGCAACAGCTTGAGGGAGAAAAAAAACAAACCTATTTTCTTCCTGGAAATGTCCAGGAAAACAAGAACTCCTAGGCCCTTCAACCTTGCTGCTGAAATTTTTGAACAAATTTTTTCAACCAGTCCTAGTGTAGTGCTATTTATATGAGGAAAAAAAGCAATGATCAGATCTCTGTGACTAAAACCTTGCCTGGGAACTGTTTCCCAGGACAAAAGCTCTGGAGCTGTAAAAGTTAAGTGTATCTTACTAACCACCTCCTGATCACAGAGCTCAGGGTTAGCAGTAATTCTTTTGGACAAACCTGATTTTCAAGGAAAATTTTAAATTTTACCTCAGAAAGCTGTAGTGGTAAAATACAATTATGTATTCTTAGAATAATTAATGCTTTGCATGAGGATCAAAGTGCTCAGAGAGACAAGTTTTTTAACTATTGCTAGTGATATTAAGAGATGTTAAGACTCAAAAACATCCTTTATTATGCAATTAAGTTGATTCATAGAATCATAGATCTATTTGAATAGATTGCTGTAAGAATTATATCATGTAAAGCCCTTTTTCTCAACAAGAAATGAATAGGCTCAGTACAACCTAGGGTGTGGAAATCTCAATATATGCTAGGGATAGAAAAGAAGGGAAAAATAAATGAAAGCTTGTATTGTAAGACATTTTAACACTTACTTCATAAAATCTACATCGTTGCTTCATAAAACCTACATTTAATTGTCAAATGTCAGTGCAAATGCTCACGAGCATAAAACTTTTAAAGGCTGCATGACAGAGACATTCCTGTGTTGTATGTTATCTGACAAATTAACGTGAGCAGTAGAAGCTATTAAGTATCACAAAGGGGCCATGCAATACCTTCTCTCAGAATCACAGGATTGTTAATATCTTAGAAAAAGATGTCTAAGATGATCAAGTCCAACTGTCAACCCGGTACCACCACCAGGTTTACCACAAACCATGTCCTCAAGTGCCACATCCATGTTTCTTGAACACTTCCAGGGGTGATGACTCCAACATTTCCCTAGGCTGCCTGTTTCAATGCTTGACCACCCTTTCCATGAAGATATTTTTTCCTAATATCTAATCTAAACCTCCCCTGGTGCAATTGGAGGTTATTTCCTCTTGTCTCAAGGAAATGCACTCACTGCATTCATTGGATCTCATGTAAAAATGTAATCTAAATCAAAACATAAGAATATATCAGGATATAACCTAAATCAATCAGTAAAAATGAAAAATGACATCTAAAAGAAGCAACTGAAGACCTTAGAGATTTGAAATACATAAACATTGTTAATAAAAAGTGGGAATAGAATGGTACCCTAAGGTAAACTAGATTTTAAAGTTGGCAAGCTTGAAAAAGCAGACTATGGTATTTTTCTTTCTAATAAATGAAATATTCTAAGTATTAGATTGATAGATTCTCACTGAATTATTCAATAATTAATTACAGACTGTTGGGATTATACTTACCAAGTGAAAGTGGAAAAAATGTCAACAGGATAAAGGAATTATTTTCCTTCAACTACTAAAAGAAGGGACGGAATTTGGATGAGATAAAGCTGGTAAGGGAACATTAGACTAATCTTTTTCTTTTTTGTTTTTTTTTTTTACCAGTAGGAATACTTAAGGGATAGATATTTTCAGTTATATTTCAGAAGTCAAAAGACAACCTGAAAAATTAATACTGAATTGTAGAGGAAAGTTAATCTAATTTTATCACCAAATGTTGATGATGAATATGGGTTCAACAGCACCTCAGCTTAATGCAGCTGGATTTAGAGTAATCTTGTAGTTCCTATGGGAACTGTTGGACAGTATGACTAAATTATCAATCATTTATAAAACTAGAGGCACATCTTATTTGACAGCTTACTTGATCTTGGTGTTGACTTAGTGGTCGAGAGTGTGGCAACTTCTCTGGCAGCCTTCTGTCAAGGATGTGTCCGTTCTCCAAACGAGGCTCCCTGGGCTTGTCAAACCAATCTGTTTCTTCCCGACGGAGATGATAGGCTTTGAAAACCAAGGACAGGTCAAATGCTCTGGTCCAGTGCTGGGCAAAGGGCAAGAATGTGCATTGTGCATAGCAAACATGCAGAGTGGTTACTAATTGGCCATGCAGCTAAAGCAAAGTTAGAGGTGAGACTTGAGACATTGAACTTGAGCATTATTATTTAGCTGTGAGACAGCAAAGGGAGAAGATTCTGTTTATGTCAGAACCATGGATATTAAATACAGATAGAAGATATCTACCAAGTGCTATAGGCACTTCCTCCTTCTGGCAGCTAAGAAATACACGGCAGATTTCACATATCTCTAAAATGTTTGTTCAGAAAAATTTAGTCATATTAGGTATTTTGCAGAAGACTAATAAAAAACGCCACACTCAGAAAATCCAAATCAAAACTCAAAATAACCAACCCTCAGAATGCAGACTCCACCAATTCCCAAATTTGTGAACTGAGTGCTGTTCAAAATATTTTGGAAATAATCTGGAACTACATATAAGAAAAGTACAACCACTTTATGAAATTGATACCAAACCAAGTCAAAGAAGATAGGAAACCAACCTATGTAACTGAAATTCTAAGCAGAAATATTACAGGTGTTATTTTTAATTCCATCCCCCGATTTTGCAGTATGAGCCTTTATGTATGGATTTTTAATATTCTTTCTGCAAAAATTCTACAAGACTAATATTACTGTTTGCAATGTTATATTAGGCATCTTTTAGGGATCAAATTACATCATTTCACTGAAATCAGGTTTGCAAATGGATGTATTTATGCTTACTGACTATTGGGACATAGGTGTCACTCCACTGGGATCAGAATCATGTCCTGTTTTCTTCAATGTTGCCAATCAGTGTAAACCAATGCAATGTTCAGATAATTCAATGTAGAATGTAAGGCAAGTTTGAATTTTATGCTTTATTAAGTGAAATGAATTTGGAAATCAAAGGAAGACAATATTTGTTTCAGTGAAACCACAAGGAATTGCAAAACTTAAATAAGACCAGTTTTTGCTATAATAAGAGTGAATGAATATGACACAGAAAATAATTAAAAGGAAAAATTGTAGTGTTAATAATCTTTCCTATTTAGTTGTGAAAATAAACATTATCTATTTGGTTTAAGAAATAATTAAAAAAATGTTACTGGGAAAAAAGGAAGCTGTGTTTTTTCATTACTACTTTTTTAAATTTTCCAAAAAGAGGAATAATATATATGCATGATTTTTTTTTAAAGAATACATTGTATGTGGTAGAACCACCATTCTATATAATATAATAAGCCTTCAAAATATTTTTAATCTTGATTCATATTATGATTGATATTATACAGTCTCTTCCTTCATGACTGTGCACAAACTTAATCTAACATGAAATGGTTTATTTAATATTATTTAGATAAGAATATATTAATTACCAGAAACATTATTAGAGCTTGATGCTTATCTCACTACTGATTAGTTATTAACTGCTATCAATAAACCAACTGATAGCAGTTATGATCTAGCATGCAAAAATTTCATGCTTTACACATTTATGCCACTTGATCAGTACCTGCACAAAGCAGGCTTGTCCATAACTCATCCTGACAGAACTTTCGGAAGCTTGCATGAAGAACCTAATACATATTCCTGACCCCAGATGCTAGTGCTGGCTCTCACAATCTGTGTCATCATCTGAGCAGATGAAAGAATGATTTTTTGTTTTCCTCCTGCCTCAGTTGAAATAACATTTCCTGGCTTGCTACTCTTGAAAATGTAAAATTCCATACTGCAGTTCACACCAGCCTACTTTTAATTTTTTTTTTATCAAACTGTGAGGAATGTGTGTATTTTATTGAAATTTAAGAAGTTATAAATATATGTGTATACAGACACACACAACCCCCACACTCACATGTCCACACACACCCCATTGGTTTTGGCTTGCACAGCTGGGATTTGTCACAGCTGGAAACCTGACAATAGCCAAGATGAACCACTGACAGTCTTAGAGAAGTCATCCTTTTATTCTAAGGCTAACAGAACGCAGCCAGGTGGTTCCACCCAAGCAGATTAACCAGGTGAGATTGAACTCCAGGCTGTGGGATCCAAGAAACACAAGCAGAGAGATAACAGTGATCACTGTAAATCCCACAGATGAAAAATTACAAGGAAACAACTGTATTGATATCGTGATGTCTTGATATCTCAATTTTAAACTTCTAAACTCTGCTGAAGAATTTCCAAATTAGCATATAAAAGAAAAAATATACTTGAGGTGAGAAAAGGTACATTTTATACCTTCTGAAAAACAAGGGCTATTTATATTCATAAAATTGAGTACTAGCTTCAGTGTGCTTGAAAATTATTATCTTCAGCATACCTAATAATGTGTGGAAAGTGGCAGCTGTGGGGCTGACAGAGATCTGTTTACTGGATCAGAGTTTTCATGGTACTGAGAACCCTGAGAAAATCCCAGGTGTTTCAAGATCTCAAAATGCTGTTTATTTTCAATGGGCAGCTCTGGACATTGTGCTCTTTTGACACTTAGGCTACTTTTTCCACCTGTTTGAAGTTTGGAATCCCAGTGCAAGCATTACTTATGTCCTGAAGCATGGTTTTAAGATTTTTTACAGTATGTACTTAGTGAAAAACAGAAGGTTTGGACTCAAAGTCCTATTTGCATTCTCTTCTAGTATTTGTTATTAGATGTCACCTATAGAAAAGTGAACAGAAAGTCATGCATGTCTCTGAATTTGAACCAAAGAAAAATAATTCAAATTTAATATTTTAACTTAATTTTTAAAAGTCTTTTAAGATGATAAGTCGAGCTGTAGCACGAGAAGATTTTTCCTAAGATAGTGCTTAAGACTAATTTCTTTACATGAAATCGCATCAAGACCACGCAGCAGTTGCTTAAAATAAAGAGAAGCTGCAAAGTAAATTGTGCTAAAAGGTTGGATGAAACATGCCAGAATAGCTGTCCACTGTCAGGGCATCAAATCACTACAGAGAAGAGTGCAGTCCCTGAAAAAGAAGGCCATGACTTTCTGTAGAAATGTAATTGCTTCTTTTGAACACTTTTTATCTTACATCCAAATTATATTAATAATTTTCAATACAGGTTACTTGCTGTTAGACTGCATATTTGAAAATAATGTGATGAAATGTTTTGGTTTCCCAAGAAATAGGCAATTTGTGAAGATAAAATTTGATAGAAATTAGAAAAAGTGCTGAAAGGGGAAGCCCTGAGTGATATATCACTTTAATACCGAATATGTGAATTCAATTAGAATACCCCAGAAAGGGTCTAACTAATCAGAGACTGATTTAAGACTGAAACATGTTCAACTTGAAGTATACATATGTCTTGTACAAATATATATGAGAACTATAATGCATTGTAGGGCAGATATGTAATTCTCCATGACCTGTTTATATGTGACAGAATGGTACCAAAATGGATCTTTTTGATCTGGGTTGGTTCTCCTCAGTTTTTAGGAGGAAAAGTCCTGTATCTTTCACAATGTGACTCTAGAATGACCCGTAAAAGTCACAAGCTGAGAGGAGACAAGATAGCATCTGCTTATTTAGGAAGAATGATATGAGTTTCAGCTCGGGGAGTTCCTCTCAGCTGCTTTCAGATTTAATTATAGGATTCTGTGTGCTAAGAATTGAAGGACAATAAAAACAGTTAAACTTCTGATAAATATCAAAAAAGCTGATGACCCTGAGTCTCTCCTGAAACACAGAGTTCATGAGGGGGTTATAGATATCTAAGAAATAGGAAGAAAAACTTACAGAACAAAGCCCTTAGTATGAAGTATGAGAAAGGCAAATAGATAATTTTTTCTAATGCTTATGAAAGATTTAGCATGTGTAAAAAATCAACAATGCAATAATGAACGGAGGTTAGTAGAAATGTGAAAAATAAACCGTACTACTTCTTAATCATGCAAATATGTCTTTTGAGACAATCATTGCCATTTACAGACAATAGAGCGCATGCAAAGTCTCTTTTATTGTGCAGTAAATACACATAAGAAAAAGTTAATGGAGTGCATACAATTTTGAACATATTCATTTCATTTGCCTTCAAACTGTCTTTATGATTTTTAAACAATTTAGAATATATTAATTCTGAACTGACTCAAACAAAACTGATACATAATTTGCAATTATTAACTCAACATCAGATTTAACATTCTGCTGTACTTATTCAGAAGCAGCATTTTTAATTGCACTATTTATAATACATCAGAAAGGTTCCTTTCATGAACTTAAGTGAGATAAACTCTTGTGCTTATTTGGCAGACGTGTATGGGGTGCATATAAAACCAGCTACGCTGCATAACCCATCAACAGAAGTAAAATACTTTATGTCCTTTATTGAAGTATGAGATTGTCTTGCACCATTCAAAGACAAATTATCTTACATAATCACAATTCTGAATGCACAGTAGTCCACATGACAGGATGCTTTCAACAAACCATATGTAGAACGTTATTTTGCTATCACGTTAAGTTCTATATGGTTCTAACATATAATATGTACTTGATGAACAGACTATTTCTATATAAACACAGATCTAAATTGGTGCATCGGGAGATGGAATTTTCATTTTTTGTGTTCTATCATGAAATTTCATGCACATAAAATTACTGGAGTTTTTTAGAGATTTGGGAGATTATTTCCAAATCCCAATAAAAACTATTGCAAATAAGTTCAATGATTCACAGTCACTGGAGAGAGCTGCACATAAAGACTGATGGCAGAGTCTGTATTGTACATGGAATGTTCTACACAGTATCATTGAAAAGTAGACATAAACAAGTGAAAAGGAAAATGCACAAGCAAACCAAAAAGGAAAGCAAATCAACAACAATATAGTAGCATGCAGTAGTAGCTTAACACCATTCAGAAACTGTTACGGTAAAATAAAAAATATCAAATACGACAAAACAAATCAACCCCCCAAAAATGTAGATACACAGAAGATGCACCAAGGAACAGAAAAAGAACAAGTCTTTGAAGTGTAACAAAAATCAGACACATGCATAGAAATGAGGATTTGTGTTGTGATAGTAAGATACCAGTCTGAGGCCTAATTTACCTTCACTGTCTGACATGGCATGCTGGAAGTCATCCATGATGAAGGCTATATCTCGATCATAGCCTCGAGTCCGTGACTCCTCCCTCATATGCTGCTGGACCTCAGGTAATGAATGGCTCGATCCAAACTGGTCCCTGGTATCTGCAGATATTGGTGGCAAGGGTCCAGCTGCCGCTCTTGCCATTCCCATTGGCTGTCCAACAGGACTTAGTGGGCTCTCCTCCTCTGAGTTCTGTGCTACTATCGGGATCCTTCCCCTGCTTTGGCTAATAGGCAGACTGGTGGGTTTAGTTCTTCCAGAAGGTGCTGCATGGCTAAAGGAAACATCTAAAGGTTCAGCTTCTTGGGCTTTCAGTCTTAAAGAAGAACTGGAAGAATCCCTTTTCAATGAAAGATCGAGCCCATACACTGAGGAGGGCCTAGATGAGGGCCTAGATCTACTACCACTACTATAAGACTTGTCTGCTTCATCTTGTAGTGCAGATCTCATTGTTGGACCTAGTGCAGTCCCAAGGCCTGCTCCAATGGATGACGTCAGTGGTGGCCCCATGTACTTCTGTTGGTCACTGATGTTTTTTCTAAGGCCGTAAGTGATATCATCCTGAAGAAGCCTTGCCCTAGTAGTAATTCCCCCAAGTGTTGAAGTGCTAGAAGTCATATAGCTTGAATAGTCAGGCTCAAGGTCTCTGCTTTCTTGGATAGGTGAAAACTTTGTTAATTTGGGGTCTATCAAGGCTTTCTTGTGTTTTGACTGCTTCTGGTAAAGGAGGGCTGCTGGAAGCTGCTTAGCAGCCTGTTTCTCAAGAGTAAGCCTACCTATGCTGTATTTCTCAGATTTTGGAAAATGCCTGTAGCTGCCCTCCCCATGGTAATACTGTGATAGACCAGCCAGATGATCGAGACTTTCTGCACCTCTACGGAACTCTTGCTTTATCTGGTGTTTCAGAAGTTTGAGCTCATAAGGGTCCTCCATTGGGTCTTCATCAGCTTTAACATAGGAATGTAACCTAGAGGAAGTCTGCAGTGGTGCCAGGAAGTCTGACACTTCTTGTGCTCTCCTGGCCTCAGTTGTGCGAAGAAGTCGATCTGTTTTGGTCAGATCTTTCTCATGGAGGCTAAAACTGGAGCCAAGAGCTCCTGTTCCTTTAGTAAGTTCTCCGATATCATCAATCAGCACATAATTTCGGGGTGTATGGTGGTGGTCTATATCTGCATAGAACGAATCTGCAGATATGCTTGATATAGGGCTGCTTGCTATGCTGTTTCTCTCATCTAGTCCTATCCTTAGGTCCAAGGTAGAGTATTTACTGCCCAGCTGGGAAACTGCATAACTATTGTCAGTTGACACTGGTGCTATCATGAGAGGCTGATTGCGAATTACATCATAGTTTGTTGTTATCTTAGGCTCCATGTATAACGTGGTCTGTCTTGGCTTTGGCTGTATCACCATCATCTGTGATGGGAGCTGATATGATGGCTGTTGAGATGGTGGAGGTTGAGCCTGTGGGGTAAAGGACATGGTAGCTCCTGTCTGGAATGCTGTCTGGGTCTGATAGGGTGAAACCTGCTGGTGATACAAAGGCTGCTGTTGTTGGTAATGGGACTGCTGTGTGAACTGAGTTGGTGCTTGAGTTGGCAGGGCAGGAGATGAATACTGATATTGAGCATATGGGCTTGTAGCAGGGGCAAACTGTGTTTCTGGCTGGGTTTGTGGTGGCATAAACTGGTTAAATTCTGTCTGGGGTGCAGTACGTGGTCTTTCCAAGCCATGCTGAGTTTCTATTCTGGTTGACCTGGTATTATTAACTTCACTGTCTGACATATAATCACGTTCTTCAGCTACTCCTTGGAGATAGGCACGCTCTCTCTTTTCTCTTTCTTTTAGCAGGGCTTCTTTCCTCCTATTAATGCCCATTTCCAAGTATCTCAACTTGGCATCTATTTCTTTTTCCTCCTCATCTAGCTCTGCTTGCTTCTTCCTAAGCTTGGCTGACTCACGTTCGACCAGATCCAATTCCCTGTCTATATCCTGAAGAATTTTGGCTCTGGCCATAGTGGTGGTCCTACAAATCCTTCTCCGTGAAACTGATCCCACAGAAGTATATGGGGACTGAGTTCCTGCTGTTGCTTCCTCTGGAGGTGGATTGGGCAGAGTCCTCTTCACTTTCTTTTGAGTGCTGGATGGAGTCAAGCCTGAAGAACCTTTTGGCTGCAATAGAAGAAACAAGACTGAATCACTATCCTGAAGGGAACTTAATCACAAGTTATTTAAATTTTTTCAGGGTATGGCTTTTTAACTTAACCACATACTTTCTTTAAGACAGAGGAAATTTTGTATCTGTGATTAAGCAGCAGAAAGTAGAAAGGAAAATGGTCATCAGTTGACTAAAGATGAGCAATCTGATGCAAAAATAAGGGTGACACTCACTAGGACTTTGTATACCCTAAGTTTAAAAAGTCTACCTTATATTCTTAAAGTTTAATCAATAGTAATTTAATTTTTTTTTAATTTCTGCATGGTTATACATAAACATATTCAATGCATATGTGTGTGGGAGGGGAATATATGTATATATACACCTCCCTTTCATATAACATTTAATTTAATAAAACCTATGTATAATTATAAATGTACTTATATAAGCATTCATAATTGAATTTATATATAATCTGTACAGTCAAATAGATGACTCTGAGCCAGACACTGAATGCATACCTATAAGCTCTAACTTGTACTGAAATCCAGACAACAAAGCAGAACTTTCTAGTGACAAGGCAGATAGTTCTTATATGATATTGTAATTTTTTCCTCATACCTGATGCTATATATGTATTTTTTTTCAGGGGATTTTCTTGTCCCTTACAAAACTGGTATAAGCTTTCTTCAGTTCACTGAAGACTTTCATAAATGAAACTTGTTCCAGTTAGGAAGCTACAGTTTAAAGCTTTAAAAAATTAGGAAGTATAAAATTATAGCAATTCAATTCCATCCAGATGTCCAGACTTCCCCACAATTTATGGTAGAAGAATGATTCATCCTGACGTAGAACTATCTACCTTAGGCTGATAACTAATTTTTTTTGAGGTGCCAGTGTCTCTTCATCAGCTAAGGAAGTAGACAGTGCAACTGGTTAGATGGAATTCAATTTCCATCCTAAATCACTAATGGTTTTGAAATTTTTTTTAAAGTTTAAGCTCCCACACAATATATACAGATTAAGAAGTGGGACCTGAATGATTTTGAAATTATATCCTATCTCCCTTAAAGCTTCTTACAAATCTTGCCTTAGCAAAGGAAAAGTGATTGATCTACAAACATACACTGAAACAAAAGAAAAATCAGCTCAGCCATTGCAGAATGCAGACATGTTATTACCAACATATGGAAACATTTTAGCCCAGTTTAATAGGAGAAGAATAAAACCAATATTGATCAAATTAACTCTCCTGCCTCTGCAGAAAAGGAAAGCATGTCTGCAAGGATTAACTGCTTTTAATTAAAAATGCCATTTATTTTGAAATAAATGGTACTTCATTCAGACAGGATATAAATAATATTAATTTTAAGTAGGAGTTTATAAATCAGTATTTTCTCAGTTTATTTTGATATGACATCAATAAACTGTACAAGTTTTTAAGAAGTGTTGACAATTTCCTTTTGCTGGTCCTCTGTTACCTAGCTTTAAAAAATTGTAATAATCAACACATTGTTTGCCACAGATCTTTAAGGAAACATTCACCACTTTTTCAAATGCCATTTAAGCTCTTTTATTCTCTTCATCTAAATTCCATGAACTTTTGCACGTTTCGGATTTCAATAAAAGCAATTTAATCTTTTCAGCTTCCTGTGGCCATTTCACAAACCCATGTTGCGCCAGCAAATCAAAGGAGCTAACTTTATCTTGCTCATTGTGCACTTATAAGCAAAGACAAATTAATCATGTACAGTAGGTCTAGTTGGCTAATGTTTTATATTGTAAAATCAGTGTAATACCACTGTTATTTCCCCCTCCTGAACTGAAATTGGGATCACAGATGGTGAAGCAGTCGCAGATGGTCACTGGTATTGGGAAGTGCTATTAATAAAACAGTCATTAAAAGGTCTACAATACTTCATGGAATTAATATTTTCAGATAATAGTTAAGTTGCTGATGCATAAATCTCAGTGTCAGATTACTATCAGTTTTAACAAAAAAAATTGCTTTTAGATCTCTCTGTATATGAAGAACCTTAGACTAACAGATATTATAGGAAGATGTTACGCTTCCTTTTGAAAAAGTATTGATAACCTCTAGCTTTTAGCTACTATTCTCACAAAAGGAAGGCTTCATTGCTTTTACTTGAGATTTATACTGGGACAAGAAAAAGAAAATTAGTACTGTAATAAAATGTGTGTCGTTTTCTTGTTCCTGAATATTTCCATCATCACTTATGTTAGCATGCTCCCTGGGAACTGTCTTAGTTGATTGAAGGGAACTTCAACTGCAATATTTTGACAGAAAACTTTAAAGTGACTGTTATTAGTTTTTGCATTTCCTTTGAGTTTGTTAAATAGCATGGAAAAAAAAAAAGGCAAGCTAGGGCTGATCTTTGCCAAATTCTAATCTCTGTTAAACAGAATTGGGAGTGGAAAGGGGTAATTGTGCTGTCTAGTCCTATCTCTGTATTTTTGGTCATTGTCTCAGGTTTATAATGTGTGCTCACTTTACATTTGAAATACCCAAAGGAAAGATGGGGCAGAAACCTTCATAAGACCACTCTGGAGCCACATAAACCAACAAATACAAGCAGGCAATCTTAGACCTTACAATCACTGGTTAAAGTTAGGTGACAGAAAGGTGACCTTAGCACGCTCTCTGACTTAATAAAGTTTCCTACTATATTTTACCATGTTTTCCATCTTAATTCTAGTCAGTTTACTTCTAGCTAACTATTAGTATCCTCACTAATTTTTAAAATAATTTTTTGTTTACCAAGCAACCACTCTAAATGTTGAGCGCAACTTCCAAAAACTAGAAGTAAATTATTCTGGTTTTCTGTTTTATTGTGATGCTCATATAAATTTTATTACTTTATTGCTGACTCTTGTATATTTTTACACTAATCTGGGACATCCCTTCAGGGTGGACTTAATGGTAATCATATATGCTTCTGAGGCAAAGCTGAACTTGTTAAAATAATGCCTAAGCTCATGCTTGAAATAAAGCCACAGAGAAATTCTCCACAATACTACAAACTAAAGAACTGAAGAACAAACTATCTTGCCCTTCCAACACCACTCCTTAAGCCTAACAAAGTTTTGAAATAAACATAGGAGGAAATCTTCTCAGCCTTGCAGTTCAGCGACAAGATAACATCACAGTAAGGAAGTCAAAAGACTGAGCTGAAGGTTGCATGCAAACGGATTTAGCAAAATGTTTCTTTTCTGCCTTGCCAATACACATTAGTCTTGATGTGAGTTATTGTCTGAGTTTGAATTTATAGAGGTCATCTGGACAAAGGCTTGTGAACACTGTTAAATTAATTTTGTGGTGACTTTGGAATAACTCTTTTGCAATGATCACCCTGTTCCTTGTGAATCTTTCTAAAAATACCTTCTTCTACCTATTTTTGTCTCTTTTAATTTGATGTCATTGTTGACAAAGCCAGCAAGACTCTGACAAGAATCAGTCAGTTACTAGGAAATACTAATATGTTCTGCTGCTTTTTATGTGTTTTAAAGAGATAGTTTACTTTGGGGGACTGAATGGCTCAGGATACCTGTAATGAATTTCCACCTCTAAATACTGTGTTTGATTCTAGCTACACAATCTTTCTTGTCCTTGTCTCAACTGAGTTTTTTAACACAATATGCTGCTCTCCATTCAGGTAGCCATGTTTGGATATTAGTTTCATTTGCTCAGAAGGTCAGCTTTGACACTTGAGCATACAAATCTTGCATACTTCTTGCATGTTTTAAATTTTGCCATAAAAATGTAATCCTTATTATTTATTCCTCTTTTAAAATTTTCTGTGATCACAACACCAACTTCTTCTTTGGTCCCCTTTAGAGCATACAAAACAGATCTGCATATATAAAGTATAAGTGGGGAAAAATCCTGAAAATAATGTATACAATATGTGTGCATATATGCATTTGCATAAGTCAATTACAGTTGTGATGACAGCATCTTATTAGTATCTTATTAGTTTGTCATGACCAGGCTATATAACACAGTGATGTCAGACTACTACACCCTGGGGTGCTGTGAAAAGCAATAGTAAAGTGGATTATAGATGATGCTACTCCTCTGCCACAATCCCCAGAAGACTCAACAGCATGGTGAAAATCCTGTTCTGTACTGCAGAAGACAAAAACCCCCTCACTTTCTGCAGGGCTAGATTCCCTGAAACATTTGATGCTAATTTGCAACAGACTTGAAATATCAGCAGAAAGTTGGCTGCATTCTGATTTTTCTGCTACCAGAAAAACAATGAAAATAATATTTTTTGTCTTCAAACAAGGACCGTGCAGTCAATAAACTGTCTCAGAAAACTTATGGCTAGCATCAGGTTGTGAAATGAAAGCTGATGTGTTAATGAAATTACTGGGAATAAACTGTTTTAACCAGATAAGATGTCAGGTAGTGGAGGGATAGAAATTACTCTCCCATTCAGAAAAAAAAATCACCTAGGGTTGGGGCCAATGCAGATTGTTAAGGTGAAGCCTGTGCTGTAGCTCATTTTCCAACTCTTACATCTTGGATTTTTCATGTAACAAAAACTTTCCCAAATGCAACCCCCCCCAAGCCCCAGTATGCACAATTAAAATTGCAATTGTAATACAGTTGTTCTACTTATAAAGGGTTGGGATGTATTACTCAGTATTACAGCATGTGCTCTTCATTGTTAGAGAAGATCAGAAGAGTCAGAAATTTTGGCAATTCATTATTTTAAACATTTAATTTACTACAAAGAATCCATGGAAATCTGTTATTGTTCATTAAGGATTTCTCAGTAATTTAACAGTGTCTTTAAAACTGCTTGCAAATGAGACCCAACTCCTAAAGATATTAACACTAGTATTAGATTACTTAATTTCAAGTATGGAATCCTTAACTACATCTTCCTACAGGTGCAGAAGTCCTGAGAAATATTTTGTAACTTGTCCTGTGGAAAGAAAATTTCTCATGTAAGTTTTTATGGACACTTCTGGACTTAATAACTATTATGTGGTAACTGCTGATGGCAAGGCACCACCTTTGCTAAACCCTGGTTAACAATGTAAGAGCAAGAATATTGAGAAGCTTCTCTCCACGGGCTAAGGCTGACAGAGGGACACTTCTACAGCATCAAGAACCACAGAAGGTGGGAACCCTCCAAGGAATTCATCAGGTTAAGGAAAGAAGATGAGGTGTGTATGGTAAGGAAAATATATAGAAACATGTATTTAATAAAAGCTGGTCTCATCAGCAGTGCTGAGAGTGGAGTAATACATGCTCTGAGCAAATTCTAACCCATAGTAAAACCTTACCATACAACCAGTACTGCCTTGGCTTGTGTGCCATTGCTGCAAGGGCAGTGCAAGATTAATCTGATGAGCTGAATTTGGCCTTGTATAGGGGAGCGAAGTACCCTGCTTCATGAGTAATATACTACAGCTTTCCTTCAATGTAACTCCTGTCCTTTTCTTTTCTGCAAGTATGTTGCTCTGGGGACTAAGCAGTCAGGCAGAAAACTAGTTTCTAAATCATTACACAGCAGCACTGAGATGCCAGTCAGTCTGTTTTTCTCTTTTTTTTTTCCTCCACTCCATTGAAGGCCCATAAAGATAAATTTATTTTCTGTTAACACCAATATACAATTTTTAGAAATAGTCTATTCCAAAACAATAAGATTTTTTTCTTTTTTTTTTGCTTTCCTTCATGTCAGTCAGAGTCGTTCATTCCTCAGATAAACACTTTTGTACTTTCCATCCCCTTACTCCTTCATTTTCTCTGTGAAATTGTTTGAAATTGCCATTTTCACTTCAAATGCCAGGGAGACAGCACAGTGCACTTCCTAACAGCTGATGTGAGATACCAACTTCTATCCTCAGTTAAACACATAAAAGCCCATATGCTTCTTTTGATCATGAGGGGAGAAAGGAGAAATTCAAAGGAAATTTGATATGCAAACTACAGACAGATGTGGCACTTACACTGTGATTTTCAAAGGGATCTAAATCTACATTTCATCTACTTTATGAGAGCAGACGTAATAGCTGTTCCCAGTTTGCACAGAAGACAGTTTTACACAGACTAACTGATTTGGGATTCATTTGGAACAGGACTGACAGATTTGCCTATAAAGGGTAATGGGGCAATTCCCTTCTCAATTTCTAAAAATGAGAAATAGCAGTTTAAATCAGCAGTAATACATCATTGAAAAATCAGTTTGTAAGAAAAAATGAAATCCATTGTTTTGAAACTTTGATTTAAATAGTGGAATTGCAACAACCTTCTATGTATGTGCATTTAAAGGATTTTAGACAACATACACATTATTCAGAAGCTTACATTTTAATTCCCTTTTTTTACCTCTATAGATCATATCTATACTGTTTGCTTTTTCTGCTCACTGAAAACAGTCCTTTTTCCCAATTTCCTAAGTACAATTCACCACATTTTGTAATTTATTTTTTTTTTCTTTCATAGCTTAAGCCTTATGTAAAAGGGAAACATTTCTGGTTAACTCACAGTGATGTTACCATAAAAACTCATTATTTTCTTTTTATTCCTAATTTATTTTCCCCCTCTGCTACCTTTTGCTATTTATCTTTTCAACCATATTACTTGTATTTGCAAGATGTACTGGGATAGCACTTTATGTGAGAGATTCACTGTTTAATTATATTAAATGTATAGAGAATTACAGGTATCTCAGTTAATTTGCAATGGAGAAAATCTCTGGCAGATTGATTCAGACAATGGGCATCTGCCAAGCCAAAAGAAAGAGTCAAATTGTCAGAGTTGAGTACTGCTTCTGCATTGGAATCTCTTTGCCAAATGGGCTCATTGTTTTCCCTAATACTCAATCTCTGAGAAAGAAGAGAAGGAAAAATGAGGAAAATGAAGGGAAAGGGGGAAAGGAGAGAAGGGGGGAAAGCCTGTCCTCCAACCTGAGGAACATGGTCAGAATTTCTTTTCTGAATGACAAATACAGATTTCATACTTTGCTATGAAAGGCTTGAAAACATTGCAGGAAACATACAGCTGCTATGTAGGCAATAGCTACAGATGCTTCCTAAAAGCTTGTCTTTATATGCTTTGTACTAAGATATGTTAAATATTCTCAAGTATTTTATTTATATATCAGTATATTAAAAACTATTGAGGGATTTCACAGAAAGAAAATTCTATTCTACCCTTGTTGCACTGCTGTGTTTTCAGTATCAACTCCAGCTCATACTCTGAGAGCTAAAGTACTACAGCCCTATTCCAGGGCCAAAGCCTGATAATGAATTTAAAACAAATCCCTTTGTCTGTGAATTAAAATCTTTCCTCATTTGCTAATTACTTTTAAGAAGATATCCACGTTTTGTTTAAAATAAAAAAAAGAACAAAATGAATGGATTTTTCTATACACTGTCTTCCACATGACTCAGGAAAGTTTCTGAAGAGGAGAATTCTTAAGCATATTTTACTTTGACAACCCAAAAGATTATGTTATAAATGACTAAACAGAGGACAAAGAGTCTGTGTAGGAGTCTATGTATTGAATAACAATAACTTGAACAAGAGGAAGATTCACTGTATGAAGAAATAAAAATGGCAAAACTAGAATTCCTCTGAGGTAGATGCTTAACAAGAATAAGTCAAAGCCTGTGGATTCATGGTGACTGTACTATAACATTGTATATTACACTACAACATAATTAGTGCTTCTTAATCACCATCACTTCTTTTTCTCCCCACTGGTGTTTCACTGACAGTTTAAAAAGAATTTTACATAAACACAGAACTGAAAACACTCTGAACTTCTGTACCAAAATGTTATCAGAAGTTATCAGAGTTCTATGATGTGGATGGACAATCTGATGCCTGTGATAGATTGAGATACAGATATTGTTTGCACATGATGAGCCCTGTCTCCAACACAACCCATTTTTGGATTTAACTAACTGATAACAAAGAACTGTACCTTAGTAATGTGTTTCAATACAGAGGCAATGTGATTCTGCACTGGTAATTTAAACAAGCTATATTAAAGGATATTGTACCAAAATATTAACTGCTAGCTCTGGGATTTGTTGATTGCAAAGCTACTTGTGGCAATAGAGAAAGGCATCAGTCAACTTTATCTTCAAATAGCAAAATCATTGGAATAAATTTTTCTGCATGTAATGAAATAGCCTTAGCATGGGCTCATTCACTAATAGAAATCAATAATACACCACTTCCCATCATGTAACACACAAATCATTATGTGTCATACTCCTCAGTCAGAATAATACATTTTTATTTGAAACTGAGATCTCATCTATGGAAAATTTTACAGGATTATAAAGAATATTTTCCCAGTAAATGAGAATATACTTTAATTTCTTTTCCTTTGCAATCTAACTGAGAATCCTGGCCAGAAAATACTTGTGAGAAAAATTCAGAACAGTTTATACTTATCAGTATGCTATGCATATGCTGAATTAGCACCATCTGTTTTCAACAGATATCAGGCTACTTTGCAAACTTTTGGCAACAATTAAAAAAAAAATCTAAAAAATAATGAAACAATGAACACTAACTCCCCTGTTATCTTTGAAAGAAACAAAATATCATGCTTGTTTCATAGGGAATGAAAAAAAAAAAACCAAAAAATAAAACCAAACCACAAAACCAAACAAAAGTGGTGTGAGAAAATCTTGGCTTTTTCTGCCTCTCCTTCACTACAGACTTCCTCCACAGGACGGGAGCTGGCGAGACACCACATGCTGTGCCACAGCCCTTGTTTGTTCACAAGAGTGAGGATTCATCTGCCCAAGCACAGGCATCATGTGCAGAGTTAATCTGAGCTAGTCCTCCAGACTACTGAACTGCAAGAAAGTGCCATTTTTCTTCAGCTCACTCCATAATCACACCTGTTCCTCTTGACAGCTGTGGAAACAGCCACATATAACACAGATGCCACCAGTAAATATCTCAGGACAGGAGGTCATTCCCCCTCACCACAACTTGAGCAGTTTCAATTCCTGCATTTGGCTCCTGTGCTTGAAGCAGAGTTTTAATCCTTTTGTTTTTTTGCAGGAATCTCACTACCTCTTCAATTCTTCAGAGATTACACCTCTCCTCAGCAATCAAAGGTTCTGGGGTTGGCTCAGTTTGATCATTCAGGCAATATTTACTTTATTCTGTGCTCATGATGCTTTACTTCCCCAGTCTAAGATTAAAGGTGGCAGAGTGAGCAGAGCCCTGATTAACCACTTTCTCTAAAATGTGGTTCATGCTGGGGAACAATGGCCATGTAGCTGCTGCTGTAAGGCACAGATTAGACAAACTCACCAAGTGTCCACCTGCCTAATTCAGGCCTTTCTACAGCCAGCACAGCAAAGCCTTCTTTTTGTCCTTTCTCCTCAGCCCTGGCTTCATCCATACTGCTGTGCACCTGCAGAATGATCTGCATCAAATTCCCCTCTACTTTTCCCAAACCTTCCTTAAAATTACCAATACAACATATTCTCTTGGTGGAAAGCATATTTCTGACTCAGCTCTGGTACTATATACCATGGTCCAAATATTACACACTGATAGAATAGAGTAGAATAGAATAGAATAGAACAGAATAGAAAGTAAAAGAATTTTGAGAAACTCTCCTTGATTGCTGATACTCACCAGCTATCAGGTCTTGCAGTAGTCTCTGCATAAGCCCCTCCACCTCAGCTAAAAAAGTTAATTTCTCCTTCAGTTCATGTTGCAAATATATTTCTCTCTCTTCTATGCAGTTTCTCGATGTTTCCCTTGAACTTCCTTCTGCCTGAAACTTTCCTTTCCTCTCCCCCTCCATCCCTCATTTTCTGAAACATAAAAATTCCCCCTAAAATACGCTCAGTTGATCCCAGGGCAGGCGTAATCCTCACACCTTTTAAAGAAATGTAGTTGAACCTGACAACAAACGGAGTGGATCATCTGCCACAGATGGCAAAACTTAGGAGGTGTGAAAACTACTCACAGTATGTCCGGATTTTCCATTACATTTTTCTACAGTGAGAACATGCAATAGCCAGACCACACAAAACTCCATATTCCTATTCTTATTCTCACATGAAAATGGCATTTCCAGTTTGATACAAATCCCTTTCTAAGTGACACAAATTAAACAAAACCAAATATACCTCACCCCTAACCTTCAAAAAGCCAACTTTTTAAAGAAAGCATTTACACTTGAATAAACACATACAGAAATCTGCTATACTGATACAAAAAAGAGCATCTTCTCATGGAAGAAAAACAGCTTTCTCTCTTTAAACAGATACCAAAGTGAAACAGATTACCTGTCTTTTTTTTTTCAAAAAAATATTTTAAAATATATGAAACCATTTTTTCAGAATTTGCTTTTTGCTTGGGATTTTTTGTTTGTTTGTTTACTTTCATATGTGTTCTACTTTCTGTGGATACTGCACCAGATTTAATCCATGCAGCCAGGACAGAGAAGTGACAAATGCTTCATCATTTGTATTTAAAACTAGATTGGACATCCACTCCATCTCTTTGCCAAAGAAATCCAGACAAGGAACTCAGTTTGGTCTTGATTAGCTCAACTGAATAAAACTGAGTTTTTAGAACATCCTTTTTCTCTTCTTTAAAGGCACATATGGAGATAATATTTATATTTATTATTTTAGTAATTATTAAATATAATTTCTTATACTAGCACTGTAATCTACATTCATTTTCAGAGGAGGAAGCATTCCACTCCTGGATAAATTGCATCAGATGACAACCTTATATGCAATGTGATATTTAATGCAACTGTGTAGGGCTGAGGAAGAAGAAAGCAGTAACCTTTAATGAATTTTCCTCCTCCTATTTTAATAGCAATTATACTATTTTAGAATCATGACCTTCCTCTTCCCATTTCTGCTTATTGTGACAAGCTGGACAGGAAGACAGAAAGTTGGCAAAGGCTACTTTTTAACACTAATGAAGCTAAAGATTAAGATAAGGCAGCAGAAAAAAAAATGTGCCATTTGCAGTTTCTAAACCTACATATGTAACAAAAAAAAATTTAAAAAAAGGAGAAACAGAATTTAATGCAAGAGCAATATTTCAAGACCTGAAAGAAAAAGAAAAATTCTTATAGTTGGCCTGGAATCTAGGATATATTTTCACTGCATGTACAAAAGGAAAAAGGCTCTTTACCCCCCCCTCATTTTCAGAACTCCTGTTCTTGTTCTAAACCATTCTTTGTCCACTGCTGCCATAGATTTAAAAAAATCCAGATAAAAAATAGCTCTGCTTGATTATATGCATATGGACTATACCAATCACCCTAAACATGCAATATGATGTTTCTTATTAAAGAAACACAGGAAATAATCATTAAAAGATGTTCACAGGATAATGACAGATTTAGGTTGGTTCCCTTCTCTGTTGTTTTCTATGTGGTTTCTTCACTGTTTTAAAATTTCTAGCAAACACAGAGTATACAAAGAAAAGAAAATTAATGAAACCCTGAAATATTTGTAATCATCCAAATGCACATTCTAGACCAGTGGAAGAGCAAGAGCTAAAAAATTAGTCCAAACCATTGAAAACTAATGCCTACTGAATATATTAATGACATCTTATCTTCACAAAGCATCACGCTTTGCAGTCATGTCATTCAGTACTTTTGGGTCCAGAGATGTTAACAGAAAATCAAATTATTGTTCTCAAGTCTCAAATAGTTCAATGCTCACTGTACCTGCAACAGCTTGAGGCACAGAATGGTGATACATCCCCTCACAGGTAAGAAATGGCAGCATTTATGGGTTCAGAGCAGAACTGAACCCATATGTTTTGAAGTTTAATACTAAATTATTGGTAATCCTATACTTTCAGCAGAAAACTCACAACAGATGACAAAGACTTTCAGAAATTATGAGCAGAAACAGACAGAAATATTTGAAAACATTTACATGTTTCTACCCGTTATATAATTACAAAATGTTTAGCACAATGAAGTTAATACATACTTTATTTCAAATTTCTACTTTTTGTCAGCAGGACACCTTTCTTGATTCACCTTATTTCTTAATTTATTACTAATTTGTCTGTGTAATATATCAACATGGTTAAGCTACACATCAAAAATACTAAAATAAAAATATAATCAAAAATTTGATGCAAAAATGAGACTTCCAGAGTCTCAGCTACTATATTGGTCTCTCCAGTTCAATGCACACATTTAGAACTTTTCTATATATCGAACTCTTCCAGGCTTTGAAGCAAATGGAGCTGATTATCACTGTCTGTCACTTTCCCCATTCCAACATTTACTTTATTGACTGTACTGTCCATATTTCCAGAACAAGTCAGACAGAAAATCCTTCTCCATTAATAAAAACATTCAGTTGTTGTTGTCATTGTTTTTAAAATATTTCCATTAGGAATGGGTAGTAGAGGGAATAAAACTCCATAGTTGTCTGGTTTTTGATTTGGTGGGGTATTGTTTTGATTTTTTTTGTTTTTTGTTTTTTCTTTTACATGACATAGGAAAAATATTTTTAAAGATAATCTCTACCTATTTTTTCAGCTTGAAAATGGCCTGGTCCTTTTTTCTTTCTCTCCAAAAACTGTTACTGTATTTTTTTCTCTACCGTACAAAGCTCCTTTCTTCCTGTGCAAATTTTGAACTTCTTCAATATAAAATTAAGATTTAAAGGTTAGTTTCCACTATAACATTTCCAGCAGTAATATTTCAATCATTTAGAGGAATAGCCTTCCTTCCTGATCCCCACATTCTGTCAATTTAGGGGTTCCATTTTTTATAACAATCAGAACTGAGAAATCTTGTTTTAAAGGTAGTGCAAAAAATTCCTCATATTTGAAATAGTGGAATTACCAATCCAAAGAAAAAATATTAATTTAATTTCATCAAGGCATGATCCACAGCTGACTGAATTAACATAGTGTATAATTAATTTTTGAGAATTTTATATGAACCATCAGATTAGTGATTCTACAACACAAGCACAAGCCTCTGTGGTTTCAAAAGTCAATGGAAATACTCAGATCTGAACATCACAGTAGATTCATCATAATAGACCACAAAGGGTTCAGCAGCAATGCTGTAAACATTTTTTTAATCTTCCCAAATGGAGCAAAATATTACAACATTAAGATAGTAAAATTCATGTTCTAAGAAATTCCAAAATAAAATTGCATTAATGAATGCCAACTAGAATTTGGGATTCTGATGTAACTTAAAAGTGTTTTGACAGTGCTATATCACTTGTCCTTCAATTGTAGCTTCTTATTATGTGTCTACAAAACACAGAAATATTTTTAGGTCAGATTTTCTGAAGAAGTATTTCAGAGAGAGGTTTTACAGAATACTATCACTGGATTTTGGGGAATTTTTTTTCAAGTCTAGCTACCCATAGCATCAGAAGGAGAGACATTTTCTAATCGATGAGTTAAAAAATCTAAAATACATTTATAAAAGATTTTTATGTATAATGGTGATAAGATATTAGTAATTTAGAATCTATATATCACCTATGAGCTACAAGCACCCAAAAAAATACCAGGCCTTTTTTTTTTAAACAATGATTTCTTAAAATTTAAGCGTATTAAAAAAAAATCTAGAAAATTGGAGGAAGTTCTAGCGGAAAAAAACAACCCAACATCTCAAAACTCCAAATCCCGCAATTTCCCAAATTGCTCTAACCTAATTACAGGGCTTGAGAGCTTAATGGGGGGCATAGACTGGTGTTTCCTGAACTGTAGTGTGTATTTCTTTATAAAGCTGCATAGGAAATGCTTTAGGAAATGTAATTTGTCTCTGAAGTGAAGCAGCACAGGAGTTCGAGTGTGTCTGCACTCGAGCTAATGAGAACAACAATTTTCACTGGAAGAGAAGGACTCAGATGGGAGAGTCTCCCAACACTTCCTACCCTGTTTTATAGCCACACAAACCATTAAATATGTCATGTAGAGATCCCAGTGTAGGCCCAGTAAGATGGTCAGGGCTTGAGGGAGAGTATCTGTTCAAAGAAGGGAAATTAAGGCAACTGAGCTTGAATAAAACACCAAATTCCTGTCTTCCACTCTAAAATGAAGCAGCACTGAGAAGATAGTCAGACTCTTCTAAGGGATGTGCAATGAAGGACAAAAGGCACAAGTTGCACAAGGGAAGTGAAGTGCTCTTCAACATGACAGCAGTGAATTTTCAGAACAGAATGCACAGAGGGACAGTAAAATCTCCATCCTTTGAGATTTTCAAAATTCAACCTGACAAGTCCTATAGACATCTGATCTAATGTAGAAATTACCCTAGCTGTGAGGTCAAGGTGGGCTGTATGACCTCCACAGCATCTTTCCAACCTGATTTTTTTTGTCATCTGTGATGAATGAGGAGTTTAGAGAGGAAATGTTTTCAAAATATTAAACAGACACCAACATCTTAATGGGTATACTGCTATGATGCTGTGTAAGGAGTGAAAGATTAGGAACTTCAATATTTATTTTAATTAAATTAAAGCTTTGGTGTCCCATAACGGCAGACTGTGTGAGATAAAAGTACCCTCTGGAAAAGCCATTTGCTTTCTGACATATGTGTATGTGTGTTTGTGTGTGTGTCTGTATGTACACATATGGTAAAAATGCTACTTCTCCAACATCGTCAAAACTTCTTGTTTTCCATCATGAGTTTTTGGGCCAAATGATGAAGAAACATGAAGAAAAGAGATAGAATGTGTTCCTCTTCCTAGATTATCATTCCTCAGACAAGCAATGCTCAAACAGGCTGTAAGAACATAAGGGCTCAGAGCAGCCTACACTACCACTGTCACAAGAATTACTTTTACTGCCTAAAAAATATCTGAAGGCATTACAATAAAATTCTCTATACTACAGTGTACCTGATCAAATGGGCAAAGCACAAAATTACTTATTCTATTCCATTTTTCCTAGAAGACATTGATATTGCTGCTGTTGGTTATAACTTAGGAATCATAAAAGGAGCATCAATATGATGTAAGTGATTAACCCAGGCAGTAAAATTTCTAAAAAAAAGACAGTAATTGCCTCTAATGTCAACTCAGACAAGAAGCATAATTTCATTTCCCTGTTGCCCTCTTGCATTGTATATATACAGCAAAAACAGAGCTATGAAGGAGGTTGCAGAAAATGTATTCCAGAAACAAATGAAGTAAATATTATCTCCAAACTTACTTATGACTTCCTGAGTCTTATGTCATCATATTTCAATAATGCTATACAGCAGCTGAAAATAAAGTCTCAGTCTTGAAATAATCTTCCCTACATTAAACTTAAATTTTAGGTGGGTAACTCTCCTGATTCTCTCCATCCATCACCCTTCCTGACTATCTTTTCACCTCTGGCAACTGCTGAGTGTCTAAATCAAGGAGTTATCCAGACTTAGAGAAATCAGACCCGTTAAACTTCTCATCCCACACACAGACTAAAGAAATCCTCAGCATATAATCCTCCTTCAGACCTTCCTCCATACTGGTTATTAAATTTCAAACCCTGCCTTCTCTCTTAGTTGCTGGCTGGCCCATTTAGCCTGCTTGGCCATAATGCCCCAGAGAAAATGCTTGCCAGGCAGTGTAAGAGCACCAGCACACTCGATGCTTGAGCTGGATTTGGCATCAGCAAACAGCTTGCAAAGTGAGTAAGGTGGGATAATCAAAGCTGTATTTTGATAGGAACCACTTAGATTGGATGAGAGAGAGAGTCTAAGAAAGACCAGCTGGGAAACAGAAGTAGGGTTTAGCAAGGAGATTTAGAGGGAAGATATGGACAGATGGAGAATGTGAACAGAAATTGAACTAAGACCCGAATTCATGATGTACAAAATGCATGAAGTTCTGAAGGAGAGCCAAAAGGCAGGCTTCCTCTGCAGTCTCACACCAAGGGAGAAATTTCAGGCTCTGCATCACAATTTCACAGAGATGTCTAAGCCATATCTTGTGATAGACCTACCCCTGTATTTGGAATTTCCAAAGAGTTGACTTAGGCAGCATAGCCCTAACCAACCTGGCTACTGGTAATTCCTCTCTTGTATCTTCATTTTAAATGGAGGGACTGCAAGAACTTACCATGCCATTATGGATTCCACTGCCTGAGCTGAACATTGCAGCAGGTAAATCACTTTTTTTACCAGAGTTCAGCTACTTCTTGGTAACAAAATTGAAAGTTATTTTGAGACATTGAACTGAGAAGATAAGCACAAATGAAAAACTTGCTCTCTCCAAGTGAGCTTTGAGAACTGTCAACAGGATAACTTCTGAAATTCTGAATTGACATCAGCAGAGTCAACATTGTCCTGGAAATATGAAGTTTGTCTGCTCTATGATGCCCATCTATCAGCAGCCATTCATCTTAAAAGCACACTGAAGAGACCAGAAAATAGTGAAAATACTTTTTATAATGTTTCCGTGAATTAAATGAAAGTTATTTTAAATTAATATTTTTAAATATTTTTCTTTAATTAAGCTTTAGGACCTAGAAAACAATTTATAAACCTAACTTTAACTGAATCATAATTTTTTTCTGTGCAGAATTGATAAAAGGTAACTAGTACATAATCAAGAAATTCACTGTTTTGAGAGAAAAAACAGGAAATAAGAACACAGAAGAATCAGAAGACAGGTTTTTTGAGTGATCATGGGACCAGAAGCAGTCTGAATCATCTAGAACCTTACTGTAGTCATTTGAGAAATGAGTGGGATTAATATTATTCTAAAGTAAAACCATAAAATAACTGGATTAAGTACTGTTCCCTTGGAATACTTCTGCCTGCAGATTATAACAGGAATATACAGTGACCAGATCAGGTGGGATTTTTCACCACCAGTATCTAATGTTAAACATGTTATTTCCAATCCTTCATACCTTAGGCTACGTTGTGTCAGCCAAGGAAGACAAAACACTTCCAGGCTTCAGAATAGAAACTAAAATAAGGAGTAAATGCCACTTCAGCTAAGGGATGGAAGGAACAAAACAGGGGACATTTTGGCTATTTGATTATGCCTGTCCCATCTTTTAAATGAATATTGAATTAATTTAAAAGATTAAATTCATAATAATTCACCCATATTATGGAAAGGGCCATATATATCTGAGTGGTTTATTTACTCAGCACTCTGTGGCAAATGCTGTATTGATACAGATTAACAGCAAAGATGTGCATGATATGCCAGAAGAGTCATAAATACTAAAGAAAGTTGTATTTAATTTTAGAATTTAATTTTTAAAGATAATTTTATTACTCATAGTGCTCAAGATATTCTTGATTTGGAAAGGAAATCAGTCATGTAAGTTATCTAACCCTTTATGGTATTCCCAATATTCAGATGTAACACAGTTTCACTAAAATATATCAGTTCTAAGACATCTGTGCTATTGCAGTTATAAAGTTCATATCTATTAAATATCCCAGGCCACAGATTGAGATAATCCATCCTGTGTCTCTACTGGATGTATAGAATAGTTAATATTTGTCCTATTTAAAATAATGTTTAACACAGTGAAAGACTCTTATCTTGTCCAGCTTTGGTCTTCTTTCTAGATCAACACAGCGAGATCCTTCAGAAAGCTAACCAACATTGTCTAAATCTTTTATCCTTTCTCTTATGCTCAACTTTCAAACATCTCATCCTCTCACTCTTCAGTGGTGCTCAGCTAAACTGCATTAAGCATTAAAGCTGAAGTCTCACCAGCCACTGAGCAGGGCAGAACAACTGCAGCATGTCTCCTACACAGGCACCACTTGTCAGCATTTCCCAAAACACCACTACCTTTCCTGCAAGCACTTGATATTTTTAAGTCATATTACATCTGAACATTTACTGCTACGCTGGACCATTTTCACTTCTGCTATTGCCGAATCAGCAATATTCCTGTTTTGTCTTCTTTTTTTCTTCTTTACCTGTAGTGTCTGTATTGTTATTGAAATTTTGGAACATTGCTCTGAATTGCAATTCTGCTTTCCAAAGTAATGCATTTCCTATATCAGTCTAAAAATGCTATGAGTCATTTCTTCATACTTCAAATTGCAAATTGAATTATTAAAGAGTAAAGCCTATGACAAGTCCCTGTTTGATACACTTGAAACTGCTTTCCTATTTGACAGTGGACAAAGACCTAAGATATTCACTATTGACCTAAGATATTCGCTTCCAGCTGGCAGATAGAAAGAAAACTTCCATTTAAAAATCATTGAAAAAGAATTAGCTTAGCAATAATGTTGTGTTGGAGTAAGAATGTAAAGAAATGCAGTAGAAGGGATTATTTTTCTTAATATTTAATAATGAAATTTGATCTTGCAACAATAATATGCAAAACCACGTGTCTATCTTAACAAATTATTTTTAATACTAAATCACTGCAGAAAAGCAATGCCTGATTAGAAGGATTTTGAGCCTTAGAACAAAAGTAAAGTTAGAATTAACATAGGCAAACCTTATTAATTTAAAAACTAAGAAACAAGCAAATAAACAGTTAGTTGCTATTAGCACACATTGCATTTTTAAACACTGATAGCACAAGAGGATCTGGTCGAGTCAGGATTTCTACAGATAAGAAGCAAACCTTCAGAGATCTGGTATGAACTTATGAAGCTAATAATGCTGTGAAGAGTATTACAAACACAAACACATCTAGCTCAAAGATTAATGGGCTACCTTCCTGTCATCCTCTTGTAATTTTTATTTTTTGGGGTGATTATATGGGGTATATCTAGCTCAGCAAATATTTTTCATTTTTTTCCTAAGGGAATAATGTAGAGTTTTGAAATTTTTAGTATCTCATATGGTAAAAATAAGTTAGGAATTACTATAAACAAATTAGCCTTCTTCAGGAGAAACTCAGTAGAAAGCTCTGTCCCAAGTGTAACTCAAATGGGCTCAAATCCCAGCAGGGAAAACCATTCCAAACCCATGACTGGCTCCTTTTGGACAAAAAATGCAGTACAGCAGATAATTTATATCAGTTAATTTGATCTGTTGTTCAGCTTCTACTGCACCAAACAACTTGCTAATAAAGCACAGATAGCACTTTCTTTCTAACAAAGATTTTATAGACATTGTTCTTCTGCTCCTTTTGGAGAATGTACTTTTATTTTATCAGTATAGTTTTCAGAGCTTCAGTCAAAGATGCTCATTAAACTGTAGAAAGAATAAAATGCAGGAAGCCAGAATTATCAGGAAAGCATGTGAAAGAAATCCTCTTTGTTATTTCAGTCAGACAATTCCACTGGTAGAACTTTTACCCTCCTATTCATGTTAACTACAGTAATCTGTGGTTTGAGAGGAGATGAAGGTCTGAAGCAAAACAGAGCTGAAGTAGGCCAAACTTTGCTCATGGGTATGTGCCCCTCTGTCTTTCTTCTGAGCCTGCTTGGTTCCACTGTATAAATTTATATCCAGTATTTATTACTTTAAAACAAGGAACATGATATTTACCTATTTCCACACCAAATATTCTAAGTATTCTTAAAATGGATAACCATGGTAACCTAGTCTACCAGAAATGAACATAAATATATTATTGTGCCTCTGTTTTTCTTTGTCTTTCTGGAAGACAAAAGACTGAGGGATGGGAATTGTGGCCAGGGATGGTTTTCCTAATGTCTATATATGAGCCAGCTTGAGAGGAAGATGGATAAGCTGAAAGCAGATGAGAAAAGGCCCAAATGACATAAAACCAAGGCTCCTTGTCAACTCTGCCATAAATCTCATGCTTTATAAAAGAGTGTTAAGGAAAAAGAGTGAACACTATAATGATTTTCTATTATGCATGAACATCCCTTGGTTGAATAGAGAAGGTGTGAAACCAACGAATACAAAAGTATCGGGCAGAAAAGGCTGACCCAGTTAAATGTGCTTTAGAAAATAATGTTAATATGACATGTTGCCTAAATTTAGGGTATTCTGTCTCTTTGGAAGACCTGAGAGATGGAAAAAAGATGCTTCACTTCAGTCACAAAAATGTTATTCCATAGGATATATATAGGGAATACTTCACAGGAAACAGTAGCTTAAAATGTTAATAGGACTCTGTAAATAATTCAGACTACTGGTGGAAAAAAAATTAAATCTTGCTAAAACTACATGGTTAAATGAAAAGATAGATAGGTCCTATTTTATTATTTACACAGGGATAAGATTGTTGAGAATTGTTTCTAAATGTGACAGGGACTGTCTTTGTAACTCAGTTCCCAGTGAATTTGTTTGAAGTACACAAAGAAAGCATGTGACAATATTAAAGCACAAAAGAAAATTGGTGGGGAACCTTCCCTGGATTGCTGGCCTGCATTTAGTCTCAAGACAAGATTTCCAATCCATAAGCAATGGATCAGCATTCAGGCCTAAGTGTAGGGCCTGTAAGACCTCAGTTGCTAAGTGTATTAAGTGCACTTCCAGGCGTTCCTGCATGTGCAGTTCACAAACTGCATGGAAGCCATATGAATTATGCAAATCAGAATTCTTCCAGATCATTCTTTAGGGCTGGTTTATGCACACTCAAAATGAAGGACCAGTTTCCACCAGTGTCTGGAGAATTTTCATCAAACCACAGCCCAGTGATGTCACTTAAAAGCAAAGCTAAAAAAATAAAAATCTAAAATAAAAATTTAAAAATTTAGATACTACCAAAGATGGTTCCTCACTCAACAGCCATCTGCACTGAAACTCAAATAGCAGCTGTTTCTGCTAAAA
Organism: Geospiza fortis; assembly: GCF_000277835.1. Lineage (NCBI taxonomy): Eukaryota > Metazoa > Chordata > Aves > Passeriformes > Thraupidae > Geospiza > Geospiza fortis. The sequence continues at coordinate 877,642 of NW_005054477.1, read as the reverse complement.
GGTAATTCTTCCTTTATACAAAGTATAGATTTTGCAGAAACTAAAATATTATTCCCTTTTTCTGGGCTGAATCATAGAACTAAGATGGGAAATTAAAAATCATTGAATTAAGGCTTTTGCAGTACAATGATGTGACCACCTATGTCTCAGACCAAAAATCACTTCTGAATATTTTACAGTAACTAAAAAAAATATAACAAAGTTCCAAGCCCTGTTAGCTGGAATTAAGCTCAGATAACAAGAAACCAAGGGAAACATCTATGTCTTGTCCTTCAGCAGTAGAAGAATTATGATACCTGTCATTCTGACATGACATTAAGAAATGAACCTACTCCCTGCTTTTGAGGAACCTGAGCAAACAGAAATATCCACCTTCAAACAGGGTAATTATCCCTACCTTTTTCTCTCTATTCATTATCCATGGAGAACACTCCTTGCTGAACTACAAGTCTGGTGATCAGCTTAGTCCTGAATAAACAAGCAAAAATCAGATCATGGATATGATAGATGGAAGGTCTTAATTCTACTGGGAACAACTACCTTGTCTTCCCTTTTCAGTGTTTAGATGTACAGCATGTCTGACACTGCAAAGGTCACTTGTGGATGCCCCATCTCCCTGGAAATATTTAAGGCCAGGTGGGATGTGGATTGGAGCATCCTGGTGTAGTGAAAGGTGTCCCTGGTGGCAGGGAAAGTTGGAACTAGATGAATTTTGGAGTCCATTCCAACACACACCATTCTGTGATTCTGTGAAATCATTAAGTTTTAATCTTCTAGTTTTAAAGTTGAAAACTTCAGAATACCAAAGAAGATGACACACATTGTGTTAATAAAGCCATCTAAAATAAATTCCACTCCTAAACTCAGTATAATTGTGCTCTTAATATAGCAATAGAAGAAATCTTACATTTCTTATGTAAATAAAGACACATTTTGGGGGATTTCACTTGAAATAATTACTTTTTTTTTTACTACATTATGAAGGCTTGATTTATTTTTGCCTTACAAGTATGGTAAATCACACCAGATGAAAATGTCAAGAAAAGTCTCTCTTATTAAACATATTGATAGGATTTACTCTAAGTGTTAAAACTTAAATGTACAGTTTCTACCCTAAAGCTGACAGGCTGTTGACAGATGTGTCTCTGCATTAGTTTCACGAATACAAACACTTCTGCTGAGCCTGTGCATTGCTTAGCTGGGGATGCTTTATGTATGTGACAGGTCATGTGCAAGATCTTCTGCAATTTGCCTCATTTTAGCTGAACAGACATTTTGCATCCAAAGGCAAAAAGAAGACAACTCCCATCTTTAATTACACATATGCAATCTGTACAAGTGCCAAAGATGACTGTGACTGGCATGTGACTTGATTCTGTGGCACACTGGTGTAAAGCTATTTCTTTATTATGTTAGACAGGTACTCACAATTTTTTTGTTGCTGGTGAATGGATGAATTTCAATCTTCACTTCCAGACTCTACTGACAGCTCCTGGTGCTCTTATGGAAACCATTCCTATGGCTATTCACTCTATTGAACCCTACCATGATGTCTAATAAAATCAGTTCTGGGGAGCTCACTGCCACAGGGAGTGCAACAGACACAAAGCTCACAAAACAGCAAAATTTGGTATCTGCAAAATGTCAATTCCAATGGGTGGCTTTCACAACTTTTTCTGGTGCTGACAATTTACAATTCTTAATTTTTTCTTGACTCAGCTATACTTGATTGCTAATATATATCACTAATGGACAGCACATAAGAACTACAAAGCAGAACATAGTGGCAAGCAATACTTTTTCATTGGATGAATAGGAAGGCACCATCTATATTCTTTCTAGTGTTCACGTAGAGACAATGGCTATGACAGACAAGCAAGTGGAATTGTAACATAACCGCACAGAAAAATTTCTGTTGTCGAAAAATTAAATGTGCCACCACTAAAAGTAATGTTACCTGGATTTTTTTATTATGTGATTAGCTAGCAGGTTACTTTTCAGCATTTCACTTATACTAGATTAGATAAAATGTTGTAATGATTTCCTCTTCAAGCTGCCTTAAAAAAGAAAATAATATTTAATGCAACAGTTCTAAGACATATTTAATCATCTTAGTCAGAGTCTCCAAACCATCCTTCCCTGAAATGTTGTAAAAAAACCATTTTCTATTGGAAGAAGTGCATGACTGATGAAAGGGCACTGTCTGTGAAACAAGTTATCATTTCACTCTAAATCTTCAAAAGAGATCAGTTTTATTCTTAAAGTTCCACCAATTGTGTAAGGATCAACTTTTTTTGCTCAATTGTCATGAAAAAATTGTCTGTGAATCATATACATGAATACCCTTTTCACCTGCGATGTTTATGAATGCAGACAAAGACATAACCCTGATTCATGAACTATTAAAAAAGTGATGGGATATTCATCCATGCAAAAAATATTCATATACACATTCAGTTTCCTTAAGGTAGTGAAAGATCAATCTTTCATTTCCATTTTATTCTTTTATGTTCAGCTCTAGTAAATTCTCTTTTCAGAGTGAGCTGTTTTGTAAGTTTTTCTGTACTGAACTTCACTCTTTTGAATGACATAACTGTTCCCTTCTACCTTTCCATTTTTTAACTAGGAAATTAGAAACTCTAGAGGCACAAAAGCATGCACAGAGAATTAACAAGGCCCTTAGCTGTTGTGGGCACTGTACATACAAAGAATGAATAAAAAACAGTCCCAGTGCCAAAAATATTTCAAATTTAAGGCAGCATCTTACTTCCACACTTAGAAGGATAGTCCAAAAGCGATCCTATATTTAAACTTAAGTATAGCAACACCATGTGGCCCTAACAACAAAGATGTATAGTTGAAAAAATGTCATCAAGGTTTACACTTTGCCAAAAATGACACTGTGTGTATGCTTTCATGGAACTTCTGAATGTGATAAAATGTACAAAACAAATCACTGTCCAGTCTTTCCTGTGCTTCAAGGTCATACAGCCCTAAATCCATGGTATAACAAATGGACATGCTGGAGGGAATACTGTAAGTCTTGTGGAAACTAGATAACTTAGATCTTGTATTGTGGAACTCTTCTTCACAACATAACTTGAATGAATAATTGAGAACTGAAACTGATATAGAAACTTCAAAAGCAATTTATGCCCATTTCCAGATGCTGATGAGGTCAGTCAATTATATTCTTCAAGGATCACTGTAAATTTATTCTTTCTTGTTGGTCATGTACCTTTTTTCCTCCTTTAAACTTCATGTACCTGACCTCAGCATAAGCTATCTGAAACTCAGACATATTATGAACAAAACTCCATCAGAGTAACAAGCTTAATACTTAGCATCAAAGCTGAAGTCAACCAGAGCCAAATCAAACATGGAAGTCTTGGAGTCAACCATGGGAAGTTTACTTCATGGAAGTTTACAGAGTAGCTTCCTCACCCTCTAATACATGGCCAAGTTAGTGCAGTCCACTTTATATTTATGGAATTTTTTAAAATTTCCTTGCGCATGTCTGCTTGCACCCTACCTTCCATAAAGATGTCCCACTCCTTTATTTAGGCAGCAACTACTTTGAGACATTGGCTATTTGCTGCCTGATAGCTGCATACTAGTGAAAACCATATAGCTCATTGCTGTTTGGGCTCAGGGCAAAAGCAGAGAGAACATGTTGGTACAAAAAGAAACAATGGTGTACAAGCTCTTTGTTTTCATGTCTCATTAAAGAATAATGTATGTGTTCAAACTCCACTGTAAAGACCTTTAAACAATGAGTTGTTTATAGAATTCATCATCCATCATAGAACGATACAATTTATATCAAATATATATGTCAATCTCTGAAAGAAGTGAACTGAATAATTTGTTCTTAGAAATCATTTTACTATACTTTTACAATTATATTTTACAGTATTATACCTACTCTCTAATACTAAGTAGGACCCAACACTTTCTTACAGTCCATGAGCAATGTTCTTCAAGATGCTTGATGTTCCAACTCCTCTACATGAAACTTTAGTGCTCATGCTAGTTCCCCCACTGTGCTTATCATTCATTAGAGAATGATGTTTATACAGAGTGCCAATGCAATAACTATGGCTTTCCCTTCAAACTTCCAAGTACTGTTTTCCAAGCAATAACAGCATGGGAAGCATTTAATACTGCACAAATACGTGAAGCTGCAGGAACTACTTACAGTGGGAGCCTTGGAGGGTATAACCAGATAACGTTGCATTTGAAAGCCACCACAAATTATCAAACAGAGAGAACAAAACCTCTTTATCCTATCCAGCCTGTACCAATCACTGGTATTCACAGATAACTGAACATAAAAAATAAATATTGCTGAATGGCAACTCTTCCAGAGTTCTGAAACGATGCTGATGCATCAACTGACAGAAGGAAATGGTCTCAGATAAAAAGACAGCCAAGAACATATTATAAAGGTACTTTTTTTTTTGTCAAGACTTTTCCTCTTATTTATAAATATCAATCTGATTCCCAAATATGAAATCTTATTTCTCAAGGGAAAGAAATACTGCAGAAATGAAAATTTTGATCCTACTGAAGTCAGCGTCCTCTGACCCCTATAAGAAACAGCCCTCAAAACTTACCTAACTTCCTGATAATCTTCCTTATCCAAAACAAAAAATTAAAAATGGATTTTTGATATGAGACCTCTTGGTCTGGGAAAGATAAAAGATGTACACACTGGGACAGAAGATTATCCACAGAATCACACATGGCTAAGAAACCTCATGAGGGTCAAAAAGGACAACTAACTAAGGCAATTATAAATCTGGTGTTATCTGCCTCTCAGAGGGCACATGCAGTAATTTCAAGGTAAATGCACTATAGACTGTGCCACAAGAGCTGGATGTTGTATGATTAGAAAGGAAACGCTTTCAATTTTCTGAAGCATTGCCAGTAACCCCTACACTGGCAATGAATTGCCATATAAAGCACAAAATGCCATCCAAATTCTGAAAATGAACTTCTTGTGTTACTTCCTGACTATTAGTAATATGGGCTTCTCTGTTTCCTGGCAAAGCAGTGAATGAACTAACCATTGCTTTAGACAGCAGATATTCCTCTTGACTTTTCAGCAAGGTGTGCAAAAAGACTACATACACAAGTACTGGAAATGGGAGTGTCTGTCCTCATGCTGTACTGATAGCTGTAGAATTGCATATTATAAAAAAAAAAAGCAAGCAAATACTTCTTACCATAAAACCCTCAGTGTACTGAAACTGAGCTCTGGAACTGTCTTCTGCTGTGGGACTCAGGGGCTTAGGATCAGACATAGAGCGTTGCATCATCTTTGCTGTCTTTGGGCTTGATGGAGGAACCTTGGCCATGTCAGCATGCAGCATCTTCTGAGGGCTGATGTCATCAGTCATGGGTTTTTCATAAGGTACAAATGCTGACTCTATAACTTTGCTTGGTGAAACAGGTGAAATGGGTGAATAGAGAACTTTGGGAGATTTGGGAGGGGAAGGGACTACCTGTAATGTGGAGTCTGGGCGAAGGTGAGATGTGTAACCTATCTCTAATGGTGTTGGACGTTTTTTATCTTTCTGAGGAGATGAAGCTGACAGATATTGGGGACTTTGAGTATCTGATGCTGTCTCTGTTTGACATCCCAGACTTTCTCCTTTGTATGTCTTTTCTGGAGCTGAAATATGCTTTATGATTTCAACCTTAGCATCCCATCGGGCCCTGATTGAAGGTGTTCTTATTGTTCCTACAGGTTCTGTTTGCACAGAAATCTCTGCCACTGTCTGAACTGCAATACTAGATACCTTGGAAAATGGTT
>NW_005054477.1:768050-871801 GCF_000277835.1 Geospiza fortis | reverse complement strand
TTCCTTCTGGATCTGCTGGAAAGATCCCATTCATCTTGATCTTCATCATCGGTCTGAACACTTGTATCAACACTCTTCTTAGATCTCCGTCTCCTGTTGTTGTAACCTCTTTCTGCTCCATCTTCATCATCAGTTTGCACTCCACTGTCCACTATTTTTTTGAAACACCGGGGCTCTTCCAGGGTCTCCTCAAACTCCTCGTAGGGACCACGTAATTTTGGCATAGAACTTCTCTTTTTCAATTGCTTCTCCTCTCTAACATCAATATCCTTAAGAGACATTTCTGAAACTGAGCTTAGGATACCAGACCTGGGTATGTATTGGGTAATGCCATCAGACTGAACTGTATACCATGCTTGACTTTGTGGAATTTCAATACCCAGCACTCCTGAAGCTGTAGTGGTTGTGTCATCAGTAGGCCAAAACTGGCCATTTTCTGTGCTTGCATACTGTCCTTCCAAAAGTGTTTGTTCTGTGGTAGTTTGTGGTGACCCCGTTCCTGAAGGGTCATAACCATACTGATATATTTGACGAAGTTTTTGCTCCTCTAACTGCTGGTGGAGCTGTTGTTGAAGTTGTTGGAATTGTTCAAGCTGCAACTGCTGCTGGGCTAATGTCTCTTGTCTCATCATAAACTGAGCTTGTCGTTCCTCCTCCTGCTGAAATAAGAGATGATGTTTCATGGATTGCAACTCCTCAAGCTTTTTTTGCACCATAAACTTTTCTTGTTCCCTAAATCTTTGAATTTCCTGACGTTCCCATTCCAACTCTTCTGCAAAGCGCTGCTGCTTAATTTTCTCAAGCTCAAGAAGTTCCCGTTCCAAATCAAGCTGCTGCTGTTTGCCTTCTTCAGGGGCAATGAGAAGGGCAACCTCATCATCAATTACGTCTGTATAAACTTCAGATGCTGTAGTTAAAGCAGGTATCAAGCTGGTTGGCTCAGTGGTAATAGTTTCTATAGAATGAGGTGGCAACCCTGTCTCCACACCAATGGCAGTAATTGGTTTATCTTTTTCAGCTGCCACAGTTGTCAAGAAACTATATGATCTTGGGAGTGGTTGAGTCTGTTGCAAAGTTGATAAAGACGGCACTGAGTCAATTGTTTGGAGAGTAGGTAGATCTCTGACACTTGTACTGAAAATAGAACCGGGTTGTGTGGTGATGGCAAATGTGGATGGGATTGGAGTTGCTACTGAAGAATAAACAACACCATTGGATGATCTTAAAACACTTCCAACGCCAAACTGGGAACCCACAGTGGACACCATTCTTGCTTGGGAATACTGTGGTGTACTGAGCCCGAGGCCAGAAATCTGCCGAGTCTCTGGATATGGACCTGTAGTCTTGCTTGAGTAATCCATAACCTCACCTGAAATTATAGGGCAAAGTTACAGTCCAGTCCCACAAAAGAATGCTGCTTTGCGGATTCTGAAAGTCATCCCATCTTGATGAAATAAATGGGAAGGGGAAACTGCATGCAAATCTTCAGGTTAATGATCTACTTTAGATGTGAAGGAAACAGCATTTCTGAACATGCAGGCACATGCAGGCACCTCTGTGCAAACACATACGTAAAATGAAGAAATGAAAAACACGTGTAATCCGGAATAATTTGTCACACTGTCCAAAAGAAAACAAAATAACAGAAGGAGGAGAAAAAAAACAATAAAAAATTATCCTGAAATGAGGTGAGGAACATCAAAATTATATTTCAAAGAAAGATCTGCTGCTGTGTCATACTGACCTGTAGTTACTCTTCCAGAAGTAAGATCTACTGCTGTATCAGTTGCCCCAACTCGATAATCAAAGCTATTCTTGCTTCTGTATGCAAATAGTCCAGCTTCTGATAAATTTGTGTCAGACATAGATGGTTTCATACCTCCAATTCCTCGGTAACCATATGACCCTGAACGATCATACTGATAATGGTCATCTCTGTAGCCAAAGCGATCTTCAGGAAGTGTAGTAGAAGGCTGCTGAGCTGTACAGCTCCTACCAAATGGTAATTTATAAACCATATCACAGCAGACAGCTCTTCTCCCTGCAGTCAGATCTACAGGCTTTTCATCATCTTCTATTACCGTTGTTATGATACCTGAAGCAGTTTCATCCATTGTTACTACTGTTCTGTGGGATTTCGTAGTGCTAAGGTCAACTGCTCCACTCTCTTCTGGCTCCTGAGAAGTGGAGAGATCAGTCCAACCATTTGTAACCCCAACAGGTGGCACAGTAACAGGCTTTGTAGTAGCCCATGTCACTGCCTGTGTTGAAGTACCTAGTGATAAATTTATTGGCACTTCATCTCTACCTGCAGAGAAGGCCTGGCTGCCTGTCACTCTGTATGCAGGCTCAAAATGTTTTGATGTTGTTAGCTGCAACGGCGTTGTCATTGCGTGCCCCAGATCCACAAGGCTGTCTGTGCTGGTGGTGTAGCTCACAGTGGCAGTGCAAGTCATTACAGTCACTGTCTCAGTGACTGCAGGCAGAGAAGTATCAGCAACACATGCAGTGCTAAGATTTATTATGGATGGCTGGACAGTACTTACTGGCCGTCCACCTGTGTCACTTGCTGGCATTTGCCTTCTTACATCCATGGAAACAGCAGAGAGATCCATACAGCTGTCCCTCATTTCAATGTCCACCTTAGTTAAAGTGCGAAGATCGATGACATCGCCCAAAGGATGGAATCTTCCATTCTCTCTGTATCTGGGCTGGTCTACAATATGCAGTGGCTCTGGAGGTATAGTAATAGCAACACTACCTAAACCATAACCAGGCACTGGACCCTTAACCACAGACACTGTGGTCTTGGTTATGTCTGTTGTTACTACTTCTGGTTTTGAACTAGGTATTTTTTCAAAAGTTGATTGTGTTGTCACAGGAATAGCTTGCAGTGCACCTGAAATATACATACTCTGACCTGCCATACCTTGAATATCCATAGTTTTCATAGACGTAGTAAAAACTGGTTGCATAGGTTGGGGAATTTGTTCTTTAGAAGGTGCTTCTAAAGGCCAGCTGGTAACAGCCTGGCTAGTTATAGCTTCAGTGGGAGTTCCAGGCTCAGATGGCAATGTGATGACAACATAGGTTTCCTGCGAGGGTTTTGCCAACCTTGGTGAAGATTTGTTAGAGTGTGGAGACAAAGGGGAAGTGGGGGACGGTATTTTGTATTCAGCTGTGGATACCAAATTCAGAGTCATACTTGAAGTCAATGCCAAGCTTACTGGTTTGGGCTGTGTTTCTGCTGGCTTACGAACAGCTATTGGGAGTGGAGGAATTGCTGGTTTAGGAGCAATTGGAGGTTTAGTTACTTCAGGTGCCCTGTGACTGAAAACAAGCCCTGCTGGAATGGAGGATGGTTTGGGTGGTACAGGAGGTGGTGTTGGGGTGTATGTTTTAGTGATAGGTACCACATGATCCTTTAATACAGCTGTGGACTCTAGTGTTGGAACACTTGTGACTGGAGGTACCGCTGTGGGAGCTGTTGCTGCTGGAGCCTTAATCTGTGGCTTCTTTTTGGGATAAATGGCTGGCTTGGGTAAAATAGGTGGTGGTGGTAATGGTGGTGGAGGAGGTGGTGGAGGAGGAGGAGGTGGGGGTGGAGAGGGATGAGCAGAGGAATCCAAAGAAGAGCTTCTAAAAAGAGAGAATACTTTGGCTGAAACAGCAGGAGCTGAGGAAGGCACAGAGACCATGCTGGTCTTACTTACAACACTGTGAGTGAGTACAGAAGATGTTTCTGATGCAGGCTCTGTAACTGGTACTGGTGCTATACATATAGGTGGTTGCTCAGATGCAGCATTAGTCAAATCAATCCTTGTCATATCAACACCCAATTCTTTATGTGGCTCTTCATGATGAATTTTGACACTGCCAGCCTCTACCATACTTTTAATTTTTCTAGCTGCTTCCTTCTCTGTTTTGGATGTATCAAAGGTTATGATGTCAGCTGCATATTCCTTGGATTTTGTAACTGTAGTTGCCGCCACTAAAGGTGCAGTTTCAGGCAAACAGACTGCAGTTTGCTCCACACTCTCTGCATCTGGTTCAAGAGATGGTTTTTTAGTGGCTCCGGCAATAGATTCATAAGGCATGCTCACTTCAGAGTACTCTTTTGCAGATGTTAAGGGAACCTGTGTTACTATCCTGACACTTTCAGAATCTGCTGGTTTACTTACACTATCTGCTGGACCTACAAAACCTGTGGTTGCACTATCTATGGGTGAGGAACTATCTGTGGTAGAAACTGACGATGTAGATGATGTTAAGGAAGCTGTATCAGAAGGTAAAACTGATCCAGCACCTTCCGATGTCTCAGAGTATGTCAATATTGATGTTTCATGAGAAATTATTTCTTGAATTTCTCTGGCATAATCTGTTAAGTATTCATCTTCAATTTCCTCTGCTGTGAAATGCTGTGTTATTTTAACATCTGGGATAGAAAGTGTTGTGCTACTGACAGGAGATACATCTGAGATTGCTGAAGTAGTACTTGATGTTAAAGATGTACTATCTACTATTTCTCCACCTCCAGATACCTTTGTATCAGATGTGGGAATGAAATCTGAAGCTGGTTGTGTTGGACTAGACCCTGGGGTTAGCTGCATTTTCTGCCTTTTCATAAGCTCTTCATAAGCAGCTTCTGCATCTAACAAATGCTTTTCCTCAATGGTGGAAGTTACTGTGCTGTCTAAGACAACTATTTCATGACTTTCTGGGATAATGTAAGAACTAGAAACAATATCTTCTTGAGGCACAATAGTATGTAAAGTCTCAATACTATAGTAGTCTTTCTCTAGATCACTAATTTTCTGTGGTTCATCATAGACCTGTTCTGAAGCTCTTGGTTTTTTGTCTTTTCCTCTCTGTTGTATATATTCACTGCTCTCATCTTGTCTCATAACAAGACTAGTATCAATAGTTCCATTGTAAGTATCCTCTACTAAAGATTCATAAATATAATCCTCTATTAGCATTCCACCATATAAAGATTCTTTTTCAAATACTTCATCTTTTTCATTTGACATTTGAAATGATTTGGACTTATGCATCATCTCCTCATATACCTCTTCAGCACTTTTCAATGTCTTTTGACCACTCTCTTCTTTTGGGAGTCCAGTTGGTTTTTCATCTGTCGGTGAGTACAGAGAGACGGCAGTAGGCAATTTGTAAACTTTTTGCACTTCTATTATTTTTTCTGGGCTGATTTCAAAACCTTCAGGTTCTGACTCAATGCTGGGTGAATATTCAGAACAAGAAGATCTGTGCAGCTCTTCCATTTCTGCAGCCTGTCGTAATTCTTCTGTTGGAGATGCATCTTCAATGGGAGAAAGATTACTTGGTGGAGTCTTTGGACGTTCCCTTCTTCTCTGGGCTCTGAGCTCATCCTTGTCCTTTTTAGATTTTTTGCTAGAACTTTTTCTTTGTTGCTGTTCTAATTCACGTTGTTTCTCTTGTTCCTTTAGCAGTTCTTCCTCTTCCCGCAGTTCTTCTTCTTCTGAAGAATCTTCAATAGTGGGAAGAAGAGGACCATGTGTCCGATGCCTTGCTTTGCGCTGTTGTTTGCTCTCCCCTCCCAGTTTTTTGTGACTAGGACTACTGTCACTGTCTTCATCAAGTGATGACACTGAAGTAGGAGATGTACCTGGTGTGAAGCTAGAAGCATGTAAACTAGAAGATCCTTCTCCTCTAGATCTATCTTCTGGTGAATCTGTAAGACTTTCCATCTCTAGCTCAGGCTCTTCATCAAAATATAAGATACCTTTTTGTGGTTCAGATACTTCAGAATATTTGTTTGTTATTGTACTATTTAGTTCAATTGTTTTGAAACGTCGAAGGCCTCCTCCTCCAGATACGGCAAGTTCTTCACTGTCTTGACTTTTACTTTCCCTGTATTTTGGCTCTGGGCTTTCATCAAAAGTCTCATCATCGTCGTCATGCCATGAATGTCTTCTTCCTGCATCCTCATCATAGCCTGCACTACTTTTCCGTGCCATTCTTCTGTGTTTTCCAGCTGTTCCTTTGGCTTTGCTTTTCACTTCTTCTTTCTTTTGGCTTTCAGCAGCACTGATCTCTTTGAGTTGATTTCTAATGAATTCATCATCTTCAGAACCTGAAGCATCTTCATCAGCACTCATCTCTATAATCTGTTTTCTAATGAAGTCTTCCTCATCACCTGATCCCTGGCTGTCATCTCGTTTGTACTCATCACTGCTTGAAGAGCCAACACTAGTTCTTCTTTTTCTCCTTGGGACAGGTGAGTTTTCACTCTCACTACTGTCCTCCACAGAGTCATAGCGTTGTTGCCTTCTTGCTGATATGTCATCTCCTTCATGCTCTTCCTTGTAGTCTGCCTGGGAGGAGGCCATTCCTTTGCCCTCTTCTACAAAGGTTCCTTCACCTTCTTTGATAGCTTTTAAGTCTTCCTCATCTGAACTGTAAGATTCTGGAGTGACGGGCAAAGGCTTTGTTTTAAGTTGATCCTTTGTCTGTTCACCATATGTTTCAGAAAGCTCTTTGCTTTTTGCAGATTTTTCATCAGAAAGAGTGCTTGCCTGAGCTTCTAAAATTGAGAGTACAGTACTTTCCAATTTAGCTAGATCTGAAGGGCTTGGTGGACTTTCTTGTGAAATGGTGTCTTTTTTACTAATTTCTTTGTGTAAATCCTTTTCATCAGTGGGCATATGACTTGGAATTTCACCAAGTGAACTTGATATCCCATCAGAAGAATACCCGGTGTCACTCAGACCTTGTGGACTTTTCTGTTGCTGAGAGCTTGATGTGTCTGATTTGTCATCCTCCTTTTCCTAAAAAAATAAATACATAATGCGTGTGTATATATTTGTATATAAATTCTTAATGTCTCCTGGCAATTAAAAAGTGATTTTTTTTCTAAAGGATGAGTTCACGTCCCAGATGAAGACTGAATACTAATTTTGCTGTTCAAAGCTATTAGAATAAAACAAAAAAGTTCCTCAAATTTTGATTTTTTTGCATTGAGTGACTCTAACTAGGCTTTCCATGGCTGTCCACACTGGCAACTGATTTTACTAGTTTCAAGATGAACTTCTATTTTTCAATATAAAATGTAATTGTTTTAAGAACACTTAGTAATGATAACCTGCCATTTGATCATACATTCATGGGACAATTTGCCCAGGGGTATATTTATTTAAGATTTAATTTACCATGTTTCAAAGCTGCCTACACGGTTTTCAATACAAAGTAATATAGCTTGACAAATGTCTGCAGAATTTCTGGAGTCTGCTCCTTTCTTTGCTCATTCAACATTTTATAATTGGCTAGAAATATCTTAAGTTTTGCACTCATGATTTGATTTTGTTGATTGAAGTATTACACATTTCAACATGCAACAGAATACATAGAGCAGTGAAGCATGATTTAATGATATTTGGAATGTCCCCACATATTGGAATGTTCTGTACAGCTGGGCACTGTACAACTATTTTTTGAGTACCTCATAAAAAAGAAGTTTCTTGGTAAATTGGTAGTGCAGAGTAAGCTGCTGGTAGGGCAGTGTAATTGCAGGGAGGAAAGCACGATGGTCAGCCATTGATTAAAGGAAGCAAACAAGGCAGGCATTCCTGACTGAGCATCAGAACCAATGTTTTCCTTCTCATCCCTAATCAAACAGCCTTAGTCATTCCAGATTTTTATACCTCATTCTGACTGACAAGCATCTCTATCTCCTTCGATAAATAACAAAAATACTAAAATACTAAAAATATCCTACAGAAAGTACTGCACCAGTTTCACTCCTGCTTCTCACAGCTGTGAAATTCTCTGTACTTAGTGAAAGTACCTCATTATTCAGCTAAAACACAGTTCACTCTCCAAAACACAGGTCACCTTAGCTCTGCTCTGGGCTGAAAATTTTAGGAAGTGCCCCCAAATCCACCAGCAATTTGAGAACAAGCATCTCAAAATTTCATGATTTTAATAATATGATGTTATCTTTATTTTCGTTAGGGCTCTCAATAATAGGTCATCTTTACCAACTTTGCTAATCTAAGTCAGTGATTTCTGAAGTAGAGAAAACAATTTTTTAAATGTTTAATTTATGAACTTCATTGGTAACATGATTGTTTGAAAAGTAGTTAAAAATACTGTGGAATAAATATACTAGAAAAATTATCATGAGTGTTAATTATAATTTTAAATTACATTTACACTCAAGTTGCTATGAACTACAAGTATTTTCAAAGCTTATTCACACTAAAATTACATTTAGGGTCAAAATATCAAAACCCAACTATTTTTTATAGTCAGTCATATTACTTTTTATAACCAATCAGGTTTAGATTTTATTTACATTTAAGTTATGTGTTCTTGCTTTTAGCCATATAACTTTGAACATAATCCTACACTCAAACATTAATATTTATATTAGTATCAATGTATTTATATTATTATTACAGTGTATACTAATTAATATTTTATCAATTAATCATCATTCACAGGAGTGATTTATTATATGGTTTGCAAAATCAGATACTACATTGAATATAAACTACATTTGTTCTTATCAACTTTGTAACCAATATTACAAATTCAAATATCTGCTGTCATAGCAAAATCCACTGCAAATAAAAATCCAGCATGAAAACAAACATTTCTAAGGACTTCTTGAATGATAAGGCTGTGATTAATATATAAACATGGAGAAACCTGCAGTACTTAAAACAGCTTTGGAAAGGCATCACCATTTGAAGCCTACAGCTCTCAATATTCTGAAAAATCTAGTCTTAGATGTTCTCCAGCCCTTAAGGACAGAATTCTGTATGGTCTTTACAAAAAGTCAGCAATGAAGCAAAATTTAAAAATTCATGTTTTGTATATTTATATTTTTGCCCCATTTATTAAAGAAGAAAGTTCTTAAGGGAAATTGATTATGCTATGTTTCAAAAATAAATTTATCATTAAAATCAAATTGTTTTTCCCTCTATAAATAGCATACTCCTCACCAAAACTTCACCTGACATTTGACTGTTATTTTTTTCATTTATGACCAGTATGTTCACACTTATGAAGACATACCCAACAGAACTCATTATGATCAATTTAGATGAGCTACTGAAAAATGCAAACATTGCTCAAGCTCAGAAGGTTTCCCAGGAGCTGATGGGCAGAATACATCCATCCAGTGAAAGTGAACCTCTCAGACCTTGGTTCTCCAAGATGATGTGATACTGTCAGTTGCAAAGCAGAGACAGAAGGCATCAACAGAACAGTTAAGCACAGAAAAAGATAGAGAACAACTGGTCATGGAACAGCTTCAGCCATTCTCCTTGCAGCTGAGTCCAATACCTACTGTGACCAAACCAGAGGAGATGGCAACTGTTGCCCACCCTGGTGTTGAACCTCAGTGAATGTCATAAATGACTGCTATGGATCCCAGGAAACTGAACGTGAGAAAGTCTGCTGTTGGTACAGTAAGGAGAAGAAAAAGATCTACAATAAGGAAAACCTTTGTTTCTCACTAGAAATAAAAGGAATGAGAAAAATCCAACTTTCATTTTAAGGTTACCAAAATATGAATATATTTTCTAACATTTTTGTTTGTATAATTGCCTGTGCCATGGTACATGCAAAAATTATCCTGCATACCATGTTTTGATATCAATAAGCATGTAACTTACAATAAGCAATACTTACAAGAAAAGCCTCTGAGCTTTTTTCCCCTATTTTGTGTAATCTGAGACTTAGGATATTGTCACTAGCTACATCTCTTCTTAAAGGACAGATAGCTTAATTTCTGTGGTGTTGGCCATCACATCCACAAAGACAGCATCATTGTTAAACTTGCAAACATAATCATAAACATAAGATTTTTAGATGAATGACAAAATATTGCCAAAACAATGTTGATAAAGATTGTATATATATATATTCCACAACTCTTTGAGACTGAAAAAAATGCATTTAAATAAAAAATACCTTTTTTTTCCCTTGTAAATTAGGAAGTACTTTGGTACATGTTGCAGTACGGGGCTTTTCTGAATATTTCAATGGCATTTCCTTTGAGTTTGCCTACTGTGTGTTTTTAATACTGGACAAATTTAGCTCTAATACAGACATTGATGAGAGAAACTTCTTGAGAAATGAGGAAGAAGGAGACTTGTAAAAGCTGCAGTTTGAATAAGACTTTAAAAACAGCAAATGCAGCCTCTTTAACTAACATTAAAAATGATCTAATTTCAACTGTATTTGTGCTATTCCAGTGGCATTTTTGTGATGCCACTGGAATAGAGTTAATTCATTATACAACTATTTTGTATTAGAAGTTTTAGCTTTATAAATATTAATTATTTGTACTGCTCCTCACTTTTACTATTCTTATTTGAAAATATAAAGCTTCTGGTCCAAAAAGCATCTGTATGTAGTACTTGTAGGCACATTTTAGTGGTGAAGTTGGCAGTGCTGAACTAATGGTTGGGCTCCATGATCTTAGATCTTCATGATCTTCTTCAACCTTAATGATTCTATGATTCTACGAAAAAGTTCCATCAGTAATCAAACTAAACCAGAAATTTATTAAAAGAAAAATATGGCTAAAAGAAAAAAAACCCAACAACTTATTTTTTAAAAAGTATTCCTAGCTAGCAAGATTGCAAGATTATGTTCTGTTGCATATGACAGAAATTTTATTTTGCAAAGGAACTCGTAATTTTTAAAATGCCAGTTTGTTTATAGAAGAAATAAAGATATCTAAATTATAAAAAAAATGGTTTCACAAAGCAGAAAAGAAACATGGTTGACTAAGCTCCATAATATGCATTTCAATTTTATATTTTCAAAATGAAACATTATATTTGTATCCAGAAAAATTGCTTACAGACAACTTTATCCTCCTTTTTCTATCTCTCTGGGCTGTGTTTTGTGACATGTGTTAGAATTATGATGCCAATCAACACAATATTAATATTTACCCAGTTATTCAACTGAAGAACATGATCATTCCTCCGTAATCATAAGAAGGTTGTAATAAGGGTATATATATATATGTGTATATATATATATATATACATATACATATACATATATAAAATTAATTTCAAATGTATGCCAATTTACAACATGATAATGGGTTCATACAGACCACCTCTGTGTAAAACTGGGCATTACAAGATGACAATTAGCTACTGACAAACTGCATGTGTTAAACCTCCAAAATTTCTAGGCATCCTTTTTAGAACAGCTAACTGCTATTGCACATATCAGTAGTCAATACTACAAGACAGTTTCTCAGGGAAAGTCAGTTTCTGTAAAACACGAGCAGTCAGTTTATTCTTTAAAAACAATTTGAAGATATTTCAAAATATTACTGAAAAAATGCTTTGAAGAAAAAAAAAAGGCTTTATGATTCCTTAAATCACACTTTGAGACTCAAACATCTAAAAATGTTTCAATAATGAAGTCACTTTTTTTTTTTCTTAAGGATACCAGAGCTCTAAATTCAATTGATATCTATGATTTGCCCTGAACCTGAAAGGAGCCTACAAAAGGGATAGAGTGAAAATATTTATAAGAGCATGGACAGGATAAGGCAAAACGGCTTCACACTTACTGAGGGCAAATTTACATTAGATATTAAGAAGGAATTCCTTATTATGAAGTTGTTGAATCACTGGCACAGGTAGCCCAGAGGAGATGTGGATGTCTCATCCAGGGAAGTCACAAGGCCAGGTTGGATGGGGCTTTGAGCCACCAGGTCTAGTGGAAGGTGTCCCTGCCCATGGCAGAGGTGTTGGAATGAGATGAACTTTAGGATCCTTTCCATTACAAACCATTCTATGATTCTATGATTTCCCATGGATTATTCTACTGCTTGTACTGAATAAGAACTTTAGCCTTTTCATGGCTTCAGGGACTTATTGCTGCCTTTTCTTTTTTTAAGTGAAAAACAGGATAGCAAAAATTGCTTATCTACTATTGCAAAGCTAGAAGAGTTAGTAACTACCATTTCCACAGAATTGAATATAAAATGACAGTAGTTTGTCAAGTGCAGAAAGGTTTTCCTTTGCATCCCTAATTAAAAACATACCTAGCTGAAATCCTCCATATGATTCTACCCTGAAATACACATAAATTATATTCTTCAATGTGTACATGTTGTCTTTTACCTAGTGAAATGGAAGCAATGTGTGATATCTAAATTGGCATCACCTCTTCCACTTCTATCACACGCTCTCTTGGGAAGAGCTGTGTCTAGCAGTGTTTGATGAACAGCACAGAAAGCACTGAAGTACTTCAATAAAGAAAAATTAAAAATAAATCAGAGTTAATTTTACTAAGCACAAGCTAGGTGAGAAACCATCTTTATTTTTAATGCTGAACAATTTGAAATAGGATTTTCCCAGACCTCCTTTTTGTTTGGTCCAAAGGGTAGGATTTCTGGCTATGTTACTCTAAGCATAATTCAGGGATTCCCTCAGTACAATCATACATCATAACTCTTGATATGATCAAGAGCAGTAAACATAACATGTGATAGGAGGTTTATTTCAGGCAGGAGACTTGGTTTATAAAAATAGTATTTTCCAAAGCAAAATTTCTGAATTAGAATATTTTTATGTCCAGATATCTTAATTATCCCCAGGAAATACATAAAACAAAATCAACCAAATCCTTGACCTTTTTGACTACGATTATTTGAAAACATAATTCTGGCAAAGGTTAAATACTTTCCCTAAGCCTACTCCTACTCTCGTGGCCGCATTTCTCTTCACAGAGAAAAGCAAGGCACAACTTCCCAAGGATATTTTCTGGGAATCCCAGCGAGGAACCTCAGAGAAAGAAAAAACAATTCTTATCTCATTTGCTGCTCCTCTTGTTGTGCTCATGTGGAATGTGTTCTGGAGATTGTTTAGCCAAGGTTACCAATTGCATCCATATGTGTGTGTCAGGACTGTCAGGAGACAGTCACAAGATTTTGTGGAGTTGAGTGCTTGTGCAGTTTCAGTTTAGATGTATTGTAATATAGTATAGAATAATATAGTATAACAAAGTAATTAATTAGCCTTCTGATATCAATGGAGTCAGAGGCATCATTTTTCCCTTTGTCAGGGTTACCCTGAGTTTACAATATACCTTCCTAACATACTACTTTCATAACATAATAATCAGCACCTAATTTGCAGTGCTGATACAAAACCCCTTAACTTTTCATTTCTCAATGCATGCTATTCTCGTCAGCTGATAAAGTGACTTGACCTCTAGTACATGCTATCATAAACTCACCCAGTCCTCTGACTTGAGAGCCCACAAGTACCCTACCTGAATGTACTTGTCTATATGAGATAAAGCAATTAAATAGTAAAAAGATGTAAAGATTGCATACTTTCATGTACCATGTTCAGGTATTGCAAAGTATTCCTAAAATTTATATTATATTTTGTTATTGCAAAGCAATGTACATGTTACTCTCTCAGATTATTCCCTTTTGAGATTGAGAACTGTGAAAACACTCCAACAATTAATCTTTGAGGTCTGAAGAGTCAAGAGATCAAGGTAAATAAATCTGAGATATTGGAAAAATTATTGAACAGGAGCTTTGCCTTAGTTTCAAATGCTTAACTGCTTGAGACTTAAAAACAGACAAGTAACCTTGAAATGTGCATGTAGAGCATAGGACTAACTAGTGAACCTTTCACTCAATGGGAGTCATTGATTTTATCATTTAGAATCAGTTTGTAAAGAGAATAACAGTAAAACAGCAAGGAGAGGGTCTGGATTCTAAGGTGGAGAGAGAGAAGTGGGAGGGAGAAAAACACTTACTGGTTTTTCTCGCACTGCTTCCACGTGGTCAGTTCCTGGCAAAGGTGCTGTTTGAACAGGAATTTCTGCTTCCTGAGCTTTTTCAGCTTTCGAAACCTCTTGTGAAATCCCAGTTGTCAAATCCTCCTTCTTAACATCTTCTTGCTCCTTAGCCTGCAGCCCCTTATAAGGTGCTTCAACTTCTGCTTTCTCTTCAGCAACATGGCCTTTAATCTCAGCTGTAATTTTTTCCTTTTTGTCTTCTGGATGTGGTGTGCTCTTTTCTGGGAGCACAGTTTCTTTATCTTCTTCCAATGTGCTTAGGGGTATTTTTTGATCTGCAGTTGTTGTTGCAGGAATTTTATCTGCTGAAGGTGTCTTAGAGAGTTTCCCTCGCTGAAGTTTTGTTTCTTCTTTTTGACCTTCCTCTTGGATTTTATCCACCGATGAAGTTTTCTTTAATTTTTCATGTTGAAGTTTTATATCTTTCTGAATTCCATGTTGGATTTTATCAACTGAAGCTGCCTTTGGCAATTTTACCTCCTGAAGTTTTGTATCTTCCCTCTGAGCTGCAGGTTGGATTTTGTCAGCTGACAGTGCCTTTGCCATTTTCATCTGTTGGAGTTTTTGGTCTTCTTTCTGAACTCCCTGTAAAATTTTGTCAGCTGAGGGTACCTTTGCCAATTTTGCCTCTTGAAGTTTTATGTCTTCCTTCTGAACTCTCTGCAATATTTTATCAGCTGAGGATGTTTTTGCCAGCTTTGCTTCTTGAAGCTTTTCATCCTCCTTCTGAACTTCCTGCAAAACTCTGTCATAGGAGGCTGTCTTTGTCAATTTTGTTTGCTGAATCCTTGGGTCCTCCTTCTGAGAGGCTTGCTGGATTTTATCAGCTGAGGGTGTCTTGACAAGTTTTCCTTGTTTAGGTTTTGCATCTTCCTTTTGAATTCCTTGCTGGATTTTATCAGCTGACAATGTTTTTTCCAATCTCCCCTGCTGAAGTTTCGGAGCTTCCTTCTGAACGCCTGGTTCTTCTTTTGGCTTTGCTGCTGCTGGAGTGGGTGGTGTGGAAGTCTTCTGAGGGGATTGGGAGACAGCAGGCACAGGACGTTTCTGAGGAGGAGCAGGTGGTTTGGATGTTGGTTGTGAAGGGCCTGTTTTCAGAAGTGGCACCTTGCCCATATCTCCAAGTTGTCCTGACATTGCCCTTTGAGTCTGGCAGTTTAAGCACAGCCATTCCTGTACCTGTGACACAAAAAAACATATGAAGTTACTTATTTGAAAAAGTAACAATAAAATCATACAGTATTTTCAGCTGATACAGTTAAATTCTTTCCATCTGAATGCTATGCATCCTGGTAAGTTATTTATTTTCTTTCCTGCTCTTGCAGGAAGCTCCATAGCACCATTCCAGAAATGGAGCATATCAGGTTCCAGACAGCCAAGATGAACAAATATAAAAAAGGCACTGTGAAAACTAACAGCAACAACATTTTTCCAAAGTATTGATGACCTATATGTGCAAAGTTTGCTGACATATTTATAACATATATTTCTTTCTAAAGCCTCTATAATCTACCCTTAGGTCCCTATAATTTTGCTAGCCTGAGAAAAAGGGACCCAACTGGCACTCATGGCTGTGTTTCTCTCAGGAAATTCTCTCTTGAGGTTTTGTACAGGTATCTGTATAAATTCATTATGGCTGTAACTCAACAGGAAGATCACCTCTCTGCTCACTTTACTGCTAAATCCCTGCTGCACACTGGCTCATTTTACTTTTCTTCCCAAAAAATCCGAAAAAGGACAAGTGCTTCTATCTGTGCAAAAGATTTCCTTGCCAGTTGCCTAGCTACTACATGAGAGGAGTAATCACACTGTTTCCAGTGGGATTTAGTTCATAGTTCCTTTAAAATAGCAAAAGAAAATTTTAAGCACAGAAAGGCACCAAAAGGAAAGAAAAAAAGTCTCTTCTGGATACTAGAATAGCTAATGAAGGTTTACTTCACTAGTGCAATATGAGCTTCACTGGTGCATAAGTGGTATATAATGTGCAATAAAATCTACATTTAAAAATAGCTGATCAGCAATTTTTATAAGTGATATATAAATTACAAGAAACACAGATGATATGACAAAAATCTTAAGTAAGAACAGCTCAAATGGGCTAGTTTTATGGAAATGTGACTAAGGAGAGGCTATTTAAAATTTTGGTTGAGACACAAGCAAAGCAAAAATATATGCATTATCATTCAGGTCATTAAAAAATTGCCTTGTGTATTTATTATTCTACTTTTATAGAAATGACCAAACTAGTGAGTATCCTAGTAATTGACACAAAACCATTTAATAATAGTACCCCATAATATTTCCCCAATAAATGCAGTTTATCAGCTGAATCAGTAGTCTCCCCTAACACTTACTATATCCTTTGCAAATCCAAGATGAATGTGGCTCTATATCAGACTATTAATTATAATTTAGGTTTAAATTATTTTCTGTTGAAAAAAGCATTTAAACATAATCCTCCAGGATCTATTATTCTCCTCCTTAGGAGTTAAAGTATTCCAACTACACATCATTTGTTGAGGAAGCACTCATTAAGAAGTAAAATTTATTTTTTTTTTATGAATGTTCAAAATTTAACTCAGTTTTTCTTGCAAATATTTCTTTTAGATGGGGTTATCTGGAATTCTTAGCACAGTTTCCTCTCTTTTCCTAGAAAACAGTATTGGAAGCCATACATATGTCGTGTACTGTCTTTTATAAACTGAAAATAGAAGCAATGCTCCAGGAAAAAAAATCTGCCCCACAGAAAATCATTATATAATTATTAGAAGTCTGAAATTGATTAAAAATGCCAGATAAAATGTAGCATAAAAAGACTACTGAAAAACAGATCCAATTTCATAATAGCTTTGATTGTTTTCTCATAAAGTTTGTGAATATCAATATAAAAAACTTGGCAAAATAATTATCATAGTTATTTTTTTAATTTATTGGAGGGCTGAAAAGATTTTAAACTCACAAAAAGGGGGTAGATTTTTCTTTATCCATTCAGCCTGAAAAATGCTCATTTCCTAATGTAAGCAAAAATAATGCCATTATTGTTTGTGCTAATATAGCTTAAGTCAGCACAGGACATGAGAATAAGACAGTGCTTAAATGTATTAAGCTTTTCAGAATCTAGCCTTAGCCATCTTTAATTACATAAAAACATAATGAAGGGGCTTCTGCCATGAAATAATCCATAGTTCAACAAATTACTGGTATATAGATATTGTTTATGAACATGATAACTTATACTTTAAATTCACATGTTCTTTTCACAGATTGCAACATTTGTTTGACCTATTCTATTTTTATTTCCCTATATCCATGTCCAGTTTCTAGGGCCTCTATGTTTGTTTCTTTTCTTTCTACATTTGGGGTACATCTACACTTGGCTCTCCTCCTGTTGATGCAGATTCCATCTTGTACCTCCCAGCTGCAGCCTACTCACTGCTCATACACTTGCTCCTTCTCAGATTCATCATCACTTCCCTTTCCCTCATTTAAATCCTTCACAGACTCTGTTCTCTGGATGCCTATAAGAACTTCAGCAACTTTAGTAACAGTATTAAGTGTTTAGTTACCCTGTCACTGTTTCCTCTACTTGCTGTCTCTATTTAGTGTCTTTTCTCTGGAGTAAATTTCTGCAACTCAAGGACTATGCTTTGTGCTGAGCACATGGTAGAACTCTTAAAAAGGAAAATAATGACAACTAACATGAAGAAAGGGATTTGATGATTAGCAGATTGGCAAAATGCACTAAATCTTATCAAAAGAGGGAACTCCCAGACTTGCCTCTCTGCCATAATGATGAATGTGATAGTAGGGAAATAACCTGGAATTGTCCAGATATCCAGATTTAATGAACCTTGTCATTTTCCTCTTGGACTTCTTCTATATCTGCATCTATTTACCACTTTGTTTTTTCGTGCTGTATAAGCACTGCACATACCACTCCCAAAGCTATGTGTTTCATATGATGGCTTTTCATTACCATGTAGATATTTGGTCACAAAAGAATGTACAAAAATCATCTTATAGCACCAGGCCTCCAGCTCCTGATTCTCTGTCAGAATGGTTCTCCGTAAAATCAAATTTTGTACCATGAAGTCATATGCCTCAGTCTTAGACTTGTCTTTTCCTCAGTTAACCTCATGCCCTTAATGCAAGCTTTTCCCTAAGGCTACCTCTTCAGTTAGCCTGTCAACCCAAATTTATTAGGACTTGGGAAATGGACATCATCTTCTTTTAGCAGTCTTCACTAGATAAATCTTCTTAGTTCTTTACAGAATTCTTCACACCCTTTGGTCCCTGAATTGGCCATAGACATTATGATTGGCAGTGCAAGTGATACAAGTGCTTTAATACCCTGAATCCACAGCTCTCCCTGGTTTCAGCAACCCTTACAACCCAATATTGCTGGGCAGAGCAAAACAGCTCTGTCACAATGTTCTCCTCACACGGTTTTGTAATAAACAAATGTCATTATGAAAAGGGCACACGTCTAACATTCATTGTGAATGTCAGTTTTTCAGTCATCAAGCAAGAGCTCTGCCCTGCTTGTTACAGAATGGCCCATTCTGCAAACTAAAGGAGTGAAGGAACTCTTGAAAGGCTCAGCTCAGAGTTTCAGGTGTCTGATTCAAGGACTAGGCTGGTACAGAATAGCTGAGAATCCTCATCTCAGTTTTATTGAGAAAAAAGCTGCTGAGATGGTATTTTAGAGAAAACCAGGTGATATAAGAAGACTGAAAAAAAAAAAGAGTAAAACCACATAGTGTCATAGCGAGAAAAATTCAGGAAGAAATATACTGACATGAAGAGGTACAAAGCCAAAAGGAAAATACAGAGAAGTGGATGGTAACAACCCAGCAAGTGCAAAGGTTGGCTGGTATGTTCCAAGGAGGTGGAGAAGTTGCTACTTGCTGACCTGACTGATGACTGTCTGGCCAGCAGACACTACCAAAAGGGCTCACTGAGGTGGTGAATATGTCAATATTAACAGCTCTTCCTTGGTATCTGTCTGCTGTGTGTGTTCATCCACAAATTGCTCTGTACTCCTCAAGTCTGTGCATCCTCCTTGCTGAGTTTGCTCTGCCTGTGGTAGACACTGCCTGAACAAAATGCAGAGAGGGAAGGCTACATTCCCAAATAGAATGGGAATGCTGGCCTCAGCCGTTCTTTGGGATGTGTGATCTACAAATTCAAATCCCACACAAACTGAGGACTTAGATCTCCTACCTCTAGAAGAAATATTCAAATTGCTAAATCTACATATAAAAAGTTACCACCTATGCCACATAGATTGATAGAGAAACATAAATATTCAGAGTATGACCACAGAGATTGTAGATCTGGCAGAAGAAAAAAATACAAAAATAAAATACTAAAATCTCACATTTTCTCTATCCAAACAGTGTTAGGCAGGCAGGAGGTAACTGTCTAAATGAAGCCAGTTTGGCAGAGACAGGGTCCACAGTGAAGCCTCTATGGCATCCAGAATTAGAAAAAATGCAGATAGGTTTTCACAGAAATAGTGTCCGTGGAGGTCACAAGCAGTTTTCCAGGCTCATTCTCCTGAATTTACACATCAATTTTGTCTAAAATGTCACTTAGGAACTTAAACTTATTTTTGGATTCCACCTCAAGTGGAGAAATGATGTGCAAACAAATGCTTAGTCAGATGGTTGATTTTTGGAGAAAAGGTTAGAAAAATGTGGCTAATTTAACCAAGGGAAATGAATCTCACAAATATGACTTATATGGGAGGAAAGGTATATTGGCTGCAAACCAAATGGATATTAATGGTCCATGGACAAATTTAGCTTAAAATTAGGACACCTTCCTTGCCAGTAGTAATTTGAAGTTTGGAGTATATTACAGTAGGAGTGTGGTACAGAGAAACACAGTTAATTTCAACATATGATGTGACTGCCAACAAAATCACTCAATGATTCATGAAATTCTACCAGTTTTAAAAACTGCATTTCTGTAATAGTAATCATGAGCAGAATGCATTATATCATTAGCATGAAACAGATTCACAGAATTTAGTCGACTTTAAGCATCAAGGTGTCTTTAAGCCACTAAAGAGAGATCATAGAAAACCCCAAAAACTGGTTCAGATGAAATTACAGCATCACATTAAAAAAATAAATTGTAAAAATTCCCTGGAGAATAAAGAATTTTTCAACAGGAGGAGGAAGGTATTACCTTTTCAGTTTCAGAATATGTTTTTTTTATTTGCTAAAGTTGCAACCAAGATGAAATTGTTTTCTGAAAAATGCAAAAAAAATTACCATCTTTTATCTTTTTCTCAAAGTTTCAGTATGTGATTGAGGAAGATTAAGTTATCT
Organism: Geospiza fortis; assembly: GCF_000277835.1. Lineage (NCBI taxonomy): Eukaryota > Metazoa > Chordata > Aves > Passeriformes > Thraupidae > Geospiza > Geospiza fortis. Next base: position 851,621 of record NW_005054477.1, on the reverse strand, counting down.
CAGCCTGCCATTATTGTTACTAATTGATATGTTTAGTTGTAAGCTGCCACAACTATGAAATAAGTAATTTTCAATGATCTCTTTTTTCTTCCACACCAAGTGATAAAGTTGTAAATATTGTAGCAGATTGCCAGAAAACTACACAGGAATTGGTGTTTCTCCCATGTGTCAGGAATTATCAGCTCCTTAATTTAATAGTGTTGGGACTGCTGAATATTTCACTCAGTTATGTACAGATGAAATACAGAGTATGACAACACAAAGATGACCTACTTCTTCAAGTGACGACAATTCTGAGAAGTGTATACCCTTACCTTACTTCAAGATACATCTCAGCACCTTCAGAAAGAGCTCAAGTTTTGTGTTTTTTCAGCAACTGCTCTGTTGTATGGGAAATTTTATTTTAGCCATTAAATTTAATATATAATAGGATTTTTATGTGTATAGTGTCTGTGTACACTTTAATTTCCCTTAGTTATTTTACTGAAATCCCTTAGAGGCTTAGAATTATGCTGTCAATGCACAAAAATGTATCCCTAGTGTATATATACACCATTACTGATGCAAACAAACCAAAACTGTGGAAAAATAACTTTTTTATTGAGGAGAGGCTAGCATCAGTGTAATTGTTTTTACTCTGCATCTAACTGCACTGTGATAAGTTCGTTGCTTTTTTCATGCATCATTATAACAAGATGACTAAAAGCCCTCCTGTATTTGTACTGGCAAGCTGTAGGGTTGCTGTTGCCCAAAACAAAGGCATGATCCTTCCTCCTCAGTTTTACACAGAGAAATTCCCATCAAGCACTCTAGTACTCCTGGTGACCACTTCTTCTGTTAGCATGGCAAAAACAAACCCAGTGAAGGAAAAAAAAAAAACCAAAACCCTAAAAAACCAAAAGTGTAAATGGGCATCATTCAAAGGCCAACCTTTTGTTTATAAAACATTTAAAATATATTTCAATTTTGACTTCTACAATGAAGTACACATGAAAATCAGCTTTCTCTCCTTCCATGTCAGTGACTATACAGTCGTCTTATTAAGCAGTCTTGTAATCTGCAAATTCCATCTCAGAGGGGCTTCTGGATTATTTTTGGTTTCTCATTTCACTGACAAAAGCCACTGCATTTAGAGAATTTGCTGGCAGGATAAGAAGATAATAGTTACATTCATAAACATATTTCAGTGTATATCTGACAACCAGAGTCAGATAAAAATTGTTGCAGCGACATTCCCTTTCACAGGTTCTTTTAAGGAAATTCCCAGTTAGATGACTAAAATGATTTCTGGTTGCTTGCATATGTGACAAATGACCACACAGTTGTGCATTAGTGAATAGCAGCATCTGACCTCTATTAATGCTATTCTTAACTTGCTTTGATAGAATTCTAGTTCTTAAAGATTGCTGTAGATTCTATAGACAAAGAAATCCAAGGCTGTGTTAGTGCCTGAAGTCATAATTTTATGGTAAAAATACAGTTTTATTAAATAGTTATTTTATAAACCCGTTTAGTCAGAGCGTTAAAAATGTTAGGCTATTGTAATCCTTCTTGGCTATATGTAGCTATTGAGAAGCCTCACTATGCTCCTTTGTACCCTTTATTACAACAATCTCAAAGAATAACAGTTTTCTGTGCCTCCTAGCAGCTGAATCATGATTTCCCACAAACTGGTCAGCAGAATACGTGAGTGTTCCCATCCCACCATTGCTATTATTTGTTCTGAACTGACAAAATGTCTCGTGTCACAGATGGCACTAAAACAACAAACAACACCATTCCCTGAAGATTCTGTGGTCTATTCAATTCTGTGTTCAATGCTGACCTTTTACAGACAGTATAGAGAAAATTGTTTCTGTTCAAAAACCAGATCTTTGCTATGGAACTAGGTTCCATAGCAAAAAGGAGAACTGTTACTTTTATTATACATTTCACAATATGTATTTAGTTATAAACTACAAAAGCAATCTTTCTACCTGAACCTTAATAGATCATATATATAAATACCTTAACCATTCTTTCTAAGAACTTTTTATTTTGGTCATCCCCAATAGAATATACATCATTGCTCTTAAAAGCCATTCTGCATTTTGTTTGCTCTTGCAAATCAGACCATCCTAAAAATAACATGTCCAGTTCACCCCAAAAATATGCTTTGTAAAACCAATAAGACATACTGAAATATGTCTTTTTTGTCCATTTTTACTTAATAATGCATTAATTTTTTAATGAAGAAGAATCACTATGCTTCAAGTGAAATACTATCAACTGAGGTATAAATACTTAAAGAAAAAAAGCTGATTTTTAATTTTTTTTTAAGTCCTAGCTCCATCCAGTCTTATCTAACCTAAATTGTAAATACTTAACTGAGGACCTAAATTTATGACCCTGGCCACTCAGATTCACTCAGCAGGCTATGGGACCTTCTCTCCAGATATGAACAGTGTTGGTGGTCTGACTATTGTATCAATTCCTGATTAGGGAGAGAGCCTGCAGCAAGCTGTGTTCCACACAGACCTGCCTTCAAGGATGAATGTGACATTTGCTCAGAGCCTACACTAAAGTCCAAAGATTAACTTTTCTCAAAATAGCAGCCCAAGAAAAGACCTAAATCTGTAATCTGATATTTAAATAAATGGTCTGATATTCAAAAATCTCTAAATACCTGAAGACAGTTCCACTGACTCTTTTCCACTTTTCAGTTTGTCTCTTCTGTTTGAATTTTTTAATCAGAATCACAGCGTACATATCTGTTGTATCAGTTATTTATAATTTACATGGCTTTATAATTTCAGTTCATTAGCAATGGTTTGCATATAATGTTTGCTTTCAGTGTCATGTGAAAGATATCTGAATCCTTTAAGGTGCCTGAAAAATTAGGGAGACAGGCAAAAAAAAAAGCTTACAAAAAAATGGGGGATAATTTATGGTCAAGGCAACAGTTTATTCTCAATGAAGAAAATACAGGTCCAGCAGAAAGGGAAGGAAGGTCCCTTACCTGGCTTTGGACAATTGTATTAATTATTAGCTACAGATACAGGAAGAAGTTTGCATGTAACGATTTTCTGATCCGCTGGCAGCTGCCATGGCAGTAAAGAGATAAAAGAAATAAACAAAGGAAATAGATCTGACACCTGTGCAGAATGACCGTGGCTTTGTGTGATATGGTACGTGCTGAGAAGCACACAGGCCTTCCAGCAGCTTCTGCAGCTCTTCCCAAGGGACATCTCTCCTGAACACCTAAAATGAGGAGGTGAAAACCAAACAGACCTCCCCGCAACAGGCAGCGTGCAGACAGGGCAGAGCACCACAGCACAGAAAAGCCTCTGTCTGGTTTTGCAACACGAGCAGAATAACACTTTATCAGCAGGTGTGACCATTTCTACTGATAACAGGCAAATTCCCAAGCCCTGAGGCAAAGTCTGGGGAAAGGCAAGGGGAGAGATGAGGTGCAGGTGCAAAAGGGAAAAAACAAGCTTTTTTGTCTCTTGGCTTCATCCTCTTTTGAGGTTGCTGCTGATCAGCTCTCAGGGAGACTGCGGTGACACGTTTTAAGTGGCAATAATCTTTTCTGTATGTCCCTCTCATTGTTTTGACCTTGCACTTTCCTGCCTACAATTTTTCCTTTGTGCCACCACATAATGAAAATATTGGAAAGATTTTCTTAAAAAAGAATATGCCATTTGGTCAGCAGGGAAATCCTGTCAAAAATTGTAACTCAAAAATGTAAGCATGCTGTGTTCTCCCATAGTTTGGAAAATATGTACAAGAAGAATAAAAAATAAAATACTTTTTTTGGGAAACTTCAAACCAATATTCATTAAAAATTCTTCTCAGTATTTTGTACAGGAACAGGAGTGCAATCTGTTTAAAAGTATAACATACTGTGATGCTAGAGTATGACTTAAAGCAGATGTTTTCTTGGTATAATAAATAAATAAATAAATCCTAAATACTCCACATAATAAGCTTGGGTTTACTTTGAAAAGACACCATAAAATTATACAAAGAAAATACCAAATAATCTAAACCAATGTAAATCTGCCCAAAACAAAAATACTGCTAACTCTCAATTATATTAAATATAAAAGGAAAATACAGTTCTTAACTGCTAGGAAAACAAAACTAAACTAAACAAAACAAAACCACACCACCACCACCACCACCACCAAAACAAGAAAAAAAATACCCAAAACCAAAAAACCACAAAACAAAACAAAAATCCAAAACAAAAAACCTGTGAAATCTGAGGTTTTATTTTTCTGTCTCATTAGTGTCAAGAAATCTGTCATAGGTCCTTAGAAGCAAGGTAAAGGCCTCAAAATATTCAACTATAGTAGGAGTACTCCATTTCCCAGTGGGCTTCCAATTCAAATAATAGACACATTATGCTTGAAAACTATTAGTTTTATCCTTCTAAAAATAAAATTTTCTCATGTCTCAAAATACACACTGTACAATAGAGTGAGGAAAAAAACCCTACATAAAATGAAGTGCTTCCAAAATTATCTCCTAGCATTCCTTAGTTGCACTTTCACTTCTTTTTGCTGTCTTCAGAAGGCAAAAGAATCCTCTCAAATCAACTAGTCACCTCAGGTCTGATACTAATTACACAATTACTTATATAGTTTAGCTGATTCAGAATTTCTCCTTGATGAGAAGACAGAGGATCCTTCCATAAACTTCAAAAATATTTCAGGGAGAGGGCAAATCCATAATTGTTCCCTCATATTTGCATGAATGATACATAGACAGATATTCACACGCACACAGAGGTATGAAGCACACAGGAAGCCAAACAAAGTTTTATACATAGAGTTTTATGTCCAGAAGGGGCCATTATTCTCAACAGATTTGATTCTTTAATGACGAAATCCTTCTAGTTTCACAAAGAGTTTTCTATTCTCAATGTTTCAGCATTTCTTAGAAAGATAACCAAATTTATGGGGGGAACTTCTCTGACTTCAAAGATTTTTCTTCCAATAATTTCTCTATCCACTGAATTTTTTACGTGTTGGCTCTTAGATGGCATAAAAATACCAAAACAAATGCTAGAGAAGATATGAATTTTAATTATACTTATGTTATAAAGAACCATATTAAAACATTAAAAAATAATCTCTAAAAGAAGCCATGCAAGACCAAGATGCATGTGGTACAAGCTCAGCACCTTCCCACACCATGTGGCTGAACTGTAAATGGGAGTGATACTCACAGTCCCTTTTGGCAAAAAGTATCACAGTTACTTTGTCATGAAAATAGCTTGTGGTTTAAACTGCATAACACTCTACAACAATAATGCTAAAAATATAATAAATATGGCTCTACTGTGAAATAACACATTTGCCATTTGAATTTATTGTATTCTTCTTATTGTTATTATTATTACTATTACTACTATACCTAATGCATTCATACTTAATAGTTTTGTGCCTTATGTCACATTTGACAAACCTTATTCTTGTGGTTAATATTTGTATCATTCTTACAATGACAGCAGAAACTGTATAGAGCTTAACTTTTATCTTGAAAGCATGGCCTGTCTTGAACCATGTTTTAAAAGGGTATTTGATGCTCAAGTGTCCTTAGTAAAACTTCTAGATAGATTGAAAATCGTTGAAGAGTTTTAGAAATACATTAAAATACTTTTAATATAAAGAGTTCTTGAGTTCTGAAGTTAACTACTGTTTTTACTCTGTCATTTCAGAAGCACACATTTCTCTTTCTTTACTTCTAAACCCAAAATATTAACATCTGTCATAAAACCAAACAAAACTTTTAATTCTCCAAACCTTGGACTGAATTCTATATTTTCATCCCTTATTAAAAAACTCAAAATGGCAAAAAGTAACGCTTAACATAAATAACAAACAAACAAATAAGAGCAACATTCATTTGAAGTTTTATGTTTTCAAATGTGTTGCTGTTATTCAAAATAGACTGATCTTATTTCCTCATTAAAAGTCAATTTTCAAGTCTTAATTAAATTTGAAGCATTTGCCCAATCTTTGAAACACCCTTTTAAAGAACCTGTTTATATCATAAATAACATGATCTAATCCTCAGTCTTCCAGGATAAGTGATACTAATGTCAGCTTCTAATTAATTTAATTGTATGTTCTCTTATAAGTCAAGGACAAACATCTGGAGATAAAAATGACAGAGAAGTCAATAGCTCTCAGTGGTTTGATGAAAAGTGAAAAGTAAAAAAACCCAAAAATCACAAAATTAAAAATACTCCCAAAAAACCCTCCCCAAACCCCAAAACTTTCTGCTTATCTTTGTTCTCTGGGCTTTAAAAGCCCTCACATGGCCAATGGGATCCTGATGATTAAAGTGAAGTAAGGAGCTCAGGCAGGCAGCACCTCCACTGTTCTGTGTAACAATCCTCAGCAAAAATGTTACAACCACTTGTATTGTTCTTTTGTTCCTCTTCAGAGAGAGACCCATAGCTTTCTGTGACTCACAAGTTCTCCACTTACCTCAGGATACTCCTATAAGGAATGGTCTTAAATAAATAAAACAGCATTTTACAAAAAAATAAATAAGTCACAAAACAAAAAAAAAAAAACAACCCAAAACCAAAAACCAAAACAAAGCAAAAAACTGCAACAGGCTTTTTGTAAAACTGTTCAAAATAATTTTTAGATCTTGGTTTTGTGGCACCTGAAAAATTTAGCTCCTTCACTCTCACCTTTGTTCATAATTTATAAAACTAGGATATTATTTGGGTTTTTTTCTTCTAAAGAAATATATCTTTAGAATTGAAACTTATAGTTTTATTAAACTATATAGCTTAAATTAGGAATTTGCATTTGCATTCTATTTTTTAAATTGTATATATCATGTAAGCCAATTATAAAAAAAAACAAACTAAAACCAAACTTTTAGTAAAATATGCATCTGCCTGAGTAAAACAAAAAATAACCCCAATTATACTATAACTTGATAGACATTTTAAATAACCTCAGAAAGCAAGAGCCTTTGACAAAGTGGGTTATGAAGAGCTGCAGATATAAAATCATGAAGAGTGTATTGCAGAGATCATAACTGCAGATGTATGGCCCAGAGAATTCAAATTGCATCCTAAAACACATCAGAAATTATCATATCTGTATTATAGTCCATGTAATCAATTCCCAAGCTTTTGACACCAGAATAATATGCAGTCTGCTTGTAAAATGAACCATTTATGGAGCTCTTTTAAAAAAACATCTCTAGGCAATGAAGTGGAAAGTTCACATCTGTCTTCAAGGGCAGAACTGGAAGCAGTTTCCAGTGTGCAGAAGTGAAATTTTGTCCATCAAAGCAGTTAAAAATATGTCCTGCAATCATCTGCATTTAATATAAACACGGTACTTCAGAAATAATCTTTTTTCTTCAAAGATGGAACTTGGATGCAATAATTTTAATTATTCTGCAAAAACAACTAAGTAGACTTTTTTTTCCAAAAAATCTTGAGTTTTTACTGCTATGTTTTCAGATATGATGTACTATAAATTTAACATTGTGGAAAAGAAAATTGTGTAAAAGACATTTAATTGCACTGAAAGTGTTTATATTATGCTGGTATCTGAAAAAAAAAGTGTAAATAATAATTCACCTGACTGTACATTCCATAGTGATGTTTCGGAAGTGAATTCATACCCAAAATCCCTACCAAGATTCATAAAATTTGCCATTTTAAGCGATCTTATTCTTGATTGAACATTTACCTCTGTAACCAGTCTGACAGATTCGTTTTATTTTGCTTCATTCATTTATTAAGATTTTGCTTCAATCTCCCAGATTATGCTTCATTGACACTTAGAAAAAACATTATCCTCCAATGCTTCATTAGCTACTTCTCCATCATAGTTAAAAATGTACATTACAACTATAATGTATTATAGTAAGTGTGTAGCTCACTCAGATAGTACCAGCTCTTTTCAGTTCTCTCTAACAGAGTATTTGCCCAATTAATTCTTCATGGGACATTGCATCTTACAGAACTAATTTGTAGATGGTGCATAATATTACCAAAAAATTCCTTAGAAATGACTTATGGGAATAGCATTGCTGTCAATAATCATTAAAGAATTTAATTGGTAGTGTTGATCATGGAAGTAGGAAAAGAAAGCCATATCTGCAACAAAATTGAGGATTTTATTACAAAAGTTTATCTAGGAAATTGCAGAATAAACTGTGCTGAACACACGAAGACAGAGAAATAAGCCTGATTTTGCCAGGTTTTACGTAAAAGCACTCTCTGAATTAAACCAACAAACTACATGAACTAATTTAAAAAGCAGATACAAATAAAAGTAGGAAATAGTTTAAAAGTTTAACAAAAAGTAAAAAAAACTAGCAAAAGCCAATAATTACAAAAGTTGTAGAAAACAGGCTGTACTACAGTGCCTGCCAGGATGAATGCTCATAAACAGACATCACAAAAAGGAAACCCAGCTGCTGGAGAAAAATCAAAGTAAAACCCAGAGGATTCAGGGGGCTACAAGTTTACAAAAGACACATTTTACTCCCATTCCATCAATAAAGATCCTGCTCAGAAAAAAACAATTGTTTAATAAAGAGGAAATGAGTGCTGCTCTATTTATCACGGTTTGGTAACCACTTTGTGTTATATAACAGCAGTAAGTATGGTAAAAACACACTTAAATAAAAAAGGCTTCTCTGTAGGACTAGCTAATCTGCCTTTAGAGCTTCCTCTCTAAAACTTGATGAACTCTCTAGGAAGCTCTGTGTTTGCTGGTTTGATTTGAAAAACATGTCATTGTTGATCTATTGCAAAAGGATTCTGTCTGCAAAAGCAGGGCTTGAAAAATTATTGCAGAACCATGGGAGCTCAAATATAATTTTTAAGAGCTTATTTTTAATATGAATCTATTTTAATCAATATGTCAGAAACTGAAACCTTTTTGTCAAAAGGACTATCCAGGTCATATATGCGTGGTAGAGTCTTTTGTGCCACCAATTAGGAAATTAACTCACCAAGCTTCCAGAATTTCTGAAGATCAAAAAATATGTCACACTCAGTCTTAATAAAAAAGCTATAAATAGATAAAAGACATAAATGAAGTTCTAGAAATTATGAAAAGTCATATTAAACATAATGCAGCATTTCAGACTCAAGCTACTTTTCTCAAAGCCCACTCAATAATGTGAATGCAGTTTAGATTTGCTGCCCCAAACCACCCACAACCCTCCTCAAGCTAACCCGAATCAATTCTACTTGGTTTCAACTCTGCTTGCTTAGCTGGAAAGTGTCAGAAACTTCCATATTTTTACAATGATGAAAGGCATAAAATATTTCTAAAATGTCTTGTGAAAAAACTGCATGACCACATTACATTTTTATAATCTGTGCATATTTTTAATGAGCTACTCAGAAACAGCTAAGGGAACAAAAAAACCACTGTAGAATGACCAGATTAAAAAAAACATTTAATGGAAAATGCCATTTGAGATCACATTTTAGGAAGTTCAGAGAAGAGGTACCTATTTTGTGCTACTTTCTGTTCTCATTACAGCTTGATGATTTTCACAAAAAAAAATCATTTGTGATATTTTTTATTCTCATTACAATCTATGTGACAAGAAGGCATTATGAATTTGCCATTTTCTATCCCTTTTACAATCATTTTTACAGGAATAAATAGTACTGGAATTCATGGTTGACAGTTTATCACTCTGAGCACAGATCCAGTAGATAGGTAAGCAGTATCTGATTTTAATCTCACTTTTACCTGGTGAGATTTACAAATGTCCTCTGTAAAACTGAGACCTTTGCCAATCTATGCAAATGTCATGTCAGATATAAGTAAACATGAGGCTTATCTAGAGAGTTCAGATGCAAAAAAACCCCAGCAAATCTGGTGCCACAACAGATGAGATGCAAATATTTACATTTAAATATTATATAAATGTATTTAACTATTCATATGTTTTTAAGCTTTTCTGTCTGATCTAGGCTCCTTATTATAAGATCAGTTTCTAGAGACCTGTGTTATGTTTTCTAAAATATTATTACTTTTTCAGACTCCATCATTCTCTTTTCTGTCTTACACAGATAATGACAAGCTGTATTTAGATAGGTTGCTTGTTTCTGGATGCCAGAGTCCTGTTCAGACTTTAATTTACAATGCTCATAAGAAAAAGAACCATTACAGCATTCTCTGTAAGCCAAAACTTTTGACTAAAGTGTTTTGGAGAATTTATGATTTATTTCACACGGTTTAGTGAACCAGACACAAGCTTTGGTTTAGTGTTTGTATTTCCTTTTGCTCCTTGCTCACATCAATTTTAAGTAAATTAAATTTTATATTTGTAGAAAAGGAAATATCCCAAAAGTTTGATGATAAATGTTATAAACTCCTGCTTTCTTTGGTATTCCAGAAAAATAGCAGAAAAAAATCTATAGATCATTTCTCATCTATGAATGGGACTCCTTCTAAGGCCTTTTTAAAATTCTACAAAGGGACCATGTGGCCATTATGAATATCAAGATTATAGAAAGAACTTGCACACACTCCAGTTAGCTTTTTAAAAGTGTTGGAATACAATTATTATTTCACCCCCATAAAAGATTTATGGATGATAAACACTCTCCAGTCTTGATGCAATAAAGAGCATTTGTTGACTTATGCAATACACATCCAGAAGAGATGCACAGTGCTGACTGTTGTAACATTCAAAAACTGTTAATGTGCTTCAATGCACATCAATAATTGCCACTGGAAAAAAAAAAAAAAACAACAAAAACCCTAATAATTCCCAACAGGTAACCTGAAATTATGTGTTTCAATAAAATACTTCTGAACTGTCAAAGATTCATTGTGATTTAAGGGAGGCCTGTTAAAGTTGATCCTAAACAAATTACTTAAAATTTGATATAAAATGTTTTGAAAGTAATCAAATATTTCCTGTGTAGAACCTGTGAAAAAAAAGATTATTTGAACTGCAGAGGGATTAACTCTTCCTTGAATATAGCAGACTTTGGGTAAACATATCTGTTCAGCCCACAGTATCTAAAGAGAATATTTGACATGTTTGGGTGGGGATATGTATGTTTGTTTACCTGCAAATTTAAAGTTTCTAAGTGTGTAGTCTGGTAGTATTCACCACCCAACCTTGACAGAAAAATTAAATATTCTAATCTAATACCTGGACTCACCATAATCTTAATTGGAATCAACTCAATTTTATAAATAGTTAATTTGGCAGATCATGCTTTAGTACTTTACAAAAACAATGATGGAAAAAATAATTTGAAAGTGCTAGAAGAGCAACTTATGAACGCTCAGCCTCTCTTCTGGAAAATACAAAAAAAACCAAAGAAGCCCAGAACTGTAAATCTGCCTCCCCCTCTTCAAGTGTACAAACACCATCTGAGATAAAGGAGAATGGATGTCAGTGAAACATTAATCTCACCTGACTTGAAATACCTGACAATATACCTGAGCTGGGTACCACTAACCTTACAGGGCATGAAAGAAGCATGCTTCTCACAAACACAAGTCTTATTTCTCTGTCTTGAAATTGAATACAACACAGGCCTAACACATTTTAAGAGAGAAAATTAGATGTTAAATCTGTACCCTGCTTAGCCATCACAGAATTTCCACTCAAGGTACAGGTTGTGCTGTTTGGGCCATCAGTCTCCTTAATGGGCAGGACCCCATGGCCACATCCTAAAACAAATGGGTTGATGTTTGTTCTCTAAAACTGAGTTCAAGGGGCACAGCAGAGCTGTAAGTCTGTCTTTGCTAGCCCTTTCCCCTAAAAGCAATTTAGCCCAAACCAGAATTACTCCATCCAGACTGGCTGTGGCAGTATTTTGAAAGTTATTATGCAAATTATGACCATCAACTGACCTGTATTATTATAAGTTGTTGTGTGCTGAAAACATCCCAGGAAACATACTGATCAACAGTACAAGCAGTTTCAGTGTATAACTTGTTCCACAACTCATAATTAGTTTACTAATAGTTTATATTGCTTTTGGTCTCATTATATCCATTGTGTTGGACAAGAAAATAATTTCAATACAGCAGTAACACTTTTTGCACTATTCCATTAAGTATTTCAATGTATTCAAGAGAAATTTATGTTTTAAAAGAGGCTAAAGGGAATTGTTATATCTGATCAGCTTAAACATTGTAGCTGAAAATAAAAACAGACAGATTCTTCTCCTTCTAACTAAGAATAGATTTTAATTCTGAATGAACACTATGAATGAATTCACTCATATTAAATTTGATAGAAATTAATGATAACCTCTAAAATAGCACAGCATAGATTATTTGCATTACAGATAAAATCTTAAAAAAGTGTAGTTTGGTCATTACTACAATTTACAAATTGGTACATAATTGCAAATTCTTATACTTCCATATTGTTCAGTCCTGTTTAATTCTGCAATTTACTCTTATGAACAACTTTTTGCAATGAATTACAATTTAATTTTATGTCCATGACAGCTTTTCCATGATTTTCTTACTCCACTTTCATGCAAGAACTGTAAGTGATAATTTTTATTAAGTTCATTATTTTAAATACCTATATTGAAAAGAATATTGCAATTGGCTCTTACTATAATAACCTCTATTTGAAATCAGAATTCAGATTTTCTGGACATAATCTGTCTCTAGCATATGTAAATTTAAACCTCATTCAGGAATATAAGAACATTATGAGAGAAGTACCAAGTGTAAAAGACAAACCATGTTGCTTAGTTGCTTAGTTTAGCTCTCTAATACATGATTGTATAGAAGAAATTCTATACATAACTTGCACAATTAGAGTTTATATTATAAATTTTGCTGTTCAGGAAAAAAAACCCCAAACAATCTATAACAATCAGTCAATCTGCCCCTCTCCTCTATCCAACAAACAAACAAATGAACACAAAACAACACAAAAAAAACCCAACCAAAAATCCCAAAAAAGCCCACAGCCAAAACCAACCCACAATGAAGAAAAAAAAAAGATTATAACCTTGAATACCTGCCTGAAAAAAATATACAAGAGGTAGAGGAAGTCTTCCGTAACACCTACATATAATTTTGAAACTTTTGACTATGAACAGTGAAAAATCCAATTAAACAGTGATCAAACACTTGACAATGTCAATTACTGTACATGAGAGCCTAAAAGCAGGGGGATAATGATGAGCTCAACAAGTAAATCAAGATTTTCTGAATTTCCTATTACAGATATTATTTTTAATTTATTTTTCCATTTCTATTGATTTATTTTACTATCTTAAATTATCTTGAAAAATTAAGGCAAATAATATTTTAGAATCTCCTTTTCAGAAGCATTCATATATTATTGCAAGTCCATGAGCCTTCAACCCCAGAACATATCTGCAGCATAAATCATTTCTATAGATGGAAATTTTATTTTACTTTATTTTTATTCATTCTTCTAGGATAGCAACCTTCTTGACAACATGCTGTTTTGTCAGGTTAGCCATGGCTCATTGAAATGAAGTTCACTGAGAAGTTCAGAGATCACTGAAGAGCAGAGAGTCAAACATGTATTTTTTTAACAAAATTGATTCTGACTGAAGGTAGAATTCAAATCAGCTTTACAAGTACACTTAGACACACAGGCATCAGCTTGTGTTTTATGTGGCTTTACAAGAGATATAACTATCTTCATAAGTCATGCTTCAAAAATAAGTAAAAACTATAATAAAAATGGGCAAATTTACTATTCTACCTTATTGTCTTCCCTTTTAGGGTGTACATTTTAGAGTATATCACTGTTTTTTCTAAGTAGAACAATAAATGCTGAAAACATTTGAATATTTACCTTTGTTAATCTGTCTGCAAACAGCAGTGTGAGTGTACAATTCCCATTACAAATCAGAGATAAACTAGTATATTCTTACAGCACAAAACCTGCAGAATCCAGTAACACTCACAGCATTCATAATCTAAGGTGAATCAGGATGAATAGAAAGTGTGATTAGGCATCTTTGAAAACAGTTTGCCCAGTGCATGGTGTCTTCCTGAGAGAGTGCACTGAGTTTTTTACGTCTGACGTGACACAAAATGCAATTTCCCAGTAATTCATGGGAACAGAATGCTTAGCTTCAACAGGAAACGCTCCAAAGAAATAACTGGATTCTAGGGAGAGATTAAGGTTTAGCATCTCCTTTGTTATTGCTCAGACAAGTTAAGGTTTTGCTTTTTTTTACACCTATAGAAAGTGATTGTCAGGAGCAGGATTTCACTGTTCTAGCCATCTGCTAAGATGCTTTTAATGAAACCTGACAGAGTCATTCACACATATTTCTTGCTGTTGAGACAGGGTCAGAGGAAATCACTTCAGACTACAGAAATTTCTTGTTCACTTCTGCAAGAGGTAAATTAAATCTAAGGTTTCTTTGAGGTACGCCAGGACTGGAATCACTGCTCTGCTCATGGAGAGTCACAGGGCTTGAGCCACTCTGTGACATACCCACCTGAATCATTTAAGTGTTATACCATAAAATGTTTACTCAATTACACGAACAGTATTCTAAATGGGTAAAAAAAAGAATACGATAAACATGTCTCTATTTCCTATAGTCTGAAAGAGACAGTCTGTGTGATACATTTTTAATAAAAAATTCTGTGCCCACTTGCTATAAATGATCAATAAATGACTACATATTAATGCAGCCTTAGATATCAAAGAGCTCAGATTTTTGAATATAAATATAAGTTTTAAACTAATTTTTACAATGTTATGAAACATATATGAAAATTATAATCCTTTAAAAATTAAATTAATCTTCGTGGAAATTTGAAGGATACCTTCACTTGAATCAGGTAGAGATTAAATATGAAATTGTCCCTTCTAAAGCATTCCAGAATATCTAACCTGGGAATATTTTGTAAAAATCTAGAAATTAAGATAGTAAAGGTTTCTTACCCAGTTTCAAATGAATCTTCAATTTTTTTGTTGTGTCTAAAGTTTGAAATCTTTTTTTCCCATGAAGAAATTTTTATAATTACTGCCCAACTGTAATTTTACTTTCTTGTTTAGCCAGCATTCAGAAAACATTAACTCACTTCCACTCTAGAGAACTTATTTGATGTTTATTTAAGCATTTAATTTAATTCAGCAACATTTCCCTTAAAGTCTTCACAGTCTCTCTCTCTCACTGACGTGCACAGAAAGAAGAAGAAACCAGTGAGAGGAAAAGATAAGTGCGCTAAGAGCTTCCATTTCCAGAAGGGTGTTATGAAAGCCACTGATTAATCTTATGTGTCTGAAGTGACAGCCAATGTGCAAAGAAATGATTACCTAACACTGATAGAAACTGTCAACCAACAGGACACTTAAGGAATATTTTTGTGGTGATCAGAGATTAACTGAAAAACTACTGCATAGGGATGGGAAATGTGTATGTTCATGTAAAGAAATAGTTTGGGTTTTTTTGTGTTGAAACTCTGTTTTGAGTGATTCTTTTTGGGGAAAATACTTAGAAATAAATAATGATAATGTAATTTCTTCATATTGCCAGAATGTGAAAAAGCCACATATGTAGAAGTGTAACACACCACCTTCTACAGAGAAGTCTTTTCACTTAAAAATATTCATTAACACTCCAAAACACAAGAAATGAGCTGGCAGATATGAGCCAGTATCTACAGAAGACCTCTGCCTTCTGTATTTTAAACAAGCAAGAAAATAATGACACTCTAACATGCTTGAAATGGTATCAGGTATTTATGTTTAGTCACCGCAATCCTTGTCCAGAGTTCTGAGTTCATATTGTCAAGAACTCACATTAAAGTGTATTTTCAGTAGTACCTCTCTAGGATACCCAATTCCCTCTCTAGGCTCCATCAGGTGGTTTGACTGGATCTTCACTTACTGTAATAGGAGGATGGATACCTATTTGTAGTCAACTAGAGATTTAGAGATAGTAATCTTTATCTGAATCCCACCCTGTTTCAGTGTTCACCAGGAACAGAATGGGAAAACTCAGATTTTGATCCAAAATCCTTGCCATTTCATCATTGAACTTTGTATTAAAAATGTACATTTACTATAGTAGAAGCTGTGACTTCAAATTCTTTTTAAGATATTAAATGAAAATCCTAATAATGATGAGTTAAAAGGTTCAAATATAATTCAAAATAACAACAAACAGACTCCAGCAATGATCCTACAAACAATGGTAAAAAATAAGTGAATAGAAAATAAGGCCTTATTATTCTTTGATATAAAAACTAGTTACGTTTCTACGTCAACTTCTGTTTATGAAACTGTAGTGAAAAACTTGTTAGAAACATCCTAAGTTATAGAAGAAAATGCCTATAAATATTTATATACAAGGATTCACACACATCAGTGAACACAATCATGATATGGTGCTTAATGAAGAAGCTCTCATTAGATAAGCTCATGTAACTACCAGCATGTGCAGTTTCAGCCCACTGCAGTACAAATTAAAACAGAACAGTTCCTCATAATTACACTACTTCTACCAATGTTTAGTTAAATGCATTTTGAATGCATTTAAGGATAAGCTGAGAATATTGTTATGTTATGTTATGTTATGTTATGTTATGTTGCTTGGTGAACCCAGCTTCCAATGTAGCCCCACCACATGACTAAATGTTCATTCCCATTCTGAATGAATTTTAAAATGTGTTACAGGCATATCTTTAGTCACATTTGTAACAAAGTTGTCTTATCATCACTTAATGCTGTTATGATGTCATAAGCTAACTCATTAAAATGTCGTACTAATTCTCTGCAGTCATTTAACAGTGGATGTTCAATATAGAATCATAGAAATATTCAAGTCAAAAAATACCTTTAAGGTCATGGAATGCAACTGTTAAACCAGCAGTGCCAAGTCCACCACTAAATTATGTCCTCAAAAGTCACATCTAAATGTCTTTTAAGTCCCACCAGGCATGGTGACTCCAACACTTCCCTGGACGGCCTGTTCCCATGCATGACATCCCTTTTGGTGAAAGAATTTTTCCTGACACCCAATCTAAACCTTCCCTAGAGTAACTTAGGGCTGTTTCTTGTCATTTTGTCACTTGCCACCTGGGAGAAGAGACCAACCCTCATTTCACTAAACCTCTTTTCAAGGAGTTGTAGAGAGTGATAAGGTTCCTCTTGAGCTTCCTTTTCTCCATGTTAAACACTCCCTCAACTGTTCCTCCTTAGACTTGTGCTCCAGACCATTCCCCAGCTCTGTTCCCTTCTCTGAACTCTCTCCAGCCCCTCAATGACTTTCTTGTAGTGAGGGGCCCAGAACTGACCCCAGGATCTGAGGTGTGGCCTCACCAGTGCTGAGTACAGGGGGACAATCCCTGCCCTGGTTCTGTGGGCCACACTGCAGCTGATACAGCCAGGATGCCATTGCCCTTGTAGGCCACCTGGGCACACACTGGCTTGTGTTCAGATGGCTTTCTTCCCAAGTCTTTTGCCACCAGGCCACTTTCCAGTCACTCACCCCCAAGCCTGGAATATTCCTGAAGTCCTTGTCACCCAAGGGCAGGACCTGGCGCTTCACCGTGTTAAACCTCAGTATCACTGATGCTAGCCCATCCATCCAGCTTTTCCAGATCCCTCCAGAGCCTTCCTACCCACCAGAATATCAATATTCCCCCTCATCTTGATGTCATCTGTGAATTTACTGAGGGACCACTCATCAGGCAGGGTGGGTACTTCAGTACATGGATAGGTACCACAGCTCAGCTGATCTTTGGTTTGTCAAGCTGCTACAATTCAACTCACATCTGATCATGTGTTTGAGCACGTTTTAGAACTTACTCTAAAATAACTTAATCCTTTACCAAGCAAATAGTTTGAATACACTGATCAAGAAAAGGAATTGGCCAAGAGAGAAACTTAAAATCAACTATATGAAATGTGGTATAATACATCAAAACCACTATTTTGTGATGAAATTGTAATCAAACAACTGCACGGTGATGATCAAGACTTAGTTATCAAACCCCTTGAAATACATATGTCTTAATTAAGATAGCTACTGAGCCTAGATGACTTAGGACCAATACAAACTTTCTTGAACCAATAGACTTACTGGCTGATACTATGAGTCATAAAACTGTTTTAAAAACAACAGCAAGGTAATTCTGTATTTGGAAAAGGATGTGATCTCATGAAACATATCTGTTGCAATTAATTTTTTCAACATATGCAAGCAACAGAAAGGTCCATTTTGTACTTACACAGGGGTTTTTTTGGCATTTCAGCATCAACAGATGTCATGAGGTGAGGAAGCATGTGGCATCAATGTGGCAATCCTCTCTCAGAGCAGAGATAGAATGCAGAAGAGCTTTTGTAAATGTCTAAACCCACACTCCCTTGGCACCCTTTATCTAGTGTAATGGTCTGACCAACTTCTAAGTAGGAATCATGCCATGATAACAGATGGATAAAAGTGTAGGCAGCAATAGGAGCATGTACCAGCATCCAGTATATTTACTGAGACTTGGAAAACCTATCCAGGAATGACTCAAGTGACTGAAATAAAACTCTCTGGTCAGGATGGTTTGCCAATGGCAATTCATCTCTTGCCTCAGTTAACATTTCAAAGTACATACATTCTGCCCTTTCTAAGTTAGGGATAACACAGTAGGAAAATAGGCTTTACAGTAAATCTAAATCATGTTTTCAGTCTTATCTGACTTGAGGGTGTTGCATTCTGCCAGCAGGTCTGGGACTGTTGCTGTAACTACCCCATACAAGATTGGGACAGACTTGGAGATCTTTATTTACAAGACTCCTTAGGGCAAGTGGTGCTGTTTTATCAGCACTTTAGTCATCACAGTAATTGCTGAGCTGGCCCCTACTGTGCTGCAGATGAGGAAGGAAGGTTGCTATTTTCAGAATTCTCTGAAGAGGTATTTGTGCCCTTTGACAAAGTGGTTTTCCACCCCATTACGTAAAAGCTTTTCAGACCAGCAGGAGGAAGCCTCTAATAGCCCTTGAGAGATACAACTGGCTGGTTTGTCAATAGGGTAAAGGGTTTTCTACTCAGATTTTCACAGTCTGGTTACAGGAAACTTCTACAGAAAATTTTCATGACTCTTGCATCCAAGGTTTCAACATTAAATCAAAGAGGACTGTATCCAGACAAAGATCAATCGATTAAGCCAAAAAGAACCATGCAAAAAAAGCTCCTCAGCAGTGTCTGCTCAGAGGGCAGGCAGCTGTGAGGTTATCTCTGCACAGGGAAAGTGCTTGCTTTTTTCCTGCCAAATGCAGATCACGATTCCATTATATGAAGGAGACCAGCCTCCTGGTCTCCTTCCACAGTTATCAGTCTAACAGTAGTATATGAAAAAACAGAATGAACTCTGCCCTCAAAATAAGACTCACAGAAATTAAATTTGTGTGTACCTCAGCATACAGTGTAGCTGAAATTCAGCTTCTAATAAACATTACCCAGAACCCCACAACAATATAAAATGGAGCAGCATGAAACAGAGGAAGAAAGAACAAAAGTTATGAAAACTCTTGTACCAAGTCATGTTTTCAGAAAGCATACAGGACATTTATTAAACAAACTTGCCTTCCAGAAAGCTTTTATGCTACAGCACAGGCTCACCAATTTTTGTAGCAATAAAGATATGACACATGACATGATACAACCAAATAACATATTTTAGTGTCAAGCCTAAAATGCCCTCCTGCAAACTTGAAAAAAGCTCCTGTCTTCTAGTACTAGGAAAAAAAAAAAAAAGCTTTATATAGCTCCTGTCTGGTAATACTTAAATGAGAGACTTCATTTAAATGAGACTGTAATACCTTCTGTGATCTAAAGTTTGCTTCTCTGATGTAGGGTAATACACATATAAAATAAATCAAATATATACATGGTATTTATTACCTATACAAGGAAATCAGTTGTTTCCAAAATAATATTAGCATCATGTCTTCGGTGCTTTTCCAAGGGTTAGACTGATTTAATGTGAAGAAGAATGAAATATTGATGATGCATGTGTTAGGTTAACAGCTGGACTTCATCTTAAGGGTCTCTTCCAATCTAAATAATTCTGTGAGTCTATAATATTTTCCCATATAAAAGTAGTCACCACATTAAGTTATATTACTTAAGAATATTATAATTCAGATCCCATAAGGAGCACTACCACTACCTGTATCATTATAAATGAACACATCATTTTAGAGACACGGACACTTGACACCAGGTGATAAACCAGGTATCAAGCCTTGCAACTTTCTAGAAAAGCTACATATTTCCTACAGATTGGAAAAGAGGGAGACTAGGACCAGAGAGAGTAACTGTGTGAAAATTAAGAATACCTCTGCTTTTCAGGGCATTTCAAAGAATCACAAAATAGATTCTGAGTCGGGAGGGACCCACAAGGATCATTGAGTCCAGCTCTTAAGTGATCCCATACAGGGATCAAACCCACAGCCTTACTTGGCAAATTCAGGTTGTTTTAACAGAAATTCCTTTACTCCATGGAAAGTTTTAGATAATACAAGTTCACCAAGTTTTTCTGCCATGGGCAGCAGTTTGCCATGTTCAGGTATTTGTGCCTGCAGGATAACAGCCCCCACCAAGCATTACAAACCCATCTGTTAGATGAAAGACTGCTGGGAGATCCAGTCCTCACATCAGGGAATGTACAAAGGGTGATTAGGCAGGGAAGGACTGCAACAAGGTTATGTGGCATGCAGGGCTCTGGGTCCTGAGAGAGCTACCAGTGCAGTGAAACTCATGCAGAAATGGTGACTTTGGAGTTTCTTATAATGCAGGGCTGTTTATTAAAGGTATTCTGTTACTTAAATAAAGTAATATATTGGTAAAGTCAACAAAGTCCTGAAATGCTCCTTTCTTTCTAGTGATTACAGCACAGAGTAGAAAATTCAAAAGCAAGCACATTTGTTTTGAGTACAATATGTTGGTCTAATGCCAACAAGAAAAAACCTTTTCAAATTCTGGCATTGTTTCACTTTCCTAACTCCGGGATTCTTCCCTAGATGTTTAACCTGATAATAGCTCAGTAAATGATTTCTTCCATTCACCTGATGACAACTTCAGAAAGCTAGTGCCTGTGTCCTGAAGGGATCCCAAATGATGCTCTGAGAACACAGAAAATGACTAATCTCTGTACTTAGTATCAGGCAGTTTTTGAGAGCTGCAAAGGCAAGCAGCCCAGCAAGCACCTTTATGTCTTCTACAATATGTCATACAACACATGCTATGAGAGACATCTAGTCATAGTGGCATGGCTAGTAAGTCTCCCTCCTAATGAGCTTCTTTTGCATTCTCTAGATTCTGGAGTACACATGAGGGTGATGCATTAAAACCAAATTCATTTGATTCTTAAGGATCTATTCAGAGCCCTGAGGAACAGGGCAGGCATGGGTTATGTCATCAGTAGGAAACAACTTGAAAATTTTGATTCATATGTTCTAGACAGTTGATCATTCATTGAATACATTGTCATATTCACAGGATCATGAGAGATGAAAGATAATCTAGATCACCTAGTCTAGACAAGCTTTCCAGACATTAAACATTCATATTCTTCACAGAGGTTCAGCTCACACAAAGGTGACACACCTGGCCATTAGACAATTGCTAAAATAAACATCATGCTGACCTCCACTGCCCAATGAGTCCAAAACCTACAGCCTTTCACTGGTTATGGCAAAACAAGTATTTGCCTTGCCATCAGACACAGCTCTCTCCTGCTTCCATTCTGAAATTATCATAGATGTGACTATTTGGGAATTGAAAGAAAAATTGCTCTAACATTTATTCTATCCAGATAAAATAATTTTAAAAAGGTCTCTCATTGTGCTGTTTTGGAGTAATTCAGTCAGCTCCCAAGGATGCATAGGATGAAGCACGTCTCCATGCTGGACCTGTGAAGAGATGGAGGAAGACAGAGAGCTCTGGAGTGACCAAATATGGGTGTTCAATACTATCACACATAGTGGGCTGTAAAAATTTCAGTTTTGAAAGAAAAAATGGGCTGATCCAGACTGTAGTGTCTCTCTTCCTCCTAAACATGTCACTGATTGGACATAAAAAAGGCATTTCTTGGGCCAAGAGAGAGGCTGTAGGTTTGGGCTCCTATCCATATGCACTGAATGTAGATTGTTTATGCAGCTGAAGCTGAGTCCCTCTGTTTATTGTGTCCTTCTGCCCACATCACCCCTTTACACAACATCATCAATACCAAAAGGACAGCAGAGCTCTGCCATGATCACAAGAGAATCTGCTGTGTGACACACTACCCATTTCAAGCTACAGAGCAGGGACACTAGCTAATACTCGTGGTCACACATCCTCCTCTGTGACGGGGGTCACAAGGGTTCTTGGGTGAAGGAAGAGACGAGATTTTTGACTCTACGATCAGAAAGCTTGATTTATAATTCCAAGATATATACATATACCATAACTATACTACAAAGAAAAAGAAAGAGAGATTTCCAGAAGCTGCTAAGCTAAGAAAAAAAAGTAAAGAATAATAACAAAGCAGCTCTCTCCGACTCTGTCTGAGAGAGTTCTGTCCCGGATCGGCTATCAGTTATAAACATCTAAGCTAGGCCAATCCAGACAGACTTGTTGCATTCCACAGCAGCAGATAATTTATTGTTTACGTCTATCTCTGAAGCTACAGCTTCTCAGAAAGAAAAACTCAAAGAAAAGCTTTTTCACAAAGAGAATGTCTGCGACACTCCTCCTGCTTTCCAATTTGTGAGGAACCAACCTCACAGTCCCCTCACCTCAATCCCCTTTCACTGCCACGCAACCTGCTCTAGAAATTGAGTGTACATGTCAATCATCCTTTCACAGATGTTTCTTAGTCAGATGGGGCTAAATGGTTGAGATACTTTAAAAATCAAAGTCAGGTTATAAATAAACCCCAGTATTAGCACAGTATTAACACTTCTCTAATTCATTTCCTGCAGTATAATAAACATATGTGTAAACTCTGAAGTCTTGTACTTGATTCCTCGGGAATGTAGCAAGTATTAATTCTGATTTAAATCAGGCATGTTGCAAACACAGGTTTTAGAGGGAAGAATGTGCCAAATTTGGGGAAAAGGGAGTGATTTGGATTGTTTCCACAAGAACTCCCTACTTAATTTTAAAACAAAGACTGCCATTAAATGTGAATACATGCTAATCCTTAGCTGAGGGAAAAAGAAAATAACTTTAATTATCTGTGATGATACAAGATACATTCTATTGATTTGTTCATATATTTATAAGCCATTTCTTAGCTATTCAATATTCATTGCCTGCAATGTTCCCACCAGAACAGATATAGACATGAAGTTCAATGTTCCAGTGATAATTTTTCAGGAAGGAGAACTTTCTATGCATGGAAAAAAACAAGAAAATTGGATAAATTAAATAAAATGGCTGTGAGACTGCAGATTACTGGAAGAGGTAATTATATTTTTTTTTTCATATTAGGAGGAAAAAGAACCCACACACAAAAAAAGTGAACTATGGAGGAAAAGAAATAATAGACCCAACAACACACAGTATCAGATCATCATATTAACTTGAAAAACTAAGTTTGAAGAAACTCAGTATAATTGTGGCTGCATTGTCTATGAACCACTTGGTTACAGCTGACAATAAAGCAAGAAATAAAGCAAGAAACTATAAAATCATAAAATAATGGAATAATTCACATTGGGAAAGACCTTTTAAAATCATGAAGTCCAACTGGTAATCTAGCACCAGTGGCAAGTCATCAGGGAGACCTCTAAATTTTTGTTGGCTTATGTTTGGCTCTTTCCTGACAGCAGATGGGATTAAGATCACTTTGCTCCTGTGACTTTGATTTGCTTGTGAGGGGAAATTTCTGTATCCCTAAATTATTCTTCTGGATACTGCAGCATATGCTACACTGCCCACAAGACATAATTAATCTGAAATACACAGAGCTCCTAATCAGTGTTCACTTAGTCTTCCACTGGACAGAAATCATTATTGGATATTACATACAATTTTGAGAAAAATACTGCTTCTGAAGAGGCCCAGATGTTCTTTTCTACAGCTACTGCTTCAGCTTCACTGCATACAAATACCATGCACTCCCAAGGAAACATTTTAAAACCTAGTAAGAAGAAGCTAGAAAAATGCAAATGGTATATATGTCAGAGGTAAATGGAAGAGTTAAAAACTCCCTTGTGACCTGCTCTGGACCTCTGCAATGAATTTACTTCTGCTTAACTTAAGACCAAGAAAAGGTAGAAGTATACATCCTGGCACACACGTCCCTTTTCTTGTGCTTGGAACACAAGGCAAAATTCCCAGGAATCAGCACTATTCCTCATGTTTTCCATATTTATGAGCATTACCTAGTATGGCAGAACAGACATAGCTGTTACTGCATGTAAACAGAATGGAAAAAAGAAAAGGTCATAGTTTCTGCTGAATTTTTCCAGGGTCTAATAAAAAAACCCCAAACAAACAAACAAAAAACAAAAACAAAACAAAACAAAAATAAAAACAAAACAAAACAAAACAAACAAAAAAACCCCAATTGTGTATACCAAATCAATATATCCATGTATAGATATAGAAATACATATATATACTTACATATACATACATCAGCACCTACACATAGCTCTATAATTTCTTAAACAAAATAGGGAATACAAATGAAAGAAAACATTAAATATGCTTGTACATATTTCTTGAATCACAATAGCATGGGGACAATTTGCCTTTGTAGCTGAACAAATGTAAATTTAGAGAAGCACTTCTTGAACTAGTAGCTTTCACAAAGAATTACCCCAAGTGGTTTCCACAATAGGAAGCCCTCTCAATTCTTTTGAGTTTTGTGTGGCTTTGTCAGAGATGATATTGCCCCCACATTCAGAATAAGGTCTGAGATTTTCTTATTTCATTTTAAAGAAGAAAGTGATAAAACCCTGAATGTCACTTGTGCTATTTTCCACACCTGTATAAATCTGTTTGAGTTTTATTTTTCATTCTACAGTATGTAATATGACAGGGGAGCTGGGAATAAAGAAATTATTTGGGTTTCTATCGCAGTCTAAATCTAGGTACTTGACTGGATTGCAAACTAACCACTTATATTCTGAAAATGTGATGCTTTCTGGTTTCCTGTTTATTTCACATAATTTGCTGTAAAATTTATTATTTCAAGTTAAATGTCATTTCAGTGCATTTATCAGATTTATTCAGCTAAAATGCTTTAAAATGTTAACTATTCAGTCCTTGTACTTTTTCATATTTTGGCTCAAAATTTGCAGACAGATGTGTAATCTGCAGAGGATCCACTCATAATCTTTAGCAGTAAAGCGTTTTTCAGCAGTTCTGAAACCCTTGAATTTAACATTTTGCATTGGTTCTGCTATTCCTATGACTTCTATTCTAAAGACCCTGCACTTTGTCATCTAATGCTGACAATATTCAGACATTGCCTTCAGCTGACCCCACCCAAAATTTAATTTTCCCTCTCTGCTCCAAACTCTCCCTGTTAATTGTAAACAGTAATCACATCCTAGCTGTAATTCAAACACATAACCTGGCTACTGTCATCAACACAGAGCTAAATCTTAAAATTCAAATCATGCTTCACAGAAAGAGCATCCTCTACAACCTTTAAAGCAGGATGCAAAACCCTTTGAGCCTAATCCAATCCCTTATTCTAAAAAAAATTCATTTAAAAAGAATGCTAAAATAATTAGGTAAGGAAATCTGACAGCCTTCCAAACCCTATTTCCCCACTATTCTAATATCTTTGCAAACAGATGAAATTTTTTCCTAAATACAAAAAATGTCTTACTATCTTACTCTTATAGCAATAGATGGATTTCTCCAGAATGGTATTCCACATTTTGGATGACAGTTGTCATATCTCCCTAAATCTTCAGTATTTTTGAGCAATGAAGCCTATTTTTTTTTTCCACGGGCCATTCTTATTATTTACAACTACACTAACTTTCAGTGGTCTATACCATTCTTAAAGCAGATTTACTCAAAACAGGGACACAAAATTCTAGATGAGATCTTAATAGCAGTGAATGCAGATGTAATAATAGCCTTCTTATAAAGTTTCTGTTAATCTAGGAAAGAGATTTGTCTCCTTTGAAACCACATCACACTGCTAATTTACATGGATTTCATGTACATTATAGCCTCAGATACCATTCTGCCTTACTGATGCAGGGGTTTTTTTTGTCATGTATTTGTGATATTTCTTCCTACTGAAACTAGAGTTTTGTTCTTGTCTTTACTAGACTTACCTTGTTGGTTTTAGACAGCATATTTTGATCTGTATTAGGAATTCTAACCATGTTCTTCACAGTATTTGCAATTCTTCTTAGCCTTACTCTATCTTCAGTTTCATACCTGTACCCTCTCTATCAGTGTGAGTAAGGAAAATACTGGGATCCACTGGAAGTATCCCTCCCTATGAATTATGCTGCTGCTTCTTCAGTCCTGTGGGATTTTCCCTGTCCTCCCCAGAGTCTCACAACAATCATGTAAAAAAACTGGTTTGGGTGGATCTTTAACTACTCTCAACAGATGTTTCACCATCACCCACTAAATGTAAATATTTATATTTTCCCAATTGTCTCTAACTTAGTCCAGGCTTATTCATACTGAAAATTGATGTGTTTGTATTACTGTGGGGGTTTTTTGTTTGTTTATTTGAGTTTTGGGTTTGTTTTTGTTTGGTTTTCTTTTGTTTTTTAACTAATGTGATTAAGCCTCTGTTTGTCACACTTGTACAAGGAACAAAGAGAATTAATGTGCCACAGATTGCTCAATATATGTCAGGGCAAAATAAAAGAAATTTTAAGCTATTAAAAACCAATATAAACTAAAATAATTTAATCACAAAGGTCTGCAATTCCATGTCACTCAATTTCTGTGACTTCCATGAAGGCTGATGCTCTTTATTCCCCACTCCTTCCCCAAAAGAATGCATCATTATAAGCTTCTTGATGATGGTCTCTGGTTTCACCTCTATTTCTCTGGCAAAAAATACCAGCAAAAAAAGCCTCTGCCTTCTCATCCATTTACTCAAATTTTTATGAAAATAGATGTGAACTTGACTAAGGAACTAACATGGCAAAAAATCAAATATTTCTCAGGCTTAACTTTTATTAGGTTTGAGGGAACTTTCTCATCTCATGGACACACAAATAGTTTGACAGCACAATTCAAAGAGTGGATATGGGACAGGAATGAGCAAGAGGGAACAAATGTCACTTAAATCACTGTAAATAACTCTGTCATCAAATACAAAACCCATCCTTTGCTTAGCAATTCAGTATTTAAAACAGGATTTTTAAAAGAACTGGACATGATCATGCCAGGTTTCATTCAGAGACCATGGAGAAAACCAGATATTTCTAGGTCACCATTTTTATCAGAGGAAAAAGGCACTTACAGCAAGGGTTTAATGAATAGATCTTATAAACTACCTAATTCTTTCCATTTATGTCATGATTCTCCTCACAAAACATGGTTTTGCATTAGGTATGTTCGTGGGAGTTAGCAAAGGCACTGTGATTCTACCCAAAACCTTAAACAAATGTGATACTTGTATCCATGCAGTTCCAGAACTTTCCTAAGTTTCCATGTTTTCTTCATCATTTTGGTGTTTTTAACTTTTGCCTGAAGTTCTATATTACTAAAACAGTCTTTGTTTTTCAGTCACTGGCTGAATTATTTCAAAACCTCACAAATTTATTCCATTATTCAGTTATTAACAGTGCTTTAACTGAACAATTTGCTATTTATATAATCAAATTTGTGCCAAACTACTGCATATAAACATAAGGCATTTAAGATAATTAAATTCCAAGCATTCAGTATGGTTCAATTCACTGGCCTCAGTGACTATTCAACTAATACATTTCAGTGCATATGAATTAAAAAAATCACAGCTAAATTAGAGAACAGAGAACTGATTTTCAAACCTGAAATTATTCCTATAGCCTTTTCCTAGGTACAGAAAAAAATTTCAACTTTTTAGGATTATAACCAAGCCCCAGATGGAATAAAATATTTTGGCCTACCCCACTTCCCCCTCATTTAAAATTTATTATTCATGTTTTTTATCAATAAGAAAATCCTGTAGTTGTTATTCTTGAAAGTCTTAGAAAATAGAAATGTAGAAACAAGCAGAGCTAGTAAAATAATAAAATTAGTTAATTACTTTCCTTTAAAAATCTAAATTTTCTGCAAGGAAATTTTAAACTACACTGCTTCCATTAGCAATAGGGAAAAAAATAATATTCCAAGTTAATTTATTTCTGTCTAATTAAGTGTATTTCATATTACTTTTTCAGTCAGAGCCTGACTTAGCAAGAGCTGATAATGAAAATCTCAGTTTCATGATGCTTGCAATTGTATTCCATCTCTTTGTCCCATACTGTGGAAACTGATATAAGTGTAATTCTTCACGCAACATAATTTTATTTTTATTTTTATTCTGTTATGTCAACAGCTTTATTTTTAGTTTAACTTCCCTCCAAGTTGTCACACTTGATCTAATGCAGGCTCTTGGATGAATTCTAATTAGTTCAGATGCCTCCTTCCTAACCTCGATGAGCTGGTCCCATGGGATGACCTTCCTTCGTAACGCCAGTGCTCACCACAGCTTCTCCTGAAAACCCCGCTCCATGTACCTTACAGGAAATACATCCCAAGGGGAGATCACAATATAGAGCTAATTTACAACCTCCTAGGAACTTTGGCAAGGTCAGATGAAAGCTGAGAATAAAAGGAAAGTGCTAATAATCTGAATAGCAAAATGAGACAGGATCTGGAGACAAATCATCTTTATCTCTGGTTTCTCTAGTTCATACTTTGTGAATTTCAGGTTTTACAATGCAGTTATTCTTTGATACAAATAGTGCCCATATTAACTTCCCTTATCCATCCCAGCATACCTCACTATGCAAAGTACCCAAGAAGTCTGAAATCCTCCCCTGAGATCTCTCTTTCCTCTAAGAATTTCAACACAGTAGAAAAACTGTGGCATCACACAAAATTGATTAATCACCTTTCCGTGTTATTCTTGTACTACACACTTAAATTACTTGTCCATATAGTGCATATGCTTATCTATGTTCAGTACTTTATTTACCATTTTATCACATATAAGACATAGCACAGCATATTGTTGTGAGTAAAATGCATAGTAGAGATGATATTACTAAATAGAAAAATCAAATAAAATAAATAGAAATTAAAGCTGCTTTTGTTCTTTTCTTTTATAACTACCTGTTGGAATGGTGCACACTTCATGTCCAAAAGAACACTGACTCCCAGAAAAATCAAGGTTTTTATGGTTATTCTTAATTAATCTAAGAAGAGGAATTTTCCAGATTTTAATAAATATAAATAAATTCTGTCCTTTTTCACTAATTCATCATATTTTCCTATGGGGAGGGAAAGGGTGAACTTTATAAATCTGAGCCTTAGACTCTGAGTTTTTCGGTTTTGGAAAATGACAGGTAAGTTACCTAGGTTTCATTAATATACTTTATCTATCCTAATCTCAATGAAATACATCCACTCAATGCCTTAAAATACTTTCAGAAACAGCAGCTGGAATAAATTTTATTTCTCCTTGGGATAGGTAGTAGAAAAATATATGAAAGCAGCATGTATTAAAACTGAGCGTTTGAGTTATATTGCACAAATATGTTATTGCCAGAAAAGGATTAAGGAAAACAAACAGGAACAAGAAACACATTTACATTTTGTGTTTATGTGCCTATGAACACTGCAGGAACTCACAGGTAGCAACTAATTGGAAAGCAACATGATGTTTTCATAAACTGCAATCAGAATAAATAGATTTATAAAGCAGCAACTTCCCTGTGCCATTCCTCACTTACAAGACTTTTATTAAGGATAATTTTCTCTTGGGTGATGAAGCCTGGAAAAAGACTGATAGATCAAGAGTCCCCTTTCAATGAAGGAGCTTGCTGAATGTTTCTAAAGCTTTGTCTGTTTCATGATTTTTCAAAAGTTTATGAATGGAACAGATTTTCCAAATGTGCTTAAATTCCCCATAATGAAATAGACACAAGATTTGTTGCTTAGTCTAACCACTTCCAGACCTCTGTGAGGGAAAGGCAAAACCAAGAGTATCTATGAACAAGATCATGAGTAAATACAGATAAGCAGGGTCCAATTAAAGAGAAAACATTAATACTCTAATATGGATTTTAGGAAAGCTTTTGCATTTGCATTCATAAAAACTACTGCAGAGAAATAAAAACATATTTCTTAAATAATGAAAAAGATATTAAATAATATACACATTTTGGGATCCAAGTTGAAAGTGATATAAATAAAAGCTGCTGGTCTGTGAATAACAGAATCTCTTTATTTCATGATAATAATAAAGGAACATGAGAAAGTAAAAAAATAGGGATCCATCTGTCTAACAGCTTTTATGTTTTGGATGAACTGAAATTATCAATGTTCTGATTTTATTCTGGTTTACTCCTCATGTGCAGTTGGCAAATCATTTTGGCTGATGTATAGAAAAAGCTGAAGCAGATTTTAGAACATTTATTTATTTCAGTGGTGGGAATGAGCGTCGCTGTGTTGTGTGCACCAATGGCGCTCAGATTTTTTACACTAATACTTTAATCACTAAACATGTTCTGTCAATCACCTTATATCTCCCTGTCAAATTTAAACACAGTGCAAAGAAGGGAGAAGATACAGCTCCAAAGACCTCTCTGTGAGCAATGTCTCGAGGTGCAGACTGGAAATTTTGGTTCAGAGGCGTGGAGTTGAGCAGTGCTTCATCCTCTATGGACCAGACCAGCTTTGGGAAGGAAATGAGGGAATCACTACCTGCCTCTGCTCTGCACAAAAGTGCACAAGCTACAGCACAGCTCCTGCCTGCTGAGACTGGAAGATATGACCAATGTGGTTTGTTTATATCTGTTTGCTCATAGTTTGGCTTACTGTCATTTTCTGAGAAGGATGGTGCTAAGATCATATTGTTCCGTATTATGAATCATAGATAAGCATATGAGCATTTATTTTCCTGCTGTTCATATCTGTTTTGTTTCATGAGTAGGCAGAATAAGGACAGGCGTACTTCTGTAGAGATTGAAGGACGGACACATCAGGGAAAAATGCTACATGGTCACACACAAAAACTCATCACCAGCTTATTGGGCAGCAGCCCAGTAAGTGCACCATAGCACTCAGCTTTACATCCTTTTTAATATTCTATATGAAGCAATGAAACAGCAAGACTTTTTTTTTGGTCTAGAAAAATTACAATTATATTCAGAAAATGGTTATGTCCTCTAAGATGCAGAAGAAAAGAAATTAATTGTCTCCCACACTTGGAAAACTTAGAAGTTTTCAATATATTGTGGTGAGCTTTGAAAGGTACCTGTAATCTCTTACAGATAAAATATTTACTGCCACTTTGCTTGTTTTCTTTTATTTTTTTTAATGTTCTTTGCCACATGGAGGTTATATGAGACTAAAATGAAACTCAATTTCATGATGAAGAACAGCATCAGTGACCACTGCTCAGATTTCAAATAGGATGGGCACTGACCTGAGTTAACTGACCTAGCTAAGAACATGGCATAAATTACTGGCAAAAGTGGAATAAAAACATTCCACTTTTGGTTCAGCACTCCAATGAACAAGGTTACTATCCAGGATCTTCTGACTAAGTTCAATACTGATCCTTCCTGAAGCAAGACTTCAGCTAGGAGAAATGACTGAAAAAAGGAGAAAATGCTAAGTGCATGAAGAACAATGGAAGGCTGAGCAGAAACTTTCATTTCTGCCTGGGAAATTTCTTACACAGAAGTCAAAAACATCATAACATTTTCTTCTCAATACCTGCCTAACAATGATGAATTCAGTCCCTTTCATTTTCAAACTGCTTTGCAAGCATTAACTAACAAGTAAACATGAAGGTCAGCATTTTAAGTAATAAGCATGGGATGAAAATAAAACAAAAACAAACAAAAAAAAAGCAAAGAAAAAGGCACCTTTTTCTGCTGTCATCACATCTGGCAAATAGAGGTGTTTTTTAAGTACAAAACTGCCTAAGGATTCCAAATTACCACGGGCCAGTGATCAAATACCTTGCTCTACTGGATCACAGCAATTAGTGGGAAAATATGGAGAGAAGACTTTTCACATACAGTTCATATGTATTCTAAAGGTGTTTGTGACTGCTTGTTCCCTACTTCCTTCATAACATTTAATCATATTATTTTATCATTGAATTGGTTTATTACAGCTACTTAGAGGAAATGGGAATTTTATAGGTGCCTGATAGCCTATTAAAAATTATATAAAATCATAAGGTCTAGAAGACCATAAAAACAATTACATAAAATTAACATAATCTATTAAAATTTATATTTTAATGTAAATCTACAAAGCTCAAAGAACACACCCACAAAGAAGCAAGGGGTTGCAGCCATATTTTATATATAGCAATCAAATTTTCATACAAGTAAACATTAAATTAAACATTGTAGCAAAAGAAATATTAAAATACATTTGAAATTGATTTTGAAACTAAATATTTTAGTCAAAAGGCTACAGAAACAAATTTTATAATTTCTTTTATTCAGTGAAAAAAATGACTTATTATTACATTTTATTGATAAAACTTTTCATTGTCCTCCAATCCCAATTACATCCTTCTTTGCTAATTAAAATTTGAAATAAAACATAGCTTACAACAACTGCACACCAGAATTTTTACTATCATCATGCTTTCATCACATAACACAAGAATTTAAAAGTAGTTTCAAATTATTTAGTCACATGTTGGTACTTCTGGTATGAGCTTGGCGCTCCAATATAAGATATAATATACATTATGTTCACACAATCAGGGAGTAATTTTTTGTATTATCATCTGTGCCACTTCACTAACATTCTAAAAGCTTATCAGTTTTTTGACATGATTTGATTGTTTTCCCATTTTTAGAAATTGATTGGAACACTGTGGATACAGAACTATGGATCAAAATTTATTGTGCCAAAACTATATTGAAAATGCTCATTAAGAAATGAACTGCTTTTCTGACTCACCTCTAAAATTATTTCACCTCCACTCTACTTTAGTAATCATTTTGGTCCCCACTTTAGACATGAAACCTGAGTTTCTTGGGTTTACATCTAATACACATTGCAATTTGGCACTGTCTCACTTGGCTGACCTGTTAGCTTCTTATGACCACCCAGCCCTATCTTCTGAAAATGGTTTGTAGGAAAATGCAAATAAATTTAAATGCAACTACTTAAAAAATGGTGCCATACTAAGATGAAGCTTTAAAGTGTTTTAATTCTGGGAGTTTAAGAAAGAGACAAAGAAGGACTCAAGTGCTGAGAAATGAATAATCAGACCTCAGTGGCACTTTTTTTGGTCAGTAAAATCAGTCCTAGCTCCATAAACACCATGCCCTTCAGCTGTAGATATTACACAGCCAAAATGTGGGTGGGAACTCATAAAGCATAAAAACACTTGAGTTATTGCCTGTATAATCCTGCATATATGATTTAATAGAGTTCTACAGAATAAATGGATGTCTGTTGCTATTCCAGGATGAGTCCAAAGAGCAGAATGGATAAGAGGCAATGGCCACGAGTTTAAGTGCAGGAATTTCCATTTAATTATAATCAAAAATCTTTTTATTGTCAGTGTTGTTGAACACAGGCACAAGCTGCCCAGAGAAGTTGTGGAGTCTCACTCCTTGGAGCTGTCCAAAACCTTAATGGACATGGCCCAGAGCAACCTGCTCTAGTGAGTGATGCTGCTTCAGCAGAAGGGTTGGACAAGATGACCTCCAGAGAGCCCTTCCAGCTTCAACAACTCTGAGATTGTGTGTAAGAAGGTGTTTAACAAAAAAAGAAAAAAAAAATTTAGTCTAGCAGTCTCTTCTGCAATAAATGTTGGGATTTTTTCCAGTGTAGGTGAATAAAGGGAATTCAAGGGAAGCATTCACAAAAAATTAATTACTTACAGGAATTAATTTTTGGCAGGATGAAGATAGGTTTGGGACTTCTAGAAGGATATTGAAAATGGGATATTGACTTATAAAATAACTTCCCTTAAGACAACCTGCAATGTCAAAAATGGAACCAATTAATAAGAAAACCATTCAGCAAAAAAGATGTTGGTCCCTTGTAACAGTGTAAATCCAAAATAACTTCAGACAAGTCAGGTAAGATACACAATTGTGAAACTAGGTTAGTGTCAAGTATCTTTCTGCACAAAGTTTCTCATCACCTCCCAATTCAGTGCCCAATGTACCATGTGGTTCCTTCAAAACTCTGGAAGAGTGACTTATCTCTAAGAAAATGATACTCAGGCAGTGGGATCAGCTCAGGTAGTTGGTTTTCAGCTGGTGGATTGAAATGCATGTGCAGTCCAGATAAAAGGGAGAAGGCCAAATTCATGCCCCTAAAGACAGGATGCTCCCAGAAGAACCAACCTTACAGCATCCTGCTGCAGAGGGTTAAGGGATCACTGATGCTGAGTGACAGGAAGACATAAAGTTCCTCTGCTGTTGTAGTTTACTGCTCAGAGGTGCCTGTCTCTTTTGCTAGATGGGAAATGAGAATTGACTGGAGATTCCACATTACATGACTGACTCAGTCCACCATGTCAGTAATTTGGGCAGGATTAAAGAAAGAATATCTGAATCATAAAGCACTGGGAGAAAAGCAGAGCTGAGTTAGCTGTGTACTCTAAAAAACACACTTCATTTTTCTATGCAGATTTCAGTTTTGCTCTGTTATTTAGCACATGGAAGACTTAAAAAAAACCTCCATGGTGTAAATAACAGCCATGGGAACACTGAAAAGCTGAGGGCTACATTACAGAAAAGTTGGCTATAACATGAAAAAGCAGGTCCCTATGTCACTCAAGTACTTTTAATGACTTATACCTTCACTTATACCTGGACTCTCTGTGGAATTATAAGTGACCCAAAGCATAAAGGCATGTGTGCCTCTCTTGACAAGGACCAAAATTTCTAACTGCGAAGCATTCCTAGGTTATCCATGACGAGCAAATGCATGTCCCAAGAGGAAGATAATGGATTGTTAGTTTTTCTGGTGTTTCCCATATCACCTCCCTACCCTCCCCAATTCTTTGCAAGAAATATTTGTCATAAATAAGCAGCAAATTAATTTTCTTAGATTACAGGATTAACCAAAATGCATTGTATCAGCTAGCCTCACCAAATGCAGCTGTTTGGACTAAACTAAAATGTAATTTTAAAAGGTCTTGCTAATATAAATGCATTGAGGTTTGCACCTAACACATGAAGCCACTGGTGAACTACTTTTCATTGTTTCTCACACACAATTTGCAGGTGAGGTGTGGGAGCACAACAAGCAACTTTGAAGTGCTAAATATACAACATCTTGGCAGAACTGACAGGTTCCATGCTGGAACCCATGATTTAATAAAATAGCTTGCACTTCCTTGTATTAACATTCCAAGGGCAATAGAGTGCTATAATACAAATCCATTTCTCATATAGTCAACATCACTCCCTACCAAGAACATTTCTTCTTTCAAGCTGACATCTTCTGTATTTGGGAACATCAAAAGCGACAGCAGAAAGCATTTGCAAGACTGCATTTCCTCAATAAGCTTTCTACAGACTTTCTTCTGAAGCACAACAAGTCCGCATAAATCTCTTGTTTGATTCAACTTAACAACC
This sequence comes from Geospiza fortis, assembly GCF_000277835.1. Lineage (NCBI taxonomy): Eukaryota > Metazoa > Chordata > Aves > Passeriformes > Thraupidae > Geospiza > Geospiza fortis. The sequence continues at coordinate 815,891 of NW_005054477.1, read as the reverse complement.
TATTTTGCAGTTCTGCTGGTTTAAATGTGTGACTCCTTCAGCAGCAACAGAACAGTTCAGATCCTACCAGAATGAGAATCACCAGAGTCAAGATTTCTTTGTTTCTTTTTTGTTCTTTTTTTTAAATCTTATTTTTATTTTTACCACTGCAAAACTAAAAAGCGCCCTTACTGTCAAATCTATCTTTACATTCCACATCTCCCCATCCTGCCAAAAACAAATACTTCCTTGAGGCTGGGATCAACTTTAGATGTGACAGTTAATCAAGACAGCAATAAAGAGGATTAATGTAATTTTTGTCACAGCGGTGAAGTTATCTTGGATCATGGACATCTGGGTAAACTTCAGCTTCTGCACAAACTTTCTAAACTAAAGAAACATTAGTTTAGAAATTAAACTAAACTAACTAACTTTCTAACTTCTAAGTTAGAAGCTTTATCAAAGCTCCAGAGGCTTTGACCGTATCAAATTAAGGAGAGCTAGAAGTGCCTTCAGGCACAAAAATTCAACAACTGATGTCATTTAAATGTTAGACAGATCACTAGCCTTGGTTTCTTATCATGTAAATAGCACCCTCCCAAGCAATCTCCAATGAGCAGACTGTGGGAATTTGCCTGGGCCTGGCACGGGTGTGATCACTTAACTTTTTTTGGTGAAACAGTTCAGTTCTAGGGGAGTGTATCATTTTCTGCAAGCAGGTCTCAGCACCCTCTGGAGATACTCAAATCACCTGTATAGATGTAGCTGAAGAACTGACTCTTAATTTATTCTTGACCTTGATGAAGTAGTGAGGACTTCTGCCACAGAAGATAAAAGGCTGTGATTTTAGGCTTGCCAGGCTTCCCACAGTAACAATGTGCATGCAGCTCCCCTCCTACACTGAGACCCCATCACCCTGAGCCCACAGTCTGGTGTCACTGCTCCTGAACCCTTTTGGTGTCCCCCAAAACTTGTGAATCAACTGTGGCTCATCTCCTGCACCACAAAAGAGCATGAAACAGGCAGTGGTGGTCCACTGTAGCAAAAGGAAGGCCCCACAAAAATGCACATTTCCCCCACACTTCAGAGTCAAACACTAAGGATGTCGAAGTGTCATCTGAGGACGTGCACTCCAAGTGTCTGGACTGAGCCCTGGGTGTGGTGTGCTGGTGATTTGGCCTCAATAGTAGAGACATGAGCCAGCTTTCACTCCTGTCCTGGGGCCAGATGAGAAACATTCAGGCACCAGATTACTCAAAACTTGAAGGATCCACATACAGCAGCTTTCTGCTCAGCAAAACCAGATCCTCAAACTTCCCCACTGTGATAATGCACTGGGAAACCAACTCAGACACTCAGACACTGTGTTCACCAGCCCTGTGTAGAGTTTTTACATAAATAAAATTAATTTATCCAATAGCATTGAATAAAGCCACTTGACACCAGTGTCAAGGGAACTTCTTATGAATGACTAGATTTTGCAAATTGGAAAGGAATAAACTCCATTTAAAAAGTGGCTATCACAAATTGTGCTGTATTTATTTGACAAGTAATCTAGCAGATATGTACTAAATGCAATCAAGCTTTATTAATATGAAGCCTCACTACAGCATCTGCTCTTAAGTCCTTACTGAGGTCTGTAAGAGAGACAAGAATTTTTGGTTTTTTCTTCTCTTTTTTTTGGGAGATTATTAAGTGAACTGCTTAATGAAGTGCAGATTATCACTGTTTTACTGAACATAACTGTAACACAACGTTTACATGTAATTAATTTATCTCTGACTTTCCCAGCCATAAAGAAGCTCAAAATGCAAGTGAAAAGGATGAGGGACAAAGAAAAACAGAAATAAAATTTGGATTTCTTTGCTATCTTTCATGGCAAAATGGAGGGAATCCTTTGGAAAAATACCCAAAGTTGTTTGCTGGTTGCACAGTGATCACAGTGTTGCTAAATATGGCTCTGAACAGCAGGCAGAGAAGTTAAAAACTGTGCAACAAATCTGTACAACAGTGCACAGGGGGAACCCAGCTGACAAGGAAGCAATGTAGCCAGGCCTGGATCAGGCCAGCATGCTCAGCTGGCCAATTCCTTTGTCATTCCAGTCACTCATCCCTATTTAGAAAATTGGTAATAGAAGAATGCATCTGGTTTTTGTCATTTCAGTATCTCCTACACTGTCCAATCCACTAGATAATCAGAACCAAAAAACTACCTCATGAGCATTCCCAATTCCAATTATCAATGAAGAAAAGCAGAAGTTGAATTAAAACTTCTTAATATCAAGAATTAATACTAAAACAAACTAATACTTCTCTTATTTACTCTTATTTACATTCTTGATTTCCCATTATTTAACTAGGATTAGAAATAATATGAATAATACAATTAAGAAGGTCACATTCAGTCTCTCAGAAGCCAGATTTCCCTGATGCTTCTCAGAACCTGCAAGATATTTTTAGCATCCCCCAAAAATGTTGTTGCACCAAATGTGTTTATGACTGTAATACTTGATTCTCTATTGAAAACTAGTAGCAAATTGAAGTTCTTTTTCCCCTTTGCACTATAAATAGAGAGCAAATCAAACTCTGTATGTTTAAAGAGCTTGATACTAAGGTGTAAACTTCATCCCATCAGACCTCATAAGAACCTCATGTTTCTTCCACAGCAAGCCATGCCAAATTATAATTAATTTATTAAAATGTGTGTTAGGTGTTGATTTTTTTTTTCATAAAGAGGTTGTTCCACATCTGTCTCAATTCTCGTTAAAAACTGTTTTCTTGTCAGTGAGTTGAAAACACATCTCATGATTCAGTGACACATTTATGATCTACAGGACACAATTATGGGAAGGGTGGATGTCTCGTTGGATTGTCAGGGAGTAAATAGAAAAATAAAATCATATTTGCTATTACATAAGCATTATTTCTCAGGGTGGAGGCAACATTGAGATGAGATTCATTGATCTCTGAGTACCAGCTGACACTGTGAGTGTTTTTTCAGCAGAATGAAACAGAAGAAAGATTACATGAAGCTAGACTTAAGAACAGTCAGTTGTCAGATATGTTTGAGCATGTCTCTATGTACAGCAGCTATCCTATTATCTTTATATTTTCAGTAGAACATATCGTTTATATCTGCCATAAGTGATAGTGATGTGAGTGCTGTTGGAAAACAGTAGTCCATTCCCCAGTCAACCAGCTGTAACCAGGGGAACTGGTCCACTCATTAGGGTCCCAATAACCCAACCATAAGAATAAAGGTCTCCAAAATGCTGCAATACTCCATTCCATACTCCAAAATGCTCCATTCATCTGCAAGGCATAGTTTAAAAGTCAGTAAATAGGATATTAGTTTTGAAGCTACACATCTGAGTAGCAAGCATTAAACACTATTCATTGCATTTAGCATGATGGCAGGAAGGCCATCTGTGTGGATGAGGAAAATGCCTTCACAGCAACTAATCCTGTGCTCCATCTTCCTGTCAAATCTCCCCTCCAGGGTGCTCCACTACTTTTCCTTGCCTTCTTTTTTTTTTTGCTTCTATGGCCCATTCTTTGTCCTTCCTGTAGCTTGTGAGAAGGGTAACACCCAACAGCAGCAACACTGTTCTCCAGGTGAGCAGAGAGGGGCAGCTCCTGCACTCCTTGGTCCAACTCCAATTATGCATCATGGAGGAGAGAGAAGGAATCAGAGAGAAAACTCTCTCAACCTCTCAGGGGAAAGGAGAAGTGAGTGGAGCTGCCACTGAGCTATTTTACATCTGCTCCCCCTGGCCTAGTGTTGGGAAAGGTGCAGGCTCACAGCCAGAACGGGAAACAACACCAACAATTTCACCTCCCAAAGCAACACTAATCCATTGCTGTAGGCAAAAAATCAGCCAGAAAAGAAAATTTTAAGGTCTGTACTCGCCTGAACTATCTTGTAATTGCTTTTATCCTAATAAACAAATAAATATAAACAAGAGAAATATCCAGCACAATAAAGACTTTCTGACAAAAGATGAAAACTAACTCTCCATCTGTTGATCTTTAGCTTAACAGGAACATGAAAGGGTTTTGTGGTGCTAGTTTGGTTTTTGTTCACATGTGCACAGAGATTTATTTCTAGCCCTACACAGCTGAAGTAGAATATCCCCTATGTGAATTCCCAAGATAGTTCCAGGAACACAGAAGAGCAGGTCATTACACTATTGTTGCACAGAATACTTCATAGAGTACAAATTAAAATATGGTTGGAAAAAAGAAACTACAGAAACTTTTTTTAGAAAGGTCCTCCCATATAAAAGAACAAAGATTGAATAGGAGGTTATGAACTGGTTATTTCTAGTTTCCGTCTGATTCTTGAATTTTGCAGACATAAGCAGTATAATAAAGGAGAGGGTGAGGCAATAATGCAAGCCTCTAAAAACCACTCTTTTTTTCCTGTCTTAAATTATCCAGAAATCTAAATATAATAATATATGGATTCCCTTAATTGTAATTAAGAGGGCAGAGGTTGGAATTAATAAGGATATAATTACTGCATTTTACCAGAAGAACACAAATGAGAACAATTGAAAAGAACAGAAAAAATAAATTTCACAAACAAAACTGATTAAAAAGAATGTAGAGTACTATTGCAGTTTGACAAAAAAATAAGAATGTTAATTATAAATCATTCAATTGATCGGGAAAGTCCAGCTCACACTCACACTAATTAAACGATGTCTTACTGAAAAATCTAAAAAGTCAGCTGAAATTAAATTATCTTAAAAGATTAAAGTTGCAAAAGCAATGACAGCACTTAGACCAGAACTGCAAACTGCCAAAGGCACATAATGTTCCAAAGCAATGGAGAAAAGAGAAACATGTCAGAAGCACTTATTTTTTAATTCTGTATAAACAAGCCAAATTGGAAGGCAAGATACCTTCAGATTACCCTAGCACACGGTGTCTATAACCCTCTATTTTCACTCAAATACTATAAACCATTACTACTTAGTGAATTAGACTGTTTCAGATAAATTAGCAAAGTCAGGTATTAAAATTAGACTCACTTTTCAGCTGGAAGACTGCAGCTAGACACCATAATGTGTTCTGTAAGCACTATTCCACTTTTCAATAATTAAATATTCATTGGACTACAGATATAGACAGACTGACTTGGCAAGCCTAAGGGTTCAGAGATAGGAGATCAAAGCTCATACCTTTGCTTCAGATAAAGCTTAAAAGATATTTGAAGGTGGGATTCCCTCTGTCCTGGGGAATGCCTAAGTGCTTTCTATTGGGACTATAAAGTGAGGCAATGCTGTTATTTCAGCTCCTGAGAGCAAATCAGCTCTCTTTCTCCTGAGGGACTGATTTTTTTAAAAGTTAGATTTCCCACATACATATAATTTACTGGCTAATATTATTGACACTCCTTCTAGTCCAGTAAAACTAACAGGGGCATGGAACAGACTCAGGCCCATGTCTCCCATCCATTTTTGCTGTTAGCATGCATCCTGGTTTGATATTACCTCTGTAAAAAATTGTTCAGTCTAGGGGACAGTGTCAGACAGACCCCCATCACTACAAGGCTCCTTTCTGCAGGAGTGTGAGCAATTTTAGCTGTAGAGATGCAACTTGTGTCATGCAAGGCCACAAAACAGGCTTCAGTAGAGCTACTTCAGAGGCCACAGCATCAGGCAGATTTTCTGGAAGCACCAAAATCAGCAATGGGATTCTACTCCACAGCTGGTATACTCACAAGGAAAGTGTCAAAGAACACTGGAAGGATTTTGCTGCCAAAAGTTTGCCCCAAGCACTAAAATTCCTAAGGGAATTAGGTAGACAACAGTAACACAGATGTGACCAAAACAGTTTCTTTAGTTGCATTGGTCACAGCCAGCACAGGTTCATGAGGGGGAAGTCCTGCTGGTCAAATTGGATTTCCTTTTATGACAAAGTAACACCTCTAGTTATCAAGGGGAGCCAGTTGCTGTAATCTTTTAGGATTGCAGTAAAGCTTTCAGTGCTGTGTCTCACAGTATCCTTCTGGAAAAAATTTCCAGCACAGAGCTGAATAAACACATCATGGGATGGGTGAGCAATTGGCTCATGGGTCTGGCACAAAGAATTATAGTGAATGAGGGGACATCTGACTGGGGACCTGTCAGTAACAGGGATCCACAGGACTCTGCCCTGTGCTCTTCAACATCTTCATTAAAAATTTGAATGCAGGACTGGAAGGGATTCTAGGTTTGCAAAGGATAGAAAATAAGGAGGAGCTGGTGACTCCCTCAAAAGCAGAGAGACCCTGTAGAGACACCTTGACAAATCAGAGAGATGGGCAGTCACCCACCATATGAGGTTTAGCAAGGGCAAGTGCCTGATTCTGCACCTGGCACAGGGCAATCCTGGCTGTGTGCACAGGCTGGGAGAGCAGCAGTGAAGCGGACTTGGGAGACCTGGTCAATGGAGAGTTGAACATGAGCCAGCAGAGCCCTGGCAGCCAGGAGAACAAATCCTGTCCTGGGGGGCGTCAGGCACAGCATTGTCAGCCAGGAAAGGGAAGGGATTTTCCTACTCTGCTCTGCACTGGGGGGGCCTCACCTCAAGTCCTGGGGGCAGTTTTGGGCACCACAATATAAAAAAAAGACATTCAGCTATTACAGAGTGCCCAAAGGAGGAGAATAAGGATGGTCAAGGCTCTGGAGGGGAATCCTTATGAGGAGCTCCTGAGGGGATTTTATCTGCACAGCCTGGAGAAAAGGAGTCTGAGAGGAGACCTCAGTGTGGTCTTCAGCTTCTTTCACAAGGGGAAGCAGAGGGGCAGGCACTGATCTCTTCTGTGCAGTGACAAGTGACAGGAACCAAGGAAATGGCCTGAAGCTGTGTCAGGAGAAGTTTAGGTTGGATATTAGGAAAAGGTTATTCACCCAGAGATGTTCAGACAGTGGTCACAGTATCAAGCCTGCCTGAATTCAAGAAGCACTGGAAAAATGCTCTCAGGCACATGATGTGACTCTTGGAGTTGTCCTGTGCAGGGCCAGCAGTTGGACTTCCATATTCCTAATGTGTCCCTCCAACTCAGGATATTCTGTGATTCTGTGAAGCAGTCACCCTCAGCAAAAAGGGAGGACATCAGGAGAGCCTGATGTCCCTAAACTGCTGGTTCTGAGAAAGAAGGCCGAAGAAGAATTTGGAATTTGATGTGGTGTATGATACCACACATGCAATCTCACTGAAGTTTAAAAATTACAGTCTTACAATTTGCAAAGACTAGATAAATTCCTAATAAAAAAAGAGGTTATGATTTGGATCAGTAAGAATAAAAAGAGTAGTTAGAATTCTTAGAATCAACTCTTGAAAGAGCAAACTAAAATTTTCCAAGCAAAAGAAATTGTCTAATAAAATGAGGCTTATAACAAGTGACAAAAGAATTGCATGAGATATCCAAAATACTAAAGGAATATAAAACAAAAAAACCTGCGGCAGTAAGGCAGAGAGAGTTCAAAGCAGTAGCACAGCAAAAACAAAACACACAGTTGCATGCATTGTCAAAATGAAAATAAGCCAAGAAAATGCCCAGGAGATACAAAACTTTTGCAAATGCAGCCAGCATATCCATAGCAGAGATGTGAAAAAAAACCAGCCTTTTTTTGATCAGCATTTTTGGAAGAGTAATACACAATGTTGTGAAGAAAGTGGAAAGAGAAGTGAAAATAGACGAAAAGAGGATCTCAGCTGATATCTCTCAGGCATTTGCAGCTGCCATGTTTTCATAAATATTTTATGGTGTACGTTTGTAATTTGGGAAGGTGCAGCAAACACAGTTGTTGACGAAATGGACAAAATGGCAACACTCCTCTTACAACCCCAGAGGAAGCGCATGGAGGCCCATTCAGCCTACAGCTTTCATCTGGGACATCTCACCAACCACAGCAAAGAAAATGGAGGCACCAGGATAAGAGGATGCACAAGCTCTTAATATTTAATTTTCTAGAAAAGCCAGCACACAAGCAAGACCACTTTAAAAATTTATCAAGCAACATTTGAGAGCTGAAGTCAGGGAGCTACTTATATGCTCTTGAACTTGGATATTGCATTTATTTGATCTTTTCCTTTAGTTTTGTACTTTTATGGATTAACCTCACCAGACACAACCTACGAGAGGCATTTTGAGGCACCTGTGGGCACATGGAGCCACCGAAACAAGAAACAAATGTGTTTTTTTCTTAAAGGCAAAGCCCAAGGTTTATCCTTTGATGGCCTTTTTAATAAATACCTATTTTATTCCTTTAACACTGTCGAGCCTCTGTTCAAGGTAGCCTCTCAAGGCATCAAAGGAAACCTGAACAGCACTCAGGTAAAACAGCTTCAGGAATTGCAGTAGTTCATACTCTGAATACACAGGGAGTGGGGCTTTCCTGGAGGCTGAGAAATGCTAATGGCAAGAGCCACCTACTAACTCATTCCCTGCACTAGCAGTGTGAGACTCTAACTGCAAGAAAGTTCTAAGGAAGCTCCCTTTATCGAAAATAATTCTTAAAAATTTAATAAAAATATTTAAAAAAACCCTTGCAAGTACTTTTCACCCACTTTAATGTAGTTTAGCAATTACTGAAAAGAAATTATAACAAGGTAAATATCACTTGTGGAACAAAAATGTTTTGAATTTCCCCAGAAATGTATATGACTAGCAGGTCTTACTTGGTTTTCAGCCTCCTTCAATTCAGGAATCAAGGCTAAATTCATAGCACCCATGTCCTGGGGAGCAATGAATGTCTGGCCTGAGACATTCAGATCTATAGTCATACAGATATTGGCTTCTGTTTACTTCACTGGCATCTACCCCATTTTTTTCAATTACCATTTGTAAAAGATAAGCAGAAGAAATGTCTGGTGTATGAAATCCAGAAACCTAAATTCCAAAAAGTTCCTGTAAGAGGAAGAGTCTTGGCTTTTCAGACCTTAGAAACAAAAGCATTGAAATAAACAGTTGTGGTTCCTATTCATAAACAAGAAGAACAGTTATTGAAGCAAAATTCACTCATTTATGGTTAATAATAAAAGTAAACCCAGAGTTTTTCAGTATTTGTGAGTAATTCTTTAGTTTCTTTATTCACATGAGAAGGCAGTCTGTAATTGTAAAATCTCATTGCTCTTTCTGGATTACGGAAGTAATTCCTGAATCAGGTTACAATGGATTTATTTCACTTTATTTTTATAGCATATGACAGGCTGCAATGGATTAATTTCAATTTATTTTTATAGCATATGAATGCTTTATATAATGTTACACAATATGACACTGAGTATTTGTTTCTTCATCTTCTGCCCTGGAGTGCAGTAATGCCTTGTATGGCTCAGATCACATATGTGAGTGTGGTTGTACAGATATAGATATAGATAGATATAGATATAGATATAGATATAGATATAGATATAGATATAGATATAGATATAGATAGATTAGATATAGATATATGCTAGGAAAGGTGGCACAATAGGAGGCAAGAATTTAATTACTGTGGACAATACTTCCCTGGTTTCCACCCATGGCTTTAAAAAATGCAAGGTCAGGTTCAGGAAGTATATAACTAATCATAGAAATAATTATTATATCACAGGAAAGAAAAAAAGAGAAGATGTTGCTATAAATCACCTCTGTTCTTTACTGATTACCAAAATATCTTTAAGCATAGCCCATACAAGAATTTTCTCATGGAAGCATTTCACCTTGCATGGTTTTATTGGTTCTTCAACTATACTTACATAGGGTTTGTGAACAAACCATTCATGGCACTGAATTTTTACCTTTGGTAGAATTTTAACATAATACAGTCTGACTTCTTCCAGCATTGAGGTGAAGAAATGATTTCCAAAATTAGTCTTTAGTAACACCATGACATCCCACTTGTATGCAAGTGAATTTCAAAATAAATTTTCCTTTGTCACAAGAGACATTTATACTAATATAACTATAAAATATATTATTAAAAGATCATGCATTTCAGTTCAGAAGATTATTAAAACAAAGCTACTGAATCATAATTTGCATTTTGAGCCCTCTTAGATGTTTCATTTTGGCTTAATTTTTATTTAAGGTAAATTTTGATTCCTTATTAATAATAAGAACAGTGAACTGTCTGTTGCTCTGTATACACTAATGTCAGTATAGACCAAATTCTGGCTTCATTAACTTTCCTATATCGCCCAAATTTCATCCCACCAGAGGGTATTGAATTCACTATTATTAATTGTGTGAAGAAAATGCAGACATCAAATCTAGTGCTATGCCACCATAGCCACACTCCACTCTTCCAGAACATAAGACCTCATTTTGGGACTGGCCTTATCCCCTGCAAAAAAAATCCTAAAAAAAAATTTCCTGCAATGGCTTTATCTGCCCACATGTGTAGCATCTGAGCTCCATTTGATGCCCCTACAGCCCCTGGAGAGGTGTGATTAATTCAACTGATTTCAGATGGCTGCCTCAGGGTGAGAGAATATTACACTTCCTTAATGAAATAATATGTAAGACTACCAAATTTCTGATTTATTTTAGCATATGAAAGTTGATTAAAGGTATCAAACATGATAATCATTTTACAGCAGTCCACCTGTAAAACAGGAACATTTAACATGAGAGTTCACAGTGAAAATGAAAATCCCAGCCAAACAGGGATAATCTGTGCTGTGGAAGGTGAAGAGTTCAATCTTTTTATTTTTACTCACACTAGTAAGACAGAAACAAGTTTTGATGTAAGACTTTAGTCTGCACAAGATTTTTTTATAGACCACAGCAATTTTTAATAACATTTTAATAATATTTTCATTTTGTGAAAAATAAATGTAATGCCATTTTAAAAAAATATTTTTGATGCTGAAATGAAAGAATGGCTTTTTGATTATCCATAATTATTAATTATTCTTTATATCCCTTTACAAGCAATTTTCAATGATAAAGAAAGGAGAAGGTTTTATTTCTAGAAGAAAGCACAGAGGCTTTATAATGCTTTGTATTTGATGGATAGACTCCTACTGCAGTCAATGACAATTCCATACACAGGGTTCTGACATCATTAAAGGAATTTAAAAAAAAAAAGTCTTATTTTCTTTCTGGTTTTCTATTTGCAAATACAGTTTTGTAAACCTTTGACTGGAAAAATACATTACTTGCAATTCTCCTTAGCACCATTAAGAGCAATCAGATCCTCAAAGTGCATAATTAAAAGATGTGTACATCTTTGCAAAGTAGGGCTATAAACTAATTCATCATGAAAGAATGGAGAGTCTTCATCCCAGGGAAAATCAGCCTCACTGATTTTGCTTCTGGATGAAAGAACTGTTCAAACCATGAGGGAGACACAAAAAAATCAACTATTCAGAATGAGAAAGTGCTGCCAAAATTTTGCAGAAGGGAATAAGACTTCACAAAATTTGGGCTCAAAAGTACAGTACTTATAACAGTAGAACAGAAATGGCTCAGAACCTGGGAAGCTGGACTAGAGTGGTTGCATCATCAGGAAAGAATGAAAAGATGCCCACTTAGGGATCTGGGAAAGATATCTGAAAGATATTCTAAGAATAAAAATAATGTTTCAGGAATAATATAAAAGTATATATTTGGGGAAAAAAAAGGAGAAAAGAGACACTGAAATTTATGCACCGAAACAACATGCATCCTTTTTTTTTTGGAAGGACCAGGAATACAACTTCATAAGCATTTTATGACTTTTTTTTCCTAAAATAATGATAGAAGTCAGAGAACCGAAGCTTTGGAAATAGTTTATATTTCCTTATCTATTATTGTATCACAGACTCTTGCTGCAGCGCAATAAAAGGTAACATCTTTGTTTACACAAACTGGCTTATTAAACCAGCAGGCCTCACAATTTTCACATAGCAACATATTCTTATGTGTTAAATGTGAACTGCATGTTATTCTAATTCTAATTTCCATAAATCCAAATAGATTTCTTCAATCTTCAAGTCAAAACAATAAGCCTTTCCAACATGCTGTGAAAAATTACAAAGTGATTTCAAAGTAGAATTCAATAATGAAGTTCATTTTGAACTCTCTTCATTAAGCTTGACAAAGTGATGATTGCAACAGCCACCTGCAAATATTTATTTCAGTGATATACTAGTAAAAACTAAAAGCTAAAAACCATCATTAGTGCTTTTGTACCCTCTAGCTAGACATCTTTGAGAAGAGGCATCATAGGCAATCTGTAGACTAGGCCATGAGAGTAAGGATAATTACCAAGTAGAAGAGAACTACTGGAATAATTGAGTGTTCTTTGAGACATTAATATAGCAACAGACAATTAAAGTATTCCTCTGTCTGGTTTCACAGTGAAAGCACAGCTTTGCACATTAGCTGTGTTGGTAACCCTACTGGCTTTGGTGGAATAGAGCTATCTGACTGAAAACAGCATGTGTATGTTCATGAAACTCTACCTAATTTTCTTAATTTTTATGAAAATTTCTCATCTGCATTTGCAAAGTTAAAACACTGCCACATGAAGTATGACATAATTTTTCAGTAGGCTTTTAAATATCTCTAAATTAGCAAAAATAGTTTCAAGTCTTCAATGGACAGTCAACTAAAACTATAGTGTGCTGCTCCAGTGAGGTAGTGTGATTTTCTCTGATTCTTCTTTGGAAATAAAAGAAAATTATAATATTTGTTTAAGAAGTTGCTATTATATGTGCAACAAAAACCCTATGGATCCCTATTTCTGATATAAAAGAAGCAACAAACTCAATAAATTACCTTTGACAACTTTGGGATTTGCCCATAAAACTTCTCTTCCCCCAAGGGATAAGCACTTGCTGATCTAAAATGTCTTGAAAGTTAAAAGAAGAATTTATTCACAAAATGGCAATTCAGGCTTTCACACTGCTGTTCTGAATGGTTCATCACCTTGATTGCTTAGGGGGAGTATGGTACCTAGCACAGTTTGGTGACAATTTCTCGATTTAATCACAGAAGAAAAAGTGCCAAACAATTAAAATTTAGGCCTTGAAGGAATTCCTTTGGATACATATGTGCATATCTTACTAATAAAAACTGCTAGTTATCACAGCCTGGTGCTGTGCAATGCCAGGACACCATGCCTAAGATGATGGAAGTGCAGGGGAAAAGGAGAGAAAAAACAAACTCTTTGGATGGATATTTTCTCACTTTCTTTTTTTACTTGTCATTGATCTTTCCACTACTGGCCCTTCCATTGGTCTTTGTGTTTTCCACACCTATCCCACACTATATTTTTCTCATTTAGTATGCTCATGCTCATGTGTGACACCTTCTTTAGCAACTTTTTGTTATTTTTAAAATTATTTTTACATTTCTTAAGAACCTTTAGCCTCCATGGCTTTTCCTCATGTAAAAGAAAATTATACAATTGTTTATTATTTTTGCATTGGTCTAAGAGTTTTTAATTTCATTTCCCTGGAGCCTTTTGTTTTCTGTATTCCTCTCTAAGCACCATCTGCTCAACTAATTTGATTGAATACACAATCCTGGGGCCTGGGCCTGCTCTTGTACCTTTGCCACTCTTCTACATCTCTCAGATTCAATGGAGATACTTTCATTTGCAGTGGAATTATTGAGAGCACAACCCTAGCGGATGAAACACTGATTTATTAATCCATCCTGTTTGAAGATCTTCCACTTATATTTTCATGGGACCGGAGAATGACTCTCAAGCCTAGAAAGGCTCATACTATGTCACACCACAAGGGACAGAACATGTACCTTCACTTTTCTGCCAGAGAACCAACAACACAGTCCTCATACTATGTCAGGTACTCGGAAATGAACAGGAAGATGAGGATCCTAGTTTTGAAACAAAATTTGAATGAGGTAAAATGGTAGAAATGATTGAACCAAAGTCTTTAGGGGTACAACCTAACACAGCTGAGAAAAAGAGATTTTCTGAAGAAAAGTTTCATTTCTCTTTCACCAAAAGGTGTCAAGGTAATAGTAAAAGATACTAAATATTAATGCATCATTATCCTATTTTCTGAGACTAAAAAACATCAAGAATATCTTGCAAAAAAAAACCATTTGGCTTATTTGGTTGAGCTTTTTTAAAAGTTCTGAGTACTCCTTTTAGAATTTTTTAAATTTTATTTTTTAAAATTTTATTTTAAAAAACAAACAGGTTAAAATTCACCAAGTATCCAGAAATCAAATAATCAATTTTTTAAAACTGATTCATCGTTTCTCATTTTAAAATTGTTTGATTTTCACTTTATAAAGATGACTGTATGGACATTTTACTGTTTAAAAGTTAAAGGTTTTGCTTCAGCAAACCACATAAATTGAATATGATAAAACTGAGAACTGTATGTATATTCAATAATTTGCTTCCATTATGTCACAAAATAGGAAGTTAGGGAGTAGGACAATATTTTCCTTAAGGAAATCACTTAGTGTTTTGACATTTCTAAAATGGGACAAAACAGAGAGTAATACCACAGAAAATATTCTCACACAATAATAATCAAAGCAGAGGGAAAATGAGGTGAAGTGTGAAGGCCTCAATTCCTGATTTGTTTAATTACATTTTTATGGTCTCCTTTTTTGCTGCTTTGCCAGGCTGTATAATTTCTTCACTGGGTTTTGCACATCGAACTGAGTTTACATGTTAGATTGGTCCCAATAGCTTTCCTCTAAGAATGCTTGGTTTAGCCCTCTTTCTGAAAATTCTGAAGTATATAATGAGCAAGGAATAAAGAAGGAAACTCAGGAGTGTAAAGAAAGATGAATGAAAGATGGGAAGAGAAGGAAAAAAATTAGGGGCATGCAGTTAAAAGGGGAGAAAAGCCCAGAGAGATGGGGGTGAAAGGGGTGCCTGATAACTTGCATAATGGCTCCAACTAATGAGCATTTATTGCTGTGTTTCACCTTTAATCTTGGAAGCCTGCAAAAGTAGGGGAATAGTATGAATTTGCCATCAGCAGGTTTTAATTACAGTTCATTCCACCCCAGACTACAAAAACAACTTGCTAGCTGGTTTTGTCTGAGCAATCTGATGGATGTACACTCATGACCAGTGCTTCTGGAGAAATCAGTTGTTTGTGAAGCAACATGTGCAATATTGCAGCAACAATAATGATTCCTAATGCTTCTTCATCTTCATTGAAGATTTAATGACAATGGGGAAAGGGTGTGGTTAGCCACAAAGTGACTAGATAGGTCCAGAAATTATATTTCACATATCGTGTGTACTGCTGAAAGTACAATATGAAACACCATTAGAAAACTATCTATAAAGCTATGAAATGCAAAGAAAAACGAAGGAGCAAGAACAAAACAAATCTTGAACCTGAGATTAAATACACTTCCAACAGCTGGTTGAATTTCACTGATGAAAGCTATCACATATGTATGACAAGACCACGAGGCAGCATCTGCAACTTTGCAGGGTATTTTGTAACTATTTAACATTCTTCTGTCAAGGCACTTATGAAGAATGTACCGTTTCTAACTAAATCCCTTACAAGATCCTCAAATAATTACATGCAAATAGAAATGCTCCAAGAACTTAGTTTGCCAAGATTTAAACTCCCTTGAACAACCAATTGTAGGCTTAGTAATTTTAATCTACAAGAAATGCCACAGCACAGACCCTAGAAAAAGCTAAAGAAGGCCATATCCCATTTCAGCTGCAGAGCCTTATTCAGGAAGAACTGGATAAGTTTTCAAAGTCATCATTTTCTCCAATTTCACAGGCATAGCTGCAGGTCTAATACAGTTTTCGTCATGGCTTATTTTTCAGGTTCATAGTTCTGTTCTACACAATCTGAACTTCTTTTACATTTGCTTCTTCCCTTACTTCTTTGTTTTAGTTTAATTTCTCTGATGTTGTTTCTGGAAAACTGGCATATTATGGGCAGGTATTAGTTCTAACCAGATTATTTTGTAATAGGCTAAGAAGATTGGCAATGCCAGGGATTTTGCCTCCTGGGAGATGCAGTTCTCACTAGCTTTTCCATAATCTTGGGCATACTTCCTATTTTCCAAGCACTGGCTGAGTTCATAAACAGCAAGTGCTCATGTAATGTATCTTTGCAATTTCTGAGGGAAAAAAAAACCAAACCGGCCAATAAGGTAAAGGAGAGTTAAAAACATTGCCTAAAGCAGGGTTAGTTCTGCTGGTTTGTTCAAAGCAGCTATGATGATTAAGGAGACGAGCCAATTAAGTGCAGAAAAGGTGACTCAATTTACCTTAACTCCTTGTCTAGATACAAGGAATGAATCTTAAAAAAAAAATTTAAAAGGCAATTGAGCAAGATACAGGACACCAATTAAAAGAAATAATATAATAGTGTCTAAATACAACTATAATACTGTGTGTGGAGAACACACATGGGGGACACACATGACAATAAGGAATGCAAAGAGAATGGAGAACATGACTTGCATATAAACATATGAAACAAACATTGCTATTAGCTATTGCTATCTACTTATTTCCACTAACATACATACATTTGTTATATTTAAATATATTACATATCATAATAAAAGATTTATATGTTTGGGAAAGTTAATACAGATGCATCTAGTAAAGGAAAATAATTATGAAGAACATAATTGAAACAAGAGGTGATAGCAGTTGCCTAGAGATCTGCAGTTGTTTCACTCCCTTAAGACAATCAAAGTTTTAATATATACATCAATTAGACTTTGATTGTGATGATAAATATTCAAATACTTCCTGCAAACACCTGAATGTAAATATTACAGAAAAAATTCCATAATTCTATAAAGTGGGGCTAAGACAAAGTATCAACTATTCAACACCTAAACAAAAGCCTTTGCTTTTCAGAAGAGTTAAAAAAATCCTCTCAATCTGAAGATTAAAGAAGGTCAAAACAATTTGAAATTAACTAAAGATGGACAATCTAGAAATGGACATGCCTGAAATTCTATCAGGAGGTACTTTAAGAAAAGTACTTGGATATTCATCTGTCCCTCCAGAATCAAACCATTTTGATTTATCTTGGTTTTGCTTTTATCCACCTTCATCGTACCCTTTCACTGCTAACACTCCAAATGAAGCATTATTACTTTACCTGATCTTACACTCTCACGCCTTTCTTCTGTAAGAAAACCTAATGATTTGAACCTAACCTCTTGACCTTCTTGCCTGTCTGGAATTTCAGTTAAACTGTCATTACAAGTTTCACAGAACTATGTTTTCCTATGCAAAACCGATATTTTTCTCCAAAACAGTTTTAAGGAAAACATAGAAAAAAACACGGATCAATTATGGGACACCATCTCCACATGGGTTTTTCAATGTGAAGCAAAAACACTACCATAAAATTCATGTCTGAAAAGTTCTAATACATGCTATACCATAAGTTTTAAATACTGTATATGAGTATTGATATCAACATATAAATCCTGTAATCTAGTTTGTCCCTACACCTATCATTGAGTATTCCAGATATAACTTATATGTTTCTTTCTCTTAATATGTGTTTGAAAACTAAAAAAAGCAGTAATCTCTAAATATAGAAGCTATTAGATAATAATTTTCAAAAGCATAAATTAGAGGACCACACATTTTAAAGTAGAAAAAATATTAGCAGGTTATCTTATTTAATCTTAATTTTAGTTAGTGCGAACACACTGGTGGAAGAACAATTTAATATATTAAAAATCCACTTGCTTAGGGAATCTCACTAGATTTCAAATCCAGGAAAAAACATTCTATTGTTTGAGAAGAAATAAAAAGCAAGCCCTCTATCTTTTAAGTTACATTAAGGAAAAAATCTTTGGTGAAAACTGAATTACAGTTTATCTCACGTGTCACTGGGTCCTCAAATGATTCACTGTTGTTGGAAGCATGTAAAAGCTTGTGTGGCTTTCATACAAATGACATGCCACTACAACGGAGCTCTGGGCATGAAATAATTTCAACCTTGGAAGAAGGGAGACAGCTTTTTCTTGATCAGAGTGTCTACGTGATAGTACAGAGTACTGAGTGTTAGTTATTGAGAAACAGCACATTGGAATCAATGTTACAAGCCAGATTTTAAATCCCAGTCAAGAAGTGGCAAACTCCACAAGAAGCTGTGTGGTTACTGTTGTGCAGCTTCCTCAGCATCCCGGGTCAGTGACTGAGCTTCTCAGCAGCCGATTCTCATCCTGATCTTGCACTAGAATCACTGCCTAAAAATTTGTCAGTGAATTTGATGATATAAAACAACTTCTCCTTCTTGTTTATCCAATAAGAAATTTACAAATATTGCCTATATTACTATTCAGTGTATTTCCAAGCCAATTCCTACATAGGGAATAACAAAATAAAACCATATTCAATTAAACTTTTGCCTATAAAATTATATTCATATTTTTATTATTTTGGGGGATTGGCTAATCACAATAGAAATTAGGCAGTTTTTTGCCTTCAGTTATGTATTTATAATGTGAATATGCAAATATCTAGATTAGCATCCTGAGAGAAATTAATGATACATTCTCTGTGTTGCTCCTTAAATTTACTTCCAAGGTAATTAGAAACAAGATTTGCTTTCTGTATTATCAGGAATCTGAGGAACTACAGTTGTACCAAATTTTTGTTGCATAAGATAAGAAATATGAACAGCCAGGTGAGGTGGTTCAGAGAAAGTCACGGCGTACTCGATAAATTAATTCCTTGGTTTGCTTTGCTTGAGTGTGCAGTTTGGCTTTATCTATTTTGCTGTTTTTATCTCAGCCCATGAATTTTTCACTTGTGGTCTTCAGACTCTCTCTCCCCAATCCTGTGGGTGAGGGAGTGAGGAAGCAGTTATGGGGGGCTGAGCTGCTAGTTGGGGTTAAACCACAACAGCCATCGTGATTTACAACCTGTCATGTGAAAATACTATAAATTTATTTGTTATCCTTTAAATCTTTCAGTCCAGCAGAAATCAAATTTTCATGCTAGAATCAATCAGCCTGATAAGTATTTTGCAAACCAGGCATTCAGATTAGAGCAAACAATCTTTTCCAAACAACTTTTCAAAGAAAACCATAAAGATGCTACAAGACATTGTCTTCTAGATTATCTTTTGCTTTCTCTTAGCAATTGTTTTTCTCTGGAATATTTCTCACTAGATTAATCTTCTGGGTTATGCTCTTTAACATGCTCTCAAGATGATCAATCTCACTCTCAAGCTGCTATAAATGAGTAATTTACATTGGCACCACAGCATCTGCCAGTCCTGTATTCCTCCCTATTGTTAATGTATCAGTTTAAAGGTCAGTAGCACAACCTGAACAAAAGACCTGCTGGCCTAAAAAAGAGTGCCTATCTTACAGAATAAGCATGGAAATATCCAGTCTCCGTATTCTACTAGAAACAGGAATCTTCCCTAGCTGGTTTTTTTTTCTAAAAGTTGGTCAGTTTTATACTGAGTTGATGAACTTCAACTATTTCTCTCAGAGGAAGACCAAATTTCCTGTAATTTATTCCATCAGGCCCTACCTCTGCTTTGTGTGTAAATCTAAGAAGAATGAGGCCCACTACTCTAAATATAGCATTCCATGCATAAGTTATCATGACAGCCTATTTTACCCAGAAGTGTAATTACAGAATCTCAGAGATGCTAACTAAGAGGAAAAAAGCTGCATAGCTAAACAGATGCCTGTGCATCTTGCTAAAAAAAATTCCTCACGTTTGCAGAATCAAACAAGAGGGAGAGAAAGTCAAATCAAAGGAAAACAGGTCATGTGCATGCATGTATGTGCATCCTTTGTACCCCAGAAGCTGCTAAGGCAGTGCCCTGAGCCAAACAAAAACCTGCTGAGTATCACAGAGCCTTTTGCCTCCAGTAAGCAATGCCCTAAAATCTTCCCAGTGCTGTTTCTTGAAAGGCTCCAGTGTCCACCAGCGTCCACCAGTGTTCTAACATCATTTGTCCATGCTTTAGAATGTCCATGCAGGTAATGCTACACTGTATTTCCTCTATTAAGCACGAGATGGTGACACAGCATCTGTCAGGACAGGATAAAGTGTCACACTTACAATCATCTAACCAAACCTGCCTCCTGACCAAGCCAAAAAACAAGTGTAAACCTAAAATTAAAACACAAATAGAGACAGAGAGATGACACATCAGGCAATTACTAATTTACACCAATTGTGTATTGGTGTACACATACCCTACAATTCTGAAGAACCCAAGTAAAAGTCGTGATCTAAACCCTGACAGAGAGTTCGTGATCCAGATTCTATGAAAATGTTCATTAAAAGCCTTACTCACCTGGTATTGTTACCATGGCATCCACCTCACCCACGGGTCTGAGCCACTTAGTGAGGTTGTCTGGTGTGGAAATGAACTTGAAAAATGTCTCTGGAGAGGGCTGAGAGGCAGTCTTCAATTTGCATAAAGCAGTTTATCTTCTTGCTCTCCTCATTCTTAATCTTAAACTGAAGGACTATCCACTTATCCCAAATCATATTTTTTTCCCAGAGGTGATATCATTACCCTTATTTGACTGCTAGGTAAGCTACTCTTCACACCTTCTTGTGAAGGAAAAGGAAAGGCATTAGCAACTCTACAGGGTGACACAGAGGAAGAGTTTACTTTTGATACTCTGAATCTTTCTGTGTTAGATGCCTAGAGTCAATAATATCCTGAAAATTGGTGCTCTAGATACTATTCAAGCTCTAATTTCACGTGATGATGCAGGGGTATGTGAGAAATCAGGCACGTACAATACACCACCCTTAATCCTGTGATGCTCAGGATACAAGGCCAACAGGACATGTCACTGTGGTACAAATTGATCAACGTTCTGCACCGCAAACCTACAAGTACTGAATATATTCCTCACCTTCAGAGAAAAATGTGCTTGGAAAATGTAGCATTTTTTCCTCACAGTTTTCATCATATTTATTTTGGACAAGGCTCAACTTATCAACATGTGGATAAATTTTCAGTTTCAGAAAGATTTTTCTTCATTACTAAGTTTAAAGTAAAGACATATAACAATAGTTGGAGAAAAATGGACTAAGAGTATCTTTGATAGGAGTCCTCAAAACTGTTAATAACCTTTGGTAAGCCTTAAAAATAGAGGGAAAAGGTCTGCAGCATGTAAATCTCTCTATGTGAGTAGGATCTGAGTATGAAAACACCACATCATAAAACTCTGCAATACAAAACTGACAGCTCATGTAAACAGTGTTGCCATCTAAGGTTTCTTCTCAGTAAAAGTTTGGCTTCATGCAAAAATCATTGCTATATCCTTAACATATGAATGCTTCAGGAAGAACTGAGAAATGTTAGAGAAATATAATAAGTCTAAGAAGTTTTGCTATATTATTCTTCACGGTCTCCCTTTCAGTAACAGGGAGGGAAAAAAAAAGATATCTGAAGCTGAACAATCACATCTTGAAAATAACTGCTTTCATCAGCAGTGCCAGCATTTATTTGTGCTTATGTGGCTTTATTTTTCTCTTTGAATGTGAACTCATTTCATAGTTTGCAGATGTAAGCTTGCAAGACCATTCTGAATCAAGAGATCTGCACTTCATACAGACTCTCTATCAGGCAGCAGTTCTGTTGACAGCAAAGTACCTAATGTGGACTAACAGAATCTATGAAGCAATGGAACAATTCCTATACCACCTGGATTTCTCTAAGGGCTTTGACATGGTGCCCCAAAACATCCTTTCTAAAGGAAAGAGAGATGAATTTGATGGCTGGATTCTTTGGTAGATGAGGAATTTGCTGGATGGTTGCATCCAGACTGTAGAGGCTCCATGTCCCAGTGACAAATGGTGTCCCTCAGGGGTCTGTACTGGGACCAGTGCTGTGTCAATAAAAAGGGGGATTGAGTGCAGCCTCAATCCATTTCCCAAAGCCACCAACCTGAGTGATGCAGCTGACACGCTGGAAGGATGGGATGCCATCCAGTGGGACCTGGACAAGCTCAAGGAG
This sequence comes from Geospiza fortis, assembly GCF_000277835.1. NCBI lineage: Eukaryota > Metazoa > Chordata > Aves > Passeriformes > Thraupidae > Geospiza > Geospiza fortis. The sequence continues at coordinate 793,994 of NW_005054477.1, read as the reverse complement.
TGGGCCCATGAGAACCTCATGATGTTCAACAAGGTCAAGGGTAAGCTCTTGCACATGGATCAGAGCAAATCTCTGCTATCAATACAGGCTGGGGGATGAAGGGATTGAGAGCAGCCCTGCTGAGAAGGAACTTGGAGGTGCTGGTGGATGAAAGGCTGGATATGAGCCAGTAAGGTGGGAGTACATCCAGCTGTATCCTAGGCTGCATCACAGGAAGCTTGGCCAGTTGGTCGAGAGAGGAGATTCTGGCCCTCTGCTCTTGTGATACCACACCTGTAAGAGAACTCTGAAATCTTCAGCACAGGACATACATGGACCCACTGCAGTCAGTCCAATGTAGAACTGCAAAAATGATCAGAGGGCTGGAGCGGCTCTTCTGTGAAGAAAGGCTGAGAGGGCTGGTGTTGCTCAGCCTAGAGAAAAAGGCTCCAGGGAGACCTTATTGCAAACTAGATGACCTTTAAAGGTCCTTTCCTGCCCACACTATCCTATGATTCCATGATTATGAGCACTTCCACCTGTTGTCAAATGGCACAACTTTCCAGATGACTACAACAGCAGGGTTTGTGGTTAAGGCCATATCTATGTCATAAAAACACACACCAGCTGACTCCTCATGAAGCAACCTGCAAACTGATTTCTGAGGCAGCATCATATGAACTATCCTAAGAGTTAGGATCAGTCATGCCAGGTATTATCCAATACTGTTGTTTACCACTGCACCTTGTGATAGGTGGTCATTCAGGTGTATCCAGTGCAGTGCCCTTTACTGTGCTGTAATCATGCCCTGAAGTGACCATTCATGCTGGACACACTATGGGATTACATTTCTTGCCTCAGTTTTCAAGGTGATAATTTGGCCTGGTAAATCAGTTTATTCATAGGCTTGTGACAATTAGTAAATGTGTTTTCATTCAGGAGGCCTTTTCTGACTTATAATATTTTGTTTAATCAGGGCAATTAACTTAAGCAGCTCTGAAGATTTTACCGTTTGAGTGCTGGTGCTATTCTAATGTTGTCATGAGAATTTTGTATTTCACAGATCCTGAAAATACTCAACTCCATGTTGAATATTTTCCCATATTTTAGTGAAACTGAATATTTTTTGCTTCCTTTTAGAAGTGTTTCTGGTTCCATTGTTCCACACTACAGATGCTGCAACCATATGAATAAGAACATTTTCTTGTCTTTAACATCATCACAGTTTCAAGATTTTAGTTATCTCTCCTGATGTGCATCAACAAGCTTCCCACAGTGATCTTGCAGTCACAGCTTCTCTTCATTCCAGAGAGGTATGTGAACAGAAGGACTGTGAGCTCCACGATCACAAACCCTAGCAATTCAACCAAATGGACCAGCACAACTCCTAACCCACAGCACTGATAGTGGAAAGCCATCCATTAAAAAGAGAGTGACAGCAGCGTGGAAAGCAATTCAACCCACATCTCATCCCAGTGGCCATCTCTGGCAGGGCTTAGACTTTCTTCTCTTCATATTATAACTGGTTGCCTGGAAGTTCCCTCTGTGGTGATCCTTTGTTATGTTGAATTTTCAGAAGCTTGTCTTTGGGCAGCCAATCTCCACCACCCAGAGCACTGCAGTGCCTGAGGCTGGTGGATAACCATGCACCTCCCAAAGGAGGAAGCAGTGGTAGATGCAGGAATATTTTGCACATCAAAGGGGATAAAGCACTTAGCAGAGGATTAGAAACCTGATTCTAGACTCTCCTGAGCCTACTGTCTCCAAATCCAGCAGAATGTACTGGCCATAGCCATAAAAGAGGAGGAAACCCTCGGATTCCTCTAGGCATTTCAGTCTGCCTTTGTTAGTGGTTTACTGGGCTTCTCCCAGATGATTTCTCTGAGACTATTTACCACATTACTGTACCCTGCCCTTTGCTTAGTCATAAAAATGGAACACAGCACTTTACTCAAAATCTTAATATGGACAAATGGAAAGACACTATATATAAAGATATAAGTATTTACTGTTAATTCAAACAGTTACATCATCCAAATTATCTGATTAACACACACACACAAAAAAAACCCCTTAATCATAGCTATACCAAACTCTTGTAGGATCTACAATTTCATTTGACATATTTGTCTATTCAATATTCCTCCTTTTCTTAGGGTCAAGACCTACAGTCTTCCTCAAACAGAAAGAGGGGTAAGTTGAACATGTCGTGAACAACCTGGGATTCTTGCTGGGAGTATGATGTTCACAGTTGTGGGAGTTTCTTCCTTTTCTATCCTGTGATATACTTGGAGCTCTATTTATATGTCTTCTCATCACACTCTGCCTCCTTCTCACTGGTTCCCTGCTGAAGTCTGATCGCTTCCCTCCCTGGCCTCAGTTGACACCAAGGGCTGTTACTTGCACAGCAGTGCTGCCCCAGATCAGACACACCTTTACCTTATTCATGGTGTTCACAGATCCTCTGCCCACACAAAGGGGAAGCAAAAGTCACTTGGACTCACTTAAAGCAATCTGAAACCGTGCCAAGGCAAACCCACTCGTGCTGACACCCTGCACTGCCAACTCAGTCCAGCGCCTTCAGCTTTTTCTCAGTAATGGGAAATTTATGTTTTCAGAGCTACAGCAGCAAACATTCTGACCTTCTGACCTTCCTCCTCCTTCTTCTATTTAATATACAACCTCCATTTATTAAGTGCACTTGTCTCCCTCCATATGTGCATAGCAGCTCTGGAAACAAGATCCATTTATGTTATGCTGCTCCTCCTCACAATTTGTACATTACAAATTTGGAGAAGACAGCCAGGATTCTATCAGGGAAGCTTTGTCTATGTTGAGGAAATAAATCATATTTTTAAAAAAACAAACCAATGTTCTATCAGATCTTCCTTTATTCCTTCAACTGGACAGATGGGGTGGAAAAGTGTGCAGACCATTTTAATTACAATGGTACTTAAACTCTATTTCCCTAGTTGCTATTCCGAGTTTGACAAAAAAAAAAAATTTTACCAGAGGAAACTGGTTATTTATACTGTGTCGGAGGTAAGTTCTGTGTGTTTGCTCTCTGACCAATGCTCTCTGACTCAAATCTTTAAATTTGGAAATATATCTAATGCAGCATTGTCTTTCTTTTCTCCTATTGCGATCCTTGATGAAAGAAAGTGTAGAAACAATGTGGTTTATAGCACGTTTTTGATAATGCATTACTGGATTTCTCTCTTTACGGAGGGTAGATAAGAATGGTACTTTCAAGTAGGTTACAAACAGGTTACAAGTAGGTTACTAAGATTTTTCTACAATGTGGTAACTACTTGGTAATGCAAATAGAATTGTTTCTGGATACAAAATAAATGACAGAATTCTTAGACTGCTATTCCTTTGTCCTCTCCATTCTTTTCAAAAACTGCAACTTGTGCAGTATTTTGATGCACAATAGTGTCCAATTTTAATTTTATTCTAATTCTGTAATTAGAGGAAACATCTCTGTCTGGAGATATCTACAACTACCATCTACTCCCATAAAAATGGTTCTATTAAGAGAAAAATAATAATAAAATGGTTCATTGATTTTACAAAATCACCTTAAAGTAATTTTACAAAATTACCCTTAAAGTAACAGGCTGAAGGAAATATAAATTTTAAAACAGAGTAGAAAAGTAATTCTTTGTAATCTAAATGACCAGTTTAGGGTTTTGTTCATTTTTTGAAAAGTAACTGGAGTTTATAAAATGAGTGTGCTTCAGAGGTCCTGGATATTTTATCATTAGGAATCACAGAACAGCTCAGCTAAATTTTAATATTGTAAAAGATACACAAGGATCTTATAAAATTAAAGAGTTTTAGAACAATTAACTACCTAGCTAGCTTGCTATAACCAGAAAAAAAATGTCCTGTTGATATTTTCACTAAAAATGACAGGAAGAAATATAAATGATCACACTTGTATCTTAAAAATATTAACTGAACTTTGAAGAAAGGGAAACAAACTGAAAATCAACACTAAAAGAACAAGACAACTCCAATCTTCCTAAAAGAGACATTTGTCAGCTGTCGCCACTTTTCTTTGCTTAATTTAGCATGAATCGTTATTTCAGGATGTCATGATTGCTGTGGAGTGGTTTATTATTTAAATCACTGTGGTATTTGAATGAAACACTCAAAATCAGAAGACCATATATTCCCTGAGAGCATACATGGTGTCAGATGTTCTGAATCACAAGTAAGCATCAGAGACTGACACCAAATCGTGAACAGATCCTGAATCCCTAAATGAACTGCTGAATATCTTCAAAACCCCAATTAAACTCTTACTCATCACATTTCTTTAATATTCTGTGTAATCACCCAGTAAAATATCTCATCAAGGGTAAACTAAAATTGTGCTTCCAGGACAAGGGTGAGGGAAAGGACTCTGACACCCCCTTGAAATACATCTGTAGGAGCTGAAACCTGCAGCAAACACATCGTATTGCTGTTGATTTATATGCACAAATTTTAATGTTAAAAAGCTTTGCATTTAAATTAACAATTAATAATACTCAAGGAAAGCTTGGACATAATCTTGGCTTTGGACAGTGAAAGATTAAACGCAGGAACTTGTGCTATTTCAAAATAGTAATATATGTAATGGTTTGTTGTTGTTTTTTTTTTCTTCTATTACATTGCCAAGACAAGCTCATATTCCATTTTTCTTTCCTGAAGTTGCACTATAGAAGTGTAATTGGCTCCTCATCCTTCACCCAAGAAATAAACAACTTTTAATTACTATTTTAAAATATGCATCCAATACTCCACATCTTAAGATTTTACATATAAATTATCATTATTTACACTCCAGAACTGTTCTAGTTCGCTTTTCATGAGCAAGTGGTGTGTTCAGAGCAACTCTTGAAGGGACAAGACTTCCCTGGACCCCAGGAGCGAGGGGTGCATTGTCAGCGCATTGTCACAGCAGAGCTGTTTCCCTGTCATCTTCCCCTATAAATTTTTGGGTAACAAGACTGAGCAACCTTCTAATAACTCCACACACTCCACTCTGCATTTTGTTCATAGTTTTCTGTTCTAAACATTGGGGGCAAAACTGGGTGGGACACCCCAGCAGCAAGACCCTTCTGCCTGTGACTGAGCCAAGGGTCTTGCTCAGTCCAGCTGCTGCATGGGTTTGTAAGGGATGTGGTGTGGCTGCCTCTGGGCCAGGCTTAGCACTTCAGACACTTCTCTTGGAGTAGAAATCTCTCTTGCACAACATTTTTTAATACTTTAAGCTACTGTCTACTTTTGTCATGCCTAAAACCATCCCTCACCTTCATACTATCTTCAAGAGCATAACAAGGTCTCATTTATGGCTGGGACTATTTCTGTCTTATATTTATTCTAAAATCTGAACTGGGAGCACTGAAAGTCTGTGTTTTGTGATTGCACTTGAACATTTACAAGTTTAAGGAACACCTTTTGCTTTTCAAAATTATATATTTATCCAGATTTTGAAGCACACTTGAGTAATAACATCACAAGATGTGAGAAATTGCTAATATACTCAAACATTGGCTACCAGTAGACATAACTAATATGCCAGTGATTTTATATAAGAAAAAATAAGCAACCTGATGCAACTTGTCACAGAGATATATGTACACATTTTTCAAAGACAGTTTACATGAGTTATCTATGCTGAATCTACAGTTATGACAACTGAAATCAGCCTCATCCTCTAAACATTAGATTATTAACTTCCAGTTTGCTGAAGAAAATACTTTATTATAAACATTTCAGTCAATTTCTCACCACAAGGGATAACTTAAGCTTGGGACCTTTAACTAATCATGAGATCTCTTGGACTTTACCTCCAAGTCATCTCTTTCAGACAGGAAAAGTATTTAATGATTTCAGATTTTCTAAAAGAAAGAAATTAACCAGTTAAATACCTAAATAAATTGAAAACTAAATTGTGAGATTTAAAAATAAAAAAAATTTTTGTCTTTTTAGAACCTCTGAGAGCCTTTATTGCAAAATTAATGATTAATTATTATCAAATATTACACAGATATGAAAATATATGTATTCATTGAGAGAATATGTAACTTTGTTAGTACTCTGAGTAGGATTTATTAAGATCTATCACCACATTTTGAAATGTCTAGAATGGTTGACTTAACTCTGTTTTTCTAACTTCTAAAATAGAATGAAGTACAAGAAAAAAAGAGCTAATTTCTATCTAAAAATATATTGCATCCATAATTAATAAATATTAATATATCTTTTATATTTATTTACAATAAGTAAATGTACTGATTTTTCTGTCCAATAATTCCATTTAGAAAAAGGAGTTAACCAAACATATCAATATTAACACAGAATTAGTAACTGAATACTGAATTCAGAGTACTAAGATTATCACTAAAATGGAACTATTGCTCTGCAGATGCAAAACTCTGCTCATTATGCATGTGAACTAAAATTGTTGCATTTCTATTCTAGAAATCCCTCTCAAATCCTCAATGGCATCTGCACAGCAGGGCCAGCATGCTGAGCCATAGTGGAGCCCCAGGATCTGCAATCTGTCCACCAGTGGTTTTGGTTCTCCAAGTCACCAAGGACAGAGAAGTTGTCTCTACAATTGCATGTGTTCAGTGACCACCTCTTCTCAAACAATGGATGTTGCAAATTTGGCTTTGTAATCTATGTAGAAAGTGTTTTCTGCCTTCAGCATTCCACAAATCCCAAATGATGAAATGCAGAGGTATTACTGATATTGTGCACCTTTACTGTAATATGGATGGCAATTCCTACATCATACGTGAGTTAAATGTTAAAGCAAGGCTAATTGCATTCCTATTGGTAAATAAAAAAATATATATATTCTAATAGTTCAAGTTCTACTAGTTTTATTCTAACTTACACAAAATATAGATTATCTCTTGTGGGCTGCACTTAAGTTCTTCCTTTGCAGGACTTGAGCTAACTGAAATAAACAAAAACACTATTTTGTGTGCATACTGCTTTGCTGCTGAACAAAATCAGCTTGATACATGAAAGAATTACAAAAACTGCATTTATCTCATCTAACTGCAGATGGAACAAAGCAGGTGTCTGTATCTCAGACTGCTATTTAGATTTCTACGACAGTGAATGAAGACCCAGACCTTAGTGGCCCAAAACAGATATCAGCAGAGGACCATCAGTGTTAAACCAGTGCCAACAGACATTCCCTGAGAGATCTGCATGGATGGAAGGCAGGGAAAACACTCACAGACATCCAGTACTGGGTGTCACTGCTCAGGCCCTGACCAATACAGCCAATAAAACGTAAAGCACCAGAACCAAGCCCCTGGCCAATACAGCCAATAAAATGTAAAGCACCATCCATCTCAGCAGGTACAGGTGTCTACTTGAGGAAGCACTGCTTGTTAAATTCCACACAGAGTGCACTGAACAGCTCTCCACTGACTGCAAAAGTCTCTTGCAGACACAGTCACTGAACAGCTCTATTTACCAGAATTCCACCTCATTTGAAAAATATGCCTACATTTATGAAGGACAGTACCTCTGGCAATATTAAAATTAAAAAATAGCCTGTTTCTGATTGCAAATGGTGCCCAGGAAAGAATTATTTTTAAGACATGAGGTCTTTCCACTAGCCTTATAAAATCCAGAAATAGTGCAGTTCAAGTTAAATATCTCAGCACTAATGACAGGAGAACAAAGTTTGAGAGGGAGAAACAAAGGAAATAATGCGGAAAGGACAATATGGTAAAAAAAGGTGCTGTTAGGGATTTTTGTTGGGTTTTCTTTGGTTTTTTTTATTCCTTTTTGGCAACTTATAGTTTTATGAGCTGTTTTAACTGTAACTGTGTTTTTTCTTCCCTTCATCTTTTACACAGTGTATTCTCAGAAGGAATCTGAAGGTATCTGAAGGATACGTCATCATTTCAAGTGAACAGAAATTCCCATATATTTGTGTTTTATACCAACACTGGGAAACATTTTTATTTCACTTCATCATATAAAAAGCCCCAAATCCTGAAACCATAAGACTGAAAACAAAATAATACAAACTTATGATTCTCAAGGTATGTTGCCTACTTATACAGTCCCTAATATAAATCCTTATAAACTAATTCTTTTTTGACATTAAGTACTATGTTCCAGAATTAGACACAGCTATTCTGTCTGCTCTTATATATATATTTCATTTTATATTGTTTCATTTGGCTTTTGCAGCAGGAAGGATTTTCTTTTTTTTCTACAACATGCTCATATCTCCTTACAGTTAAGGAAATTCTGTGCTGGTAAATTGTGAAAAAAATCAAGTGCATTTTTATGTTTAGGTTTTAAAAGACTGGGGAGTACTACTTCCATAATTTATAACACATACACTGCCATACATTAATACTTGAGCATTAGACTGCTTGTTTGGGGCTAAATATTGCACAAAATATTTTCTGAAGTTATTTCTCTAAATCCAAAAGGATAAGGCCATTCATCCATGGATCACAGTGAGGAATCAAAATTTTGCCTCTTGCATAATCAGTTCTAAATTCCAGCCTGTGAGTAAATTTAAAAGTGATTTTCAGCGAGTGCAGCAACCACATTGTTGTTGATGTTAAGAATTGACACAGAAACACACTGACTTGAACTATTTACAGTATGGGCCAAGTCCAACATCTGATTTTCTCCATTCCCCATGACAGAAATTTCATTTCCGTTATTTTCAGTTTTATGTAATTCCCAAAATGAAGGAGTTGTATTGAAGAAGTTCTCTGAACAAATGGAATGGCTGTGGTTGCCTGTACTCTGCCTCAAAAAAGATTATCTATATTTCTGAGAAAAGAAAAAAACAAAACACAAACCTATCTGGCTGTTACCTAATGCCTACTTATCCAATTTCTTATGGAAAAGTAAAGTTCATGTTCAAAGAAATAAAGAAAATGAGGACCTGACAAGATGCATTAGAACTGTCCTCTATTCCACCAGAACAAAGGAGTGCCATGAATGATGAGCACTTTAGTTTGCAAAGGATAAATCCATTGATCACTCAGAACATGATTTAGTAAGTTTTCAGAGCTTGATAATAATACAATGCAGAAATGTCACATCGAGTTACTGTTATGCAGTAAAAAGAAACTGAGCACCTTTCTTAGACTATTATCTTTCAGTAAAAAACTACTTTTAGGCAGTAGAAGCCAGGAGATTTTAAAGACAGATATAATTAGTTCAGAAGAGAATCTTCTGGAGGATCTCTGAGCAGAGGATTTGCTATTTTTGTTTAAAAATTATTATGAAGGAATCAAAGGCAAAAACCAAACAAAATCAGAAAAAACAGGTAAAGACTACTAAAGAATATGCAACAGCTATTCTGAAAATATTTTCAAAACAGTAATACAGAAAATTAATAAGCTAGAGTTGACAGCTCTCTTATCAAAATGAACAGGCAAAAGTACAACTTAAATTTTTAACTGAAATTTCATAAAACTATTAACTTTCCTTCAAAACACTCTAATCATATAGACACGTCATTCATTATTAATATCATAGCAGGTTTTTAAAGGCTAGAGATTTGTGCTTTGGCAGGGATCTTTTGTGGAAAACTTTGCAAATTTCTACTGAAGTTTATGAACCAAACTTCCTCTACAGGTAGCACAATAACCAGAAAAGAGGTTGTAGCAAGGTGGGCATTAATCCTACCTCCGCTGTGAGAAGTGCCAGGACAAGAGGAAATGGCCTCAAGTTACACCGGGGTATTGGATATTACAAAAAATGTTATCAGCAAAAGGGTTGTCAAGCATTGGAACAGGTTGTCCAGGGAAGTGGCTGAGTCACTATCCCTGGTAATTATTTAAAAGACAATGGATGTGGCACTGGGGACACAGGTTAGAGGAGAATTGGCAGTGATGAGGTAACAGTCGGATTCAATGAGCTCAGAAGTCTTTTCCAGCCTAAATGGATCTGTGTTTCTGTGATTCTGCATGGGAAGCCCAACCCGAATGCTATTGTACCTCAGTCACTAATAGCCCTTCTTCCTTCATGCTGAACCAAGAGCCCCACTCATTTCTATTCATGTCATCTGATGAGTTCCATCACCTATGCATTCAGTGCTACACAGTTGAGAATCTTCTGCCTTCCTTTCAATAGAGTCTACAAGCAAATCAGTTCTGACCAGTGAGAAGCACCTGAAGGACATCTGGAGCAGAGGCTGCTTCTGAGGAAACAAACAGCAATCCCCCAATACCTACAGGGAGATTATTGGGAAGATGCTTCTAGGCTCCTCACAGCAAGGCCTGGTGAGACAGTGAAGTACATAAATAGAAATGGGAGATGTTTAGAATGGATGCAGGGAGAAACTTCTTCCTCAAGACTGCCAGGGTGTGGCACAGATTGCCCAGAAAGTTTTTTTATGTTTTAGGGTGTTCCAAACTGACTGGATAAAGCCTTTAATAGCCTGGTCCAATTTCATGGCTGACCCTGCTATAAGCAAGAGGTTGGACTAGGTGAAAATCTGAGGTTCCATTTAATACAATTTATCCCATGATTTTAAGTGGTGAGTTCCATTGTGACATGTTTAGCATATCTATTTCTTATTCCATACAGCTGTAGAAAACAGCCATCTTATAAAAAAAGTCATTAAAGTTTTACCTAGAATGTGTGTTTCTGAAGCAGATATTTCTGATATAAATTTGGACATGTTAGCATGAAATAGTTGAAGCATCATCATGTGGTTTTGCAATGCAATATTATTGGGCCACACACTTAAATACAGAGAAAAAAATTAGGAAACAAAACCTCACCAGTTTTGGCTTTTTTTTTTAATAGGTGTGCAGAGAATGAAAATGTCCTAAAGAGTGATTTTTGGGTTTTGTATTTTAGGAAGGTTTATGATGGCTTATGGATTGCAAGACCAACTGTGTTAAGTTATATATAAGCTATATAAGGAACTGTTCCAAAGCCCTTTTTATATTAAAAGGGCTATCTATTTTGTATTAAAAGATTTCTTAAAATTAAAAAAAAAATTAAAAATTAAAAATTAAGAAAAAGGGAAAAAGGAAACCAAAACAAACAAAACACCCCAACAGTTCAATTTTCCCATATTGTAGATCATGCACAGCAATTCTAAGAGCCTGGAAGTATCATTGGTCTAGACACTTGAGTTGCTCAGTGGATTACAACATACTCACAACCTAGAGATTCTCTTGTAGCAAATCCTCTTTCTTGATGCAAGGATGAGAGATTAGCCCATTAATTACAACCTTAAAAATAATGCTTTCCTGAATGTCTCCTCTCGCAAATATCTATAATTATATATTGCAGACTTTAATTAGGTAAGTATTCTGAAAGCTCCTGAATGATGAAAGCTAAATGAATGCCCCATGCAAGACCAAAACATGCAGTATAAAACAAGACATTCTGTGGAGGAACCAGTGTTTTCAGCAAGCAGACACATGACTTCATGAGTAAAAGATGTTGAGAAAAATAAAAGCAGTGAGCAAAATTTAATAGATCAGACCCTTTACTGCTTTTTGCCATGTAAAAAATGGAAGCATATTTGGAAAAATCCACTGATTTGGCAGCACTTGGCATCTACTTTGCATTCCTGTCATACAGAGAGCAAGTGAATAGGCTCTAGTAGAAGTCAATTTTTCATTTCACAGGGTATCTAGACAAGGTCCAAGAGGATTAACTTTCCAGAAAGCAACGCTAATAGAATTCTAGAAGTTTGAAAGACTTATTTTTAATTTTAATACCAGCTTGAAAGACAAGCAATAAATTGAACTTAATAAAGATTTAATAGTCCAAGTAGGATTCAACTGCTTAATATATAAATTAATTCAGAAGTGCTTTAGTTTCTTGAACTGAATTTATATTGTTGTGGAACTGTTTACCTTTCAAAGTGGCTTCCAAAGTTATTATAAGCACCTCCAAATTCAAAACTTCTACATTCAAACTTTTAGAGCCAATATCCTCACAAAAAATTACACACAATTTTGTTTCACTCTGTCCAGGACACTTCTCTCTGTTTACAGCTGCTGAGAAGGCACACTGGTGAGTAATTTCACTGGGACCAACCTGTAAGAAAAGAATTTGAAATCCAGTATTTTGTGGGGTATGAATAATTTCCATTTTAAGGGTCCCTTCTTTTTTCAGCCATGGCATGTATAAGGACTATAGTTTCACAACAGATATAGTTTAACTATATCTACCCATACTCTTCCCCCACAATTCAAAAACTGCTACTGTAACTTATCATTTGTACTTGCTTCTCTTCAATTGTCTAATCTTCCATAAGGATAAATGTACAATTTGCAAATTATCAATTCCTAATTTTAATTCCATTTCATTGACGTGTTTGAAGAGTTAGATGTGATTTAGGAAAAGAGTGTCTACACAAATCTTGATTAATATTTAAACCTGCTGCTGTGACTAAAATGATGGAAGGTAATAAACTTGTTATATACAAAAGCATATATGCTGAAAAGAGTCATATACAACATCATTTACAAAAGTCACTCTTCTGTAGGCTTTTTTTTCCCTGCCATCTGGTTTCCTAGACATGCACTTAAATTTCTCATAGACAAGGATGCTTCTATTGCTCCTAAATACCATGGCAGTGGCTTTTCTGAGACTGATCCTAATAAGGAACAGTAAAGCAGATTCTGCTTCTCTCTCACCAATAACAGTGATATGGAAAAATGGAACTGATTATATGAGGAGAGGCTGACCAGCCAGTATGGCAAATCCCTTATTTAAACTAATTAAATTCATATGGCACCTTCTCCAGGAGCTGATTTTGCTTCCTTTAGTCCTGCTCCCAAAAAAATTGTCATAAATTCCTGGCTAGAATTTTTATGTAAAATGAATAAAGTGAAGATGCTTTAGGACCATATTTTTCATGCTTGAATATATAAAAATACAGTGAATGAGAAATTTGCAGTTATTTTCAGGTCCTCCCCACGCAGTCAAATTCTGAGGACCTGTTGTTTGCAATACTCTAAACAAGAAACTAAAGTAAAACCTCAATTTGAACTGAATATCAAAGGATTTAATCAATCTTATATGCTTCAGCATAGCACAAAGTCTCAACATGAGTTTAAATCTGATGCCATCTGGTAAACTGCAAAAAGAATTTACAGGATCAAGAAGCACATCTGACTTGAAAGATATAAAATGTTCCCCTTTCTATATACCCATAAAATATCTATAACATAAATATCAGAGATGCACAAAAAGCAATGCCAGCAAGAAAAGCTGATTAATGTCAGAATCCATTAATTAATTCATAAAGCAAGCACTATACTGTCAAATCACTGTTTTGCCAGACCAGTCCCAGCAATAGATGACCCTTGAAAATGGACAACTTTTCCTGGGGTTATATAAAGAAGAGATTCTAAGAATATGATCCTGTAGTTACCAAGAAAGGAAGGAATGTATAGATCATCTATTAGCTATCAAATTTTATGGAGTTAACTGAGCATCATTTTCATTATGATCCCTCTGTTTAATTCACACACAGTAATCCAGTCTTTCATACTAAGATAAGCAAATAAACTGCAGAGATATTTGTCCTTGATCACGTCTCAAAGAAGCATCTCTGTTAATCCAAAACAAATTAAAACAAGCTTTCTGACATTTTAGCTTTTAGGATGGGCAATTTATATTTGCAATTATGATCAAAGACTCCATTTCCTTTCCCATGAAGAGCAGACAATTGCTCTCACGACTCAAGCTCATTAACACTTCCTCAGAACTCAGAGCCAGACTGTGGAACTGATGCATAGATAATAGTGCAGCTCAACTGCAAAGTGCTCCTCTGAAGGGTGCATACAGCTTATTGGTATGACTTCCAAGCATCTCACACTCTATTCTGAATAAGAGAAGTGTCAATTTTCACATCTTCTTTGGGCAGCACTTGAGCAGACAGAGGTTATGTAAGAGTGCATTGGTAAAGCCTGGTTTAAGAGAAAAGCTGAGATGAGACCAAGTCTAACCAAACGGCACAAAATAACATCGGCAGGTGGGTACACTCCACTTCACCCTCTCATCAGGCAAGCACACAATGGAAGTTTTCACTGATTTTAGGATTCTGAAGGCCAGGAAACAGGCAATTAATTTAACCCAAGGCAGTTTTTCCCTCAATGCTTCCTAACATCTCCTTAGAATATAAGCTGTGCCAATTAGTCTACTCGAAACACTGGATGAGAAGTAAACACTCAAATAGTCAAGAACTTAAGAGATCACAAAAAAAAGCATAAAAAGACATCTGATTTACAACATCTGCTTTATCAAGCCTCTCCTTTTTAAAATTTATTTTCATTCCCTTTTTCAGTCTCTGATGTTTCTCTTTTTAAGAGGCAATCATCTGCTGCCAAAGGTTGTGCAGGCCTTGGCAGTTTTCCAGACAAGGCTGGATAAAGCCCTTAATAACCCGGTCTGACCTGAGAACTGATCCTGCTCTAAGCAGGAGGGTTGACAGCAAACTTTCTTGAAGTGCCTTCCAAACTGATGCATTCACGTACAGAGCTTTATAAGAGGTATTGTTTCAGCCTTTACTGAGAAAAAATTAGGAAATCAAATATTCATTACTGTTGTGTGGTTCAGACAGCTATTCATTGAATCAAGTTTATCATATAAAATAAAGTGTGATTATGAAGAAGTCAGTGCTTTAATCACACTTTCAAAGAAATCATTATTCACTTACAGCACAAGTGAAAATGTTTATCACTAGAGGAAAAGTGAGAGCAGTGTTCAAAACAAATTATCTATTTACTGAATGGAAGATATTAATAAAAAAGAAGTGTTAATCACTGAAAATGTCTTTTTAAAAATGGAGTTTCATGGTGCAGAATCAAGGCTACTGCCACACAGGACTGCATACAAATGACAGCAGGATCTTTGGAGTAAGATTCACAGCAGCCCACAGGAAAAGATAAATCCCCTTAAAGAAGGAACCAGATCAAGCCAGGTTTTCCTAAAATCCTACAGTCAAATACCTAATTCTAGCCTTTAGAAAGCAGCAACAGTTTGCCATAAACATCCAAAAAACAAGAGTAATATATATTAGGTCTAAATAAACCTAGCAGTATTTGAGATGGCATGACAAGGGCTAACAGATTCATGCTTGTGCTGCCTGTGCAATGAGCATGAGATGGCTTTAGCTCAGTTGTACAGAGCCATATCATTATCCCAGCATGTCCCAGCAGGGAAAGAGGTCAAACTCTGTCAGGCTTGGAGCAGCACTTGAGATGAATACTTGGCTTCAAGTCTGGAGGTGTCTTATCTCTGAGCAGCTTAAGAAATGAGACAGCACAGCTGGTATCTATTTGTACATGTTCCTGTAGCTGTGTCCTTTGTGGTCTGGTGATTAGGAATATATTGCTCCTACCACACAGGGAAATTTGGGGTTTGGTTGTCGTGCAGTAATTGTTGGCAAGTTATTGGTAAATCTCAGGTACTTTTTTTTAAAGTGGCAGGCAATATCTATGACCAAGTGCTTCAATCTCTACATACTAGAAAAATATTGAGTAAAAGTCCTTTATGTGACTGCAAGCAAACAGCTTTGTGAGACTGTCTTCCAAATGTTCAGGCAAAGTCCCTTGCAACCTGTATCACCCTGTGATACTATGAAGAAAGGTGCAGTATGCAGCTCTCCCCACACAAGGCAAGATAATTTTCTTGATTGTCTTGAGAGCTGTGTCCATCCACAGATTCACAGACTGACAGGCCAAATATTTCCTCTTGACCGAAGCCACATTTTGCCATGATGTATAAGGTCCCTGCTGTGTCACTGAAGAGCACAATCTAAATACTTTCCCTTCTTTACAGAGAAACTAATTTTTCATGGACACTGTCAAAGCTACTTAAAAACTGTCAAACTTAAAACACAGACAAAGCTACTTAAAAATTTCCTATTAGACATTTCCAAAGGGATTCCTGAGATCTGGATGTAAAGTAGGAAAAAAATAGCAGATGAAAAGAAACTGACTCCAGAATACTAGGTGGAATCATCCTCTGGGAACATGTTCTGTTTAATGAAGATGACATAGTGAATTTCTATGCTCCTATTGTCAAGTCAAAAATAGGCAGTGTGCTGATGTACTTCAGAATGTACTGACATGACAGCCAAAACACAACATACTATAACTAACAGCCATTACATCCCTCTGGAACATAATTACCAGGCATAATTTATAGCAAAACCCATAATCTGAGCCAGAACTTCAGTGTCAGAAGATGTAATGAGACAACCAGGACCCTTCCATTCCTCTTAATATGCAGAACTCAAACCAAATACAATACTGAGGTGATAGCTCTCCATTCCTACCAGAACAACAAACCCTGTCCTCTGCAGTTCTCTCCAGCCTCTGCAGTGCTATGCCTCCTTCTCATTAGCCCCATTCCTGCACAACCCCCTTTATGTTCTTCATCAGCTCTCCTTGGCAGCAGCAGCACCTCACCACATCTAGCCACCATTTTATACCTGTATTCTGTGGCTTATTCTGGGCACTTAACCAAAGCATTTAATTCCTTGAACTGCTAGGAATCCAATTTCTTTATGTACTCAGTTAGAAATCAGAGGTATGGGTCTGCTTTACCACTACTAAAATTACGTTCAACTGGCTTCATCCTCTTTCCCAGAGGAAAACATGCATTTGCTCTATTCTAATTCGATTCTAGTCAGCTACACATACATTGCTTTTAAAGCTTTCACAACACTGACTAATTGTTAAGGAAAATAAACAGAGTGCAAAGAACATAAAGCGTAGAAGCAGCTAATTATAGCATTATGTTTGACAAAATAGGATGTGTTCATTTGTGAGGTGACCTTACAGATTTCCGCTGTGAGCTGCCCACAATGCCTCTAGCATACAACCACAAAACAGGTGAGCAGAGAAAAAGAATGAAAATACCCTCTCAAAAAATCAGTGAAGCTGAGTCAGTACCAAGTATTTCCTATTTAGCAGAAAGCAGACAGCTGTTTTACACCTTTGTTTACACCTCTTAGAAAGCAAAGAGAAAGCATTAGCAAAGGTGATATAGCCTAAGACAGCAAATGTAGCGTGGGTAGTGCAAAGCTGCTGGACTCATTTTTTATGTGCATGAATTCAGAACAACTAAAAGCTGGCACCTTTACATAGAACCACAGAATGGCTTGGGTTGGGAGGAACCTTTAAAAGCCATCTCATCCAACTCTTTCTGCAATGAGCAGGGACATCCTGAACATTCCTCAGTGCCCCATCCAACCTGATCCTAAATGGATCCAGAGCTGGGGTCCTTCTCTGGGCAATCTGTTCCAGTGTTTCACTGCCCCCATTGTAAAAACTTACTTCCTTATACCTAGTCTAAAGCCATGCTATTTTATTTTAAAAGAGGGTAGATGTAGTTTAAATCCATTACTCTTCAGCTTAAAACCCTTTTTTAGCTTAACACCATTACTATGTCCTATTACAACAGACCCTAATCCTTTTGACCCCTCTCCATTCTAAGCACTGAAACTCCACCTTATGAGTCACATATAAGAGCTTTCTCTTCTCTAGGCTGAGCAATCCCAGCTCTCTCAGCCTGTCTTCACTGTTCTATCCCTCTGACCATTTTTGTGGCCCTCCTCTGGACTTGCTCCAACAAGTCCATGTCCTTTCTGTGCTGTGGACCGCAGAGCTGGATGCAGAACCCAAGGTGGGCTCTTACAAGAGCAGAGTAGGGAGGCAGCATCCCCTTTCTCACCTGCTGGCCATGCTGCTGGTGATGTGGCTCAGGGTTGGGTTGGGCTGTGAGTGTACATGGCCAGCCAGGCAGGGAGTCACTGACCGCAATAACACTCTCTGGCTGCAACCATCCCAACAACCTATCCACCAAACAATGCACGGTGACATAAGCCTAACAAAATGGGTTCCTAACTCTATATCCCTGATTTGCTGCCTATTGTTATTCATAGGGTGCTTTGTTTATTTTGTTTGCTTTGCTTTGTTGTATTTTTGGGGTTTTTTTAAAGATCAATTTTTGTTCCCTCATTTGACATGCTTCACTGTAAGTAAGGAGCATCCACTTTTCACCTACAGCAGGGCTCCGGGGCTCTTCAGTTCAAGCAATCTGTCACAGATTATTGTACTAAAGTCATGAGATGCCTGGCAAGAAAATAAAGGTCACACTTCACCATGAAAAATTTATATGAACCATACCTTGCAATGAATACCCACCCCAGAACCGGGACATGGCTTCCCCTCTTAGGGTGCAGAGTAATCATTACAGGCCACCCCTCTCAGGATGTTTGTTTATAACTAACCCAAAAGCACCTCAGAAGGGATAAATACAGGGACTCCTCACAGACACCACCACATTGCCTAAATTAAACCTGGTCCACAGCAAAGTCCCTGGCCTGTGCTCATGCACACTGTGAGGTTGTTTGAACAGTTTTTGGCATAGGTTTGACCTGGGTCAAACCATTCTAAGGCAAAGTAGGGGATCAGTCTCTGTGCATACTGCAAACTTCACCATTTTAAAGAGTAAAAGATTTTTAATGGCAAAGACAGAAGCAGCTCCTCTGTGAATGAGCTCTGCTGCACAACACAGGTACAGGCAGAGTTAATTACAGCATAGCATAAGAGATAACTGTCCTAGACCATTTTTTCCCCTCACATAAACCATTTTGAACTTATCTTGTCAACTGAAAGAATCCCAGTTCACAGACCATTGAAGGCTACTGAAGGATGGGGTCTAAAACTCTGACAAGAATGTGACTTGGAGCCCTTTACCTATTCAGGAGCTCTGAAGTGCCATCTTATAGTAAATACACTGAACACTGAAGGTCTGATGTTTCTGTAATCAGCCTGGCAGAGGTTTTTGCTTTAATCTTTATGTCATACTGCAAGAAAAAATTTGATAGCTTTGTGTTCATTCCATGATTTTTTTCTATATACAGTAAATAATGAACTAAGTCAAATATCCAAAATTAAAAAGAAAAAATATTATAACCAATCCTGTGGGGTGGAAATAAAACCACCAAACAGAAAGTTGTTACATAATTAAATATGCTTTATTTGGGAAAGAAGGAAAGTGTAAATGAAGATCACACTTGTCACCTAAAGTCCTACATATCCAATTTTTAAGTGTTTGACTTCGCAGCTTGCAATATTCTTTTAATATACTCTTTTCCTTCTTTAATTTCAAAAACAAACAAAAATCCTATTGACATGACCAATTCTGCTGGAAAAAAACCCCAACACATTGGATAACAGTAATTTCTGACTGATAGTACTCCTTCAAATGGAAGAAAAATTCAGAAAAAAGTTTGATTTTAGGAAAATTCTGACTAAAAATTAACAGTTTAGCTGAAAGGACTTTCAACAGACCTTTAAAAAATATGAAGTGAAAGAAGACACATGGTAAAAACAAATGGAATAGATGAAGAGAAGAAAGAGACCATGAAGACTGGCAACGTGCAGAAAGCAGATCCAAAAGCAAAGGCCAGAGAAACCTCAAGGGAATTTGAGAAGGAGAACTTCAATCTGGACTCAAGGGAAGCTGGCAGAACCTACACACATATTATTAAAGGACCACTGCCTGCAGAAGTAGAAGCTATGAGAAGTTAGTAGAAGCTATATCAGCGGAAAGTATAAAATACGTTTCCCCTGTTCTCACTTTTCCTTTGGTATCTGTTGCTGATGGACACAGAACTTTTTGCTCTGCTTGCCTTGGTGTGGCTCAATACTGTCACCCCTATGTTCATATAATCTCACTGTATGCAGGCTAAAAACCAAAAAAGGAGTATTCTATACAGAATGGATGACTATGTCCTATTCTGAAATCATAAACAAGGCAGCCAGACATTGTCATAGCCAATTCTTCAGAGAATTAATTACTAATATCTTAAGCATGATGGAAAATGCTACACAGAATTTTCACTCCCACAAGCACACACAGGATAAATATGTAAACAGGTTTCCTACCTTTAAAGTGAAGACTATTGCTTGAACAATAATTTTCATGCTTCCAACCTCCATGATTTTCTGAGTTACTCCACTCTATTTTTCCTCAACCTTTCGTGTGTGCACAGATACACATAGATAAAATCAACTATTTTATTTTTTTTTAATTATTCTCGAAAGTTAGATCAAACCAATGAACATGTGTTTGGGATTTCTAGCAAGGTTACCTGATGCCCACTCTTGGCAGTAGGAGACCCAACAGGAAAGATTCAGGTGTTGCTGCACTTTTCCAGCTGACTGCTAGGAGAGTCTTAGGGTCTTTCAGTTTGTCTCAGAAAAGGCTGGGCCCTGTTCTGACAAGCAAATTCTGTCATCCTGTTCATTAACAGATAATAGAAAAATTTGCTATTCTCATCAAGAAATAGTCAAAACACTAACTTTTTGCGACTGAGAAAGGTTTTCTGTTATTATTTCATTTTCAGGCAATTTTAATTTATTTGTTACTAGAGAGTATCATTTGGTGACTGAGAGACAATGTGCTTAAAAACACTCATCAAAGGGCTCTGCTCTATTTTTGGTTGCATTCTTGGCTGGAACAGCTGTTCCAAGCTCATGATACCTTCTACCTTCCTACCTTTAAATACATGAGCATTTTTTGCTTTATAACACATCAGTTATCATGCTTATTACTGAAGTCAACAAGGGAATTGACCTCCGTGGACAAGAACTGACATTCTTTGCAGATGGACTAACTTCCTGCAAAAATGACATCTCTCCATTCAATTCACAGAGAGCCCAAATGAATAATTTCAGCATCATGCTTAACTTTTTAATGACTACAGGCAGAAGAGATTAAACTAAGCATCAGACAGTAAGAGTGACCAGATTGCAATGTGGAATTAAGTCAGTTACCAAATGGCTGCTGTACTCAAGGGTAAAAGTTCCTCTTGTAATGCCTTCTATGAAAGGCTTTCCTTGCAGGCTCTGTTTCATGTACAATACTTAATTTTTTGCCTATTTAATAAATTATCAAACTTTATTACAATAACTTAAAATTCCAGTAAGTAATTCTACCCCCTGGACAGATGACTATGTACATTTCTTTGAGTATGCATGAAGCTAAATATGGGAAATACACAAGTTCCTTCCCTGATCTGAAATGGACATATTTTAGTTCCAATAGCACAGTACAGGTAGGACAACCAGAAGAAAATTTAATTCAAGGAATCTGTGGCTAGTGGTGTGAATATGCTCATCTCTAACATTGTATACTATTTTATAATATCCTATATTGGCCTGTTATTCATAGCTGTTACATTAAATGGCATTTTCTCACTGCTGCTGCAGAACAAAAAAGGCTCTGTTTCCTTCCAGAGTAGCCACTGTACACAATTTTGACACTGGGTTTGCTTGAGCAAAACAACCAAGAGGAAGGACACCTGCAGGTGGAAGTGACTGCCAGAATGTCACGCAGAGAAATGACATTCAAAAGGCAACTTGTCAACAGCTCTAGATGGCAGACAAGCACGATACTTTAGGGCATCAACAGCACTGCCTATCTCCCACGAGGGCATCACTACCAGAACATTACCTAATTTTAAAACAAGGAAAATCACTTCAGATGCAGGACAAACTACAAAATCTCTGAATCTAACCCACGGCTTCCATGATTACCCAAATCTACATAAAATTCAGAATTCTTTAGGGAGATGAAAAAAACATGTGTGAATATTCTCACAATTCAATAATTACTTTTCTCATTTAATTTTTCAGTATTTAGAAACCAAAAAATCACCTAGTTTATGGAAGTGGAAGAAAAGCTCTGCCTAGTTCCCAAATGCATGCCTTTCTCCCCAGTGTGTGTTTGTATTGTAGAACAGTAAATTAGACTAACAATTTGCTGTTGCACCAAGAATCCACTAAATGACAATATCACACTGATGCCAAGATGATGAACACAGTGGGCAAGCTACCTCAGCAGACTTGACTGTTGTATGTATCATACTGGTATTGAAATTACAGAGAAAGGCTTAAGTAACAAGACCACATGATAAAAGCAAAACATAAAACGCATATGTTCAGCTGGAGAAAAAAATTTATTATATAGTACAAGTTTGGGTTTTTTAAATGATATTGCTTATGAGAAAACAAACATTCTTTGCCTTTCAAGAGGGAAAGATTTTCAATTGACCCATCCCTAATAATGTGCACATTTCAAATGAAATCATCAAACCTGGCATGTCTGGGAAATATCTGCTTTCACCTTACAAATGTAACACTTACAGATACATATTTACTAGTTTGTTTTATTTATTTATAGTTTTTTATAATTTTATAATTTTTTTTCCTGATATCAGTTTGTGTTTTGGGAAAGCTAGCAGGGACAACTAGGATAAAGCAACACTGCTTCACTCCTGCTTGGCGGTTCCTATGCTCTTATGAAACTATCATCTGTGATTATCAGTCTGTTTATAATCTACTGAGGGTAGGATGTGATTTGCAATATTAAATGGGATCAGTGCAATCATGTAGCTCAATTGCCATGTGCCCCTTTGAAAATCTGCTCATTTTTGTACTTAAACTCCTCTTCCCCTACAGAACAGAGCATTGATTCCTGTTCTTCAGCGAGATGAATCCCTTCCCACGTGATTTCACATGTCAGTCTATTCTAATCACCTCCAGCTGCCTCTGCTCAGCCAAGCACAGAGCTGGCATGTGAGAGAGCTATGAGATGCCTTCCTTAGGAATTCCACTGGATAGGAAACAGATTACTTTGATGACTCTTAGATGCAGATAAGGACAAGATATTTCCGATATGTTAACCCCCGTCTGACAGAAATGATACCAAAAACATAAGTGCTGGTGGTATTGTATGACCTTCTCTATGCTAGTACTTTACAAGTGCTCTTTTCTTTGACTGATTTACTGCTGTCAAGAGGAAAGCCAGTGTTGTTTCCCAATGTTGAACAAGGCCAGGATTCAAAAAAAAAACATGGGGAAAAAATAATCCCTTGGATTACATGGAAGCATGCAGAACCTGATGTTGTGTCTGTGGGTGCACACGCTCTGTTTCTGTGCACACAAGTTCCTCCTATGCTATAATAATTTGATTTTTCTGAAGGTTTTGGCCAGACATATACATGTAGAGTACATACAAATACATGCATACATAGTTTGCATGTATACACATATGCACCTGGCATATATACACATATACATAAACACACAGAGAACACTTCCCTGACCCCAGTCAGGTGACATTGGTGAATGTTGCTTATTTTGATATTTACTACTTGCAAGTTACATTCACACACTCTATTGCAACATTTTCGGGAAGAACATAAATTAATATCTAAAATTAAATTTCACCCATAATTCCCATTTCTGAGAATTAACTATAAAGCAGCTGTTTTCAGGACTGTATCCTACCAGTTTATTAAGAATGTTGCGGATTCTGCTTTCTTCTGTGATTTAACATCTAAGCTTTTCTTTTTCTTCCATCTCCCAAAGAGACAAATAACAGTATATTGTGGAAAATGGGTTTGCTGCCTCCATGAAGATTGTACGTTTATTTATTCTTTAGTTCTTTTTCACTAGCACATAAAACACACTATGAATGTATACATACTATGTATGCACTGCCACATGTTATGTAAAATGATATACATTACATAATATGTTGTATATATTTCATGTATGTGCATGTACATGAGTTTGTATAAATATATATATATGCATACGTGTACACACAGTAGCAGTACACTGCAGTTAAGTTTTTGTCTTAATGGATTTTCCTCAGACAAGGAGAGAACCTCACTACAGTGTTTCCCTAACTGTTTTTTAAAAATGCACAAGCATTTTGGGCACAGGCAGACAAGGAATGAGAACACAGCAGGGAAACTTCATCTTGGATGAGCACAGGTTTTGGACATGAAGGGAAAAAGAGATTCTCCTCTGATGTAATGGATTCAGCTCCAAGAAAATTGTGGATTGATGCCGACTGATGATCTAAGACATTAACATTGATAGAAGGGAAAATGCTTTAACATTTTCTGATATTCTTTAACTGACATAATCAATTAAATAGAGATGAAATTTAACTGCTACCAAAAATTAGGGCAAAAGCACCAATTCAGTTTAAGACAGTTTTTATACATTTATCTGTTTATATGCTAGCTTGTACTCTAACTTTAAATCTTTTGTGTTCCAACTCCTTATTTTCCAAAAGCAAAACAACCTCCCAGCACAGCTATCATTTGAGAATTACATAAACTTAGATATTCAGCTTAGAAAATCCCAGCCTGGAAAGCAGGGACTTTATATCAAGCTACCTAAATATGCTTGATATAAAGATGTTGCAAACATTACAGATGTTGCAAACATTACTACTGAAGGCCATGCCATAACCCCCCCATTTTAGGGAACAATACCCAGGCACCATGGGTCTTGGTTATAACAGTATTGGCACACGAATCTG
Organism: Geospiza fortis; assembly: GCF_000277835.1. NCBI lineage: Eukaryota > Metazoa > Chordata > Aves > Passeriformes > Thraupidae > Geospiza > Geospiza fortis. Next base: position 769,625 of record NW_005054477.1, on the reverse strand, counting down.
CTCAGCTAATCTGTCCTGAAGCCAAGGAAAGAAAAAGAAAGCAGTCAATCCTCTATTTAAACCATGAAGGGCTTGAGCCAGTATGCCTTTCAGAGGAAAGCTGGAAAACTCAGTGCAAATTGCAGCGGCATTTTATGCCTTCTTATGTAAGACCACAAGCGTGGAAAAAAAAAAATCTGTATTCTCCAGTTTTATGTAATAACTGCTGGTTAAAACACTTGCACACTTGATATGGGTGACCCAGATTCAGTTCTGTTGTCTGTACAAGCAGATTCAAACCCACAGTAACAGAAACTCTCAAACCACAAAGTTGAGTGACTGTATGGGGTTACATAGCCTAGAGTTTATTGTCGAGAAAAACAATTTCAGGAGTCGGAGTCCAATCACAACATGGCTCCACTGACACTCAGCTAAGAAAAAGTGCATAAGTTTGTCTCATTTTCCTACTATTCATGTCAAATTCATATTTAAATCTTAAATGACCTGCCCAAGACCACACCTCCAGGCTAGGGAAAGGACTGCTTTTACTCAAGTGCTACTGCAGCAAGCTGTGGTAGGGTAAACGTGTTACAACCTTTCTTCAGCCTCTCATACTGATTGCCACATCAGAATAATATTAATGAGGGAAATACTTACAACTTATATGTGCAAATACATGTAACAACACATGAGATAATACCCATCTCACCTATTCATCCTAAATATAAGTTGTTATATATTATTATGTTACTATTATACTTTCAATCATATACTGATCTATATAATACAGCAATAATGTGATAAATAAACTCTCAATAATTCAACACTGACGCCAAATAATTAAGAGATCCAAAGAACCAATTATGTTCCCTTGCTCTGATAAGAATGCAGCAATTTCTTTGAACAAATATAAATGTTCAAAATAAAAATACTATATACTACATGCTTTTACAGTCATGTAAAAGCTTTACTAGGCATCTGATCTAGATATAGAAGTTCACTAAGTGTTTGAATCCTACCCATGCCAAAGTATAGTGCCCAAATCCAAATTCACATTCATGAAAACTCAGCAACCATGGAACTCCAGAAGAATCTGATTGTTTATGTAGTCTCTGGAGAGAGAAGCTTTTATATCCCGAGACAGACAAAGGTATAAGCTGGACTTTGGTGTTCTCCAAACCAGAAAACCTGAGCATGTGCTGTAAAGGGCAGGACAGCATGATTTACTATACCAGGAAGAAAGAAGATTGAGGGGAAAGAAGGAAAGGCTGGGGCGGGCAAAGGGGAGGGGAACAATTAAAAAAAAAACAAACAACAAGCAAACAACAAACAAACAAAAAAACAAAAACAACAAAAAACCCCTGAAGATTTCCTGCCAACTGCAGATTTCCTTATTCTGTGTCTTTAGACAACACGCACACACACAAATTAACTGTCCTACTGTAAATGGTTGAAAGCCAAGGTACACATTTTCTCTCTGAAGTATCCCCTCATTTGACAAGACAGTTGTGCTGCTTAGTATTTAGTCAGGATCCAAACTCTGTTCCCTCAATTAGGTTGTGGGCTTTTTTTTTTTTTTCATTTAAAAAGAAGAAG
>NW_005054477.1:755862-768003 GCF_000277835.1 Geospiza fortis | reverse complement strand
AAACACTTGGTAAATTATTATTAAGCACATTCACTAATGGATTGGAACAGTGGCACAAATGCAAAAGCAGAAGTGATTTCTAAGTGAGTGTAATTATGGTTAAGCAACTCCAAATTGGTTTCATCTTCATTGCATCCATGTGTAATGGAAAAGAGATGCACCTTGTGCAAGCTAACATAAAACCTCAGAATGAGCTGGTACACTCTGAAGCTATTTGCTTTTCTCCCTTTTCCAGCTGGCATGCAGGTTTTGCCACTTTGATCTCTTTTCTGATGACGGACAATTAGGATGAGTAACTCCCTGCTAGCAACAACTGCTCTCAAGGATAGATTTACTGAAAGGGCAGCAGAGCAGAGCCTAGCTGTCCATTAGGTGTTATATTATGGTGTGGTCTCTATGTTATGCATTCTTCTGGAACAGGACTAAGTCCCAGATATTTTCCTTTGATCCTAAAATATTAACTGTGGCTCCCCAGCTTTGAAAGCCAAGAGTATCACTAAATCAAAAGTTTTGTTTTATTCAGTGCCTCTTCTTGTTCTTCAAAAGAAAACAGAAAAAGTGACTGCTTGGGATAATCTTTCACTTGCAATAAATCTAAATCAAGAAAAAAAACAACTTTAAACTGAACTCTGGAACATCATTTTTTGTAAAAACACAGCTTCTTCTTCTGCATGTCACATTAGATATACTGTTACATTCACCCTAAGAGACTTTACCACTCTTTATGTAACTACCTGCCAGTTCACTAGATATTTCATCAAACATACTGACAACCAAAAAAATTTCAAGAATGCCTTAACAAAACCTTCAAAGATTTGTGTTATGATCTGATATACTACTATAAAGGCTACAACACACGATTATAAATGCTGTGGGGAATCAAAAAACAAAATATGCAGTCACATTGAATTTAATGTGATAGTAGTCTTTCAAAAATGTCAATGTTCTCTGGGTAGGAACTTAGATTACTTAAAATTCTTTCATGTCCCAAACTCTCAAATTATATGAAACAAAAGTTCTTTCCTTTATGTGAATAACTCCAATTAGTAAAGCAGTGTTTCAGTAGTCAGGCTGAATAATGTTTAAGAATTTTCAGATTATACTTGCAATTCTTTTTAATAAAAATCCATCTGGTTAAAAGTAGCTTTTGAAACACAATGACAAAATAATGGCTTGTTCTGAAAAAAAAAAAACCAAACAAAATAACAGCAACAACAAAAAAATTGAGGAAAAAAGGAACAACATTTCTTTTAGCATTTTCACCACAATGGCACTTATAAATCCTCTTCAAAAAGAACAGATGAGACTATTCAGAGAATCTAAAACCACCTGTAATGATCTATACCAGTGAAAATCTGGCCCTTTACTATTACACCTGAACTTCAAGATAACTATTCTACTACAAAACATCTGCTTCTGTGTTTATTTGCTGTTAAGAGGGAGGTTTAAATATGCTACTTTGTACTAAAGAAAGGCTTATCAGCTATTTATATCAGATTTGTACTGAAGTTTCATTGCATTATGTGATAAAAGATGACACCTCTAAGTTGTTATCTTGTTTTACATGATAGTAACATTTTAACTAAAATTAAGCAATTCATTTTATCCTCAATTCAAAAATTTAGCAGACTTTTCCCTCTTTCCTCTGCTCCTTCATACATGCCTATCACATCTTCCTCAGTAAGCACAAAATCTATTAAAGTATACTTACAGTAACATAATTTATCACTACAACTCATTGCTACAAGTATTTCAGATTATTTTACTTGATAATTGTAATTTTTCTTCTACACATTTTTCATCTTTTGTATAAAAGAGATTATTGTTTGAAGAAAAAACACATCTGCTGCTAGAGTGAAAAGTTTGCCTTCCTCAACTCAGTACCTATACACTGAAAAAACCCTAAAACTAAATAAATTGAACCCAAAACTCTGTGTTACCACATTAGAACCTTAGTCTATATTCAGTATCCTGTATTTATGAGTAACATGTATTTCTTTCAAAAGTAATTTCAACTTCAAACATTTTCATTTCAGAATATTTTCTTTCTTGACTTTAAAACAAATTCACCTCAGAAATATGAGGTCAAAATGAATAGCTATGCCTGCTGGCCATTAAAAATAAAATTAACCTTTCCTTTCAGAAATGTTTCTAGAATACCTACTGGATGCCAGGCAATGCAATAGTTCTGCAGGTTGGTATTGCTGTAGCTCTTTCTGGGTGGGGTGACACTCTCCCTAAACTGTGTTCACACATAATTGCAATGAAGATATTGATTTGATCTTTCTTTTTAAATTGCTGAGGAATCTTCTCTTAGAATGGGGTCCTAATCTGTTTTCAGTGTTATCATACTCATTGTCAGACACAGAATTAAATAACCCCATTAGTACTTCATACACTGAATAGTGCAAAAGATACTGATCAGCTTCTGTCTAGTATTTTCCCCTTTCCTCAGACTTGAAGATCCCAACTCACAGCCATGGCAGTTACTGTCCTGAGAGACAAAACAAGATTTTCTGAGCCAGAACAAATATTCCTAGAGCTGGGAGTGGTGAGGAAAAGAGAGGAAGAGGGGACTATGTAAGTGGAGCTGCAACAGCTTTAGACATCATGCTGAAGTTGAGCAAACACTTCACTTGACACAAGAAAACATGCAGCATTCTCTATCACAACCTTCTTAAGCCTTTTTAAAGAGCTGTTAATTTAATTTCACCTATTTATACCAACTTTATGCTAATGATAACAGTTTAGGGGTTTGATATTTGCCTGATGCAATTTCAAGTTTCTTTTTCTCTTTCAATCAAGGCTGATTTATTTATCAAACTGTTTGATTACTTAAAACCAATATTTCAACAACTGTCATCTACAAAGTCATTCTGTAAGTAAAGCAGCTCTTATTACATTCAAGGAAATTATTAATGGAGCCAGTTTTTAAAACTGGAACTGTTACTTCTCTGCAAGAGGTAGGTGCCTACAGAATATTCAGTCAGGATTTTTTCTCTCTGTTTTTGAGTTGTATTCCTTCAAAAAACATAAATTAAAAAGAAATTAACATTATCTCACATAACTCTTCCACTTAGTCTTCTGGATTGGGGTGCATTCTTTGTGTTTGTGGGGTTGATTTTTTTTTGGGATCGTGAAAAGCAATTGCAAAGTACTATGGAGCCTCAACCAAAAAGATAGATTGATTAACATGTTTTTAGTGGAATGAGTTTACCAAATGTTCACTAATTAAATAATTAAAAAGTAGGAAACCTTTCTCCCTCCCTAGCTCTTATAATGAATTGTTGCTTGCTCGCCCAAGTGATTTTTAGTGAAATCAATGACACCATATTTCAGCATCTTTTCTTTTTTGATCTTGTGTTCAAAGGGAGAAGTAGTCAAGTCTAGCTCCAGCCAGCTAAAACCCACCAGATGAGTTCTGCATGTTCTTGAGTGCACAAGTCTGTAGGAAACATCTCCCTCCCACCCTGCACTATCTAACAGCATCTGTATCTGCAAGTTAGAGGCAACACCTATCAGACAGCTGACACCAAGCCACTGCACTCAGACCAAGCCTCCTGCTATACTTTAAAGGCAGGTTTTTATTGGTTTGGTTGAGAGCTTTTTTTTTTCCATCTGTTTTGGGGCTAGGGATGTGTTTTTTCTTTTTGTTTCTGTTACTTAATAATAAAAAATCACGGATTAAGAAATTATCTTTTTTTTTTTTTCAAATTTTCAAATGCTGACAGAAATGTATTCAACAAAGAATGCATGTTTGTGAGGAAGACTCTGAACTACCCCAGTAGCCTATTAGGCTCTAGTGAAAACTGAGCAAAAAGCACATAACTATTTCCTTAACTCAACTTGTATTACCATTATTGCTGGTAATAATTCTGTTGTTTGCCATTAAGTTTTACAGCAATGTATGGATATTTAATAGAAAATGACAACTTATCTGAATTCCAACAAGACTGGAATAAAGATATTTATGATAGAAAATAGCAACATTGCTGGAATTTCTCACAACTGCCTCATCCCAAAGAACTCTGCAACAACTGTAAAATATCCCCTCATCCTATCTAGGATACTGGACTGGCCCATATCACATATTACCTTCAATAATTTATTTGGTTTAGACTAAATCTGATGACCAGTACAAAAACATGATAATAATGGAATCATAGAATATTTTCTAACAGATCCATGATCTCATTTGCCACAGGTTTATGGAGAAAAGTCATGTCATTAACATTCTGAGAAGTTTTACTCCTCTTTGGGATTAGGCAAGAAGTAGTACTTCTTCAACCTAAAACATCTCAACAAATACAAATCCTGTCAAATGATAACTTTTTTCTGGGAACAGACTGTGCAAAAAGTATTAATTGTAACAAAAAAAAAAAAACAACAAACGAACCAGAAGTATGTTCATTAATAAAACAGCAGGTTATGGCATAAAACAGCTTGGATAAAAAAATATTTAAGTAAAAATTGAATATAATGTATTATTGGGATTTCAATTCATTAAATATTCATTATTTCAGTACCTTGAGAACTATTGTTTCCCAAGCATAAAAAATTTTAATTATCCAGCTACAAATCTACTTTGATGTCAAGCATCTGACTTTCCTGATCTATTATGCAAGTGTTAATAAATATTTACTTGATGGATGCTTCAAATTTAAAATCATAACATCTATTTTATTAATTTAATAGAAAAACTTCTATCTCCAGTTGTATGGTTCAGATTGAGAGAAATCAAGGAAAGGAAAATATGGCAGCATGGCACCTTGGCTATTTTCTTGCCAAGAAAATTATCTGTGTGCAGTATAAATCACTTTACTCAGTTGTTATAGCAATAGCAGGCAATGTTACGCAATAATAAATCACTCCATGGTTGATCATTTAAAGCCACCTATTTATACGTGACATTTAATAACATGATATGGACAAGTCAGATATATTACACATACAGGTAGTCAAAATTTATCTCCTAAAAATAATTATAACCCAGTGAGAAACATTTTTGTGGTAATCCACCATCTAATTACCTATGTGTAATTAAAGAAAAAAAAAAGGGGGAACATCTAGTAGTTTTTAAGGAATATAAAACTGTGTGGTTTTGTGCTCACTTATACTGCTTTTTTCATGTTTGCAAATACAAAATATATATTCAAATGAAATTTGAGATTGCAATATATCCCAATCAAACACTACTTTACTTCCCTTCTAATCACATTATGGAAAGGCTACCAGGCATTGCAGAAGGACTTAGTAAAATAAAGAATGCAAAGTAAAAGGAAGTTCACAGCACATGCAAGGACAAATCTGTTCTTTTCATATCAAATGAAAACTGCACCACCCAAAATTGGGAGCTTAACTATCAAAACCACTCAAAAGGAGAAGGGCAGTGCTTGCAAGGTGCAAGTCAAGATAAGCAAATCACTGATTTCTAAATCTGTTCCAGAATATCCCTGAAGATGGTGCAGAATAAAATAAATTAACATTACCAGGCTTCAAATTAATTTTAAAACATCCAGAAAATAAAGCTGAAAATTAGTAAGAGCATCTGAATGATTAACCTCTCCCTACCAGCCTATAGCCTAAAGGAGCAAAACCAAAACCTTGATGCCGAAGCTGTTACAAAGCTGCAGATAACACAGTTTGAGAAATTAAAGGCAAGGAAGGCCAACACCTGAAAACTCCTGACAGCATTCTGGGTTCCAAAACAAGGAGCTATCAGACAGCAGCTCAGAAACAGGTGATGAATAATAAATAAGTTTCAATGGTTGTAAAGACTCCAAAAGACAGAGCTTTTGATAGGGTTGGGATTGGGTAAAAAGGACCTGAGTAACCCCATGTGCACAACTGATACAAAATGGTCCACAGAACAGTCAGACCCCACTCCACAGGCAAAACAAATGTTTGTCCTTGGCAAGAGACTGCCAGGAGCTGCAATGTGGACGTGGAGCCCCTGCCAGTGACCTTGGGCCACAACCAAGGGAAGTCAGGGCTACGGCTGGTGCCCCTCTCCCCCTCCACATTCCCCTTCTCCAACACAGGCAGCAGCTCCCCTGGGATGCAGCACAAGGTGCTCTCACTCTCCCCTCCTCTTCTTCTAGCCTCACTTTCTTAGCGTGGCAAAAATCATTTGTATCCACACCACAAAGCTGCCTGCAGCTTATTCTAGAGGAAAAAAAAATAAAAAAGAAAAAGAAGTGTCATGCAGACTAATTTACACTTTATCAAAATAGCAGAAATAAAGGGTCACCTCATAAAAGGCAGAACATAGCCTCACTCTGGTACTCAATAAATTTCAAAAAGATAAGCTAGCTAAAACACTAGCAGAGGACACCAAGCTCTAAAGAAGATCTTTACAAGCACAAAATATTAATTTTTTTTCCTGTTCATTACAAAAATAATGTCCACAGTGAGATACAAACTCTGCTAGCACAGCCTGAAGCTCTTCACTAGCACATGTGATCTAGAAAATTCATCTGTCCCTGATGCACATCCTCTGCATCTCCCTCCTCTGCAACCATCCTCTCAGTTTCTCAGACCCATTCTGAAATACCTGGCAGTAGCCAAGATGAGAGGTTAGTCACAAGCAGGGCTATCTTCTTTGAGTTTTTACTCCCTGATTTTACACAGAAATCACATCACCTTTTTCATTTCTGCTGCTTCTTATTCCAGATTCTGTCCCACTTTACTGCTTCTGTTACCCACCATTTACATTGTCTCTCTCCCATCTCACCACACTCTAGGTTCTTTCACATTCTTCATCTATTAGGAAAGATTTGCTTGCACACTGAAGGAATTAGAGACCAAAAGCCTGGGGTGCACAAATTAATTTTCAGTCCAAGTTGCATATGGCATAGCCATCTGAATATCATCCCTACCAAAGCTGATAAGTGTCTCTAGGAGATCGTTAGGTTTCTCAAACTCTAGTTATAGTCAGGAATTGTTAAGATATTAAATGAAATAAAGGAGGTTCTCAGCAGCACTAAGAGGATGTATTGGGTTTGCATGGCAAGGTGGGAGCTATAGGAGTGGCCTCTGTAAGGAGCTACCAGAAGTTTCCACCATGTCTGAGAGAACCAATGCCTGCCAGCTCCAAGATGGCCAAGGCTGAGCCCATCAGCAACAGGGGTATGGTATCAGACAGAGCCTCTGGAATACCATATCTAAGAACAGAAAAAGTTACTGTGCCAGAGCCTTTGCAGCCAGAGAACAAAATGAGAATATGTGGGACCCATCTGGGAGCAGTTTGGGGAGGACTTCTGCTGTGGAAGGGCCCCCATTCTGGAGCTGGAGAAGGGTGAGAGACGTTCTCCCCATGAGGAGAATACAGTGAATGAGACCATATGTGATAAACCAAGCACAAATCCCATTCTGAATCCCTCTGTGTCACTAGGCAGAAGAGGTTCTGGAGTGAAGTTAAACCTAGGAAGAAGGGAGGCATGGGATAAAGGGCATTTTTAAGATTTGGGTTTCATTCTCATTACCTTACTCTGATTGGCTGCTAAAAACAAAATAGAGTTTGTTCAAACTACACTGCTTTTGCTAGGAACTGAGGTTCCTTCACTGCATCTCCCCAGGAATGATAAAGTCTCAGATACAGACATCATATGCACAAATTCAAAGCAAAATTTCTGTCATCAAAATAGGCTCGAAATAGGATTTTGTCACTTTAAATATCAAAGAATTGAGTTTTATTGCTCATTTGGCCTTGAGTGTCCTCCCATTTTTTAAATTGAAACACTGTACATTGTAGTCCGTATGCAACAGAACACTAAGCATATCAGTGTTCCTTTCACAGGGTTTGAATCAATATAAATGAACATAAATTAAAAATATTTTAGGGAGAATACTGTCCCCTCCATTATGCACATATATACGTAAGCATACAATAACCAAGCTGTATCTGTACAGCTTTTTCTATGTCAATCCCAAAAATCAATCCCAGGTGGCATTATTTATTTAAATGCCACTGACAGCTCCATGAGACATTCATAATTGTGCTCACAGTGAAGGGAGGCTCAGTGTGAGTCAGATAATGCCTGAATTTTGAGACAGTTGCTATTTGACATACCTTTTTAATCGGGGATTACTACGTCACATAGGGAGCTTCTCCTGCAACACTCTGCCTCCAGAAAAAATAAGGCAGATTATTTTCTACTATGAAAGGACAAATCAGATGAGGAAATTTATAACTGACCTCAGGGAAACAGACAAACAGAAGTAAAACAACACTGAAGCTTTCTTCAACCACACAGGGTTCCTATCTATAATTTCATAATGCAAAGAACTTTTACACTTATGTCCTTCAAGCCAATAGTAAAGCATGCATTATTTTTTTCACAATTATATTAAATTTATATATTAAGGTTATCTACAACAACTCAGAAAAGTAGCCTAGAATTACTGAATACATCTGGATGGATTTTATGGACATCAGCAACTACAGTTCCAGGTAAAAAAGTAAATTGAAGCTCCAATTGCAAGCCTCTGTTCTTCACACATCTTCCAAAGCAACACACAATATTTCAGCTATTTGGTCTCTCTAAACTCAATGATTTATAGCAGAATGTATTTAATCCAGGATTGGTGAGATACTGTTGTTAGCTCTAAGCAAGAAGAAAGACACACACTACCTACTGTGTTCTGAGTTGGAAACAAAGGATAATAGGCAGAAGAGTAGGCAATATCCCAGAGCCCTAGGCAGGCTCAAAAAAGTTTTATTTCCACACATAAGACTCATACATTTGAATAGTACAAAGAAAAATTCTCCCAAGTGACCACTTTGATGCTTCCAATATCAAAACTCAAGACGGGTGTGAAATGTAGATGGAGAAAATAGAGATGGGATATGGAGATGAACCAGGTATCACATCATCACTTCTACAAGCTGCAAGACGCCACACTAATACAGGAACTGGGAAGTAGAGGGAAGAAGCACTGACCTTGTTCAGACACTCAAAGCTGTCAGCAATACTGTCTTAGCTCAGCTGCCTACTGTCCCAGCAGAAACCTGCAGAAACTGGTAATAGGAGCCAAATCCCTCTCCTGATTTCAATATCACCAATCATATGAAGAGATACTGCCAGGGGAAAAGGCCCTGATGTGGAACCTCAGGGCATTTTTGACTTCCTTTATTCTTTCCTTAATGCAAACCAAAATGGCTTTTATACTTTTGTTTGTCTGTGACTAACTCTCATATTGATAAATTATAATTATCACTGAAACACCTGGATACAGCAGTAAGAACGGGCGGGGAATTTACCCATCTGCTACAGATTAATAACCATAAATAGGATAGTGCAAAACCAATTACATTTAAGTTCATACTACTTCTTAGCTAAAACTGTACAAAATACTGTGTAAAAGCTTGCAGCAGCAGCAATAACCAGTCCTTCCTATATGTAACCTAGAAGAGCAAGACAATTTGATTCACAGAAATAGAGCACAGAAAAATTCAGGTAGAGTAAGAACTGAGATGTTATTAGATTTAAAAACAAGCCCAGTCAAAGAGTAAAGAACATGAAAATGTTCATGAAGAGACAAAAACAGATTTAAAGAAACTGGGACAAAATATAGAACACTATTTTTAAGGTGTTATTAACACTTGCCACATTTGAAGTGAGAATGAAGCAAAAAATGAAACATCCCAAAATAAGCTTACATTGAAAACTTGATAGGAAGACTACTTTTCTGAGAGATATGCTATATTCATATTTTTCTAGATGTTTCATGTACGCAGAAGATAGGATGTGGTCCATGTGTTTCCGATGACTAAAGTAAGGGGAAGGAAGACAGGGAAACAAACACAGACAAGACCCCCAGGATCTTGGAAATTTCCATGAACCACACTGTTCCCCTGAATACGATGACAGCTAATAGTCCACTTGTCAGAACTTCAGCTGCATGGAAAATATACAAAATGCATTTAGGCGGTTTCAGTTCTCTCTAAAGGTAAGTCTTGCTTCATATTCACAATTATATAATCATTAGTGGAGCTGTATTGGCATAAGGCTAAGTTTAAATGAAGATTAGTCACTCTGACCATGCTGAAGCATCTGTCAAGGATATAATTTCATGGTGTTTTTCTTGGACCAAAGCCACACTTGCCACATTGGCTAACAAGATGGCTGAATTTAAAGATCATATTTCCTTGTAATTCAGTTACAATAAAAGAGATCATTTTTATAACTACACTGGTAAAAACAAGGTATGAATTGTTATGGTCCCATCCCACCACAGATCAGAAGTATCACAAAAGCAGAGATGTTTTGCAAAGGCTGTTTGGTAATCCGAGGTGAAACTCCAGTCCTAGAGCCAGGAACGTGGTCAAAGGCACAGGCAGTTGATATGGTTTAGGAGTCTCCTCAGCGAACAAGAGAAATGAGAAAAATATCCACTCCCACACTGAACTTTCCTAGAGTGAAGACGCATTGGCAGAACAACAAGCAGAGAATAAACTACAGCTACACCTGACCAGTCCATGATATACTTGGTTTAGCCCCATTCACATATTCAAGCAAAAAAAAAAGCTCTTGTATGAAAGAATATTCCTGTGAAAAGACAGTGGTTTTAATTAAAAGAAGCAAAAAAATTAATGCATCCATAAAAACTTGGAAAATTGCTAGCATGAAACCAAGATCCGGCAGTATGTAACAGTAGCTGCAAGAAATGTGATAAAACAGGCTGAATATATCCTGTGCTGGAATACAGTGCAGTGACAGACATAGCACAGACAGAGCAGAGGAAGAGTTATTTCGAGAACTTTCTTCTGAGCCTTGGGTTTGCTGCTGATCTGGAAGTTAAAGATCCTTACCTAGATACATAACCTGGAAACCAAAACCAGTAGTACAACACACAGAAGTAAGTTTTAAAGTGGGTAAGTGATTACCAAAAGCTCAGTTTATACATTAGCATAAATGAAACTAGACAAATGAGAACAGATGTTGTCTTGGGGCGATTATTTACCATTGCTAAAGCATAAAAGTGCAATAGATGTAGCTATTAGCATAGGAATGCTTTCATCCAGCTGAAATCTCAACATCAGCTAAATTACTGGAGAAATTAATAAACCTGAAGGTACCTTTTCCTTCTCCACATTAGAAAAACAACATGCAAAGTGAAAGCAGAAGACTAGAGAAAGACACCTTTGTCTCCACAACCACATAAAAAGAAGAAGCAGTGCCAAGTAAAAAGCCTACATTTCACTCTACAGGTGAGCTTAAAAACAAAAAAAGACAGAAGGGTTCAGATCTAGTGATCTGACTACAGACCCATTCTGCAAGTGATTAATTTTATTTGACCTTAACATCTGGAGTGCAAATTTCCTTTTTCTACAGCGTCGTCTTGTCCTACTTTGCCAGAAAAAAAAGGCAACAACAAGACTTTGCAACCTATGGAAGAGGTAATAATAAGAAATGGGGGTTTTTTCCAAGTAATTCTTGATTTACTGATTCAATGAAAACCCCTTCTGTTTTCCAAGTTGTTTTAATTTATATGGTATTAGGATGAGTGCTATACATGGTGTTGAAAATGGTCAGTGGTCAGCTGCAGAAACCTTGAATTCTGTTTTTCATCTTGAAGCTAGACTAAATCTTAAACAAAAGAGATTTAAATAAGAATCTCTTTCTTTGACTATGTGATGATTAGTAGGTAAAAGAATGGAAGTAGATGAAGACTTTGCCTACTATTAATGAAGAAAAAAGAAAAACCAAAAAAAAAAAAAAATCAACAAACCCAAGCAACAGTGTCACCAATCAAAATCTGGTGGCACATGAATCTTCAGAACAGTAAAAGAGAAAGTGGTTTGCTCATGAATCTGACAGTCTATACTCTACAGGTGATGGCACTTTTCTGCACTTTGCTCAGCCATGCGCCAGAGAAGATTTAAACTGAGACTTCATCTTCAATTACATTGCTCACAGGCAGGAGAAATCACTTTTTTGAATTAGTCTAATGCAGCATTTAACACAAACCACAGTCTTACCCAACCTAAGATAACCTATATTACATAAACTGCATCTATTTTTATCTTGATTTCCATGGCATTTCTGATAATAGTTCCTCATGTCATACAACTGATAAATAGCGTATTATCACCAATTCTCAGTACTTTGTTGCAATAACCAGCTGTGCTTAATCCTT